>NC_056747.1:539179441-539511941 GCF_019279795.1 Protopterus annectens | reverse complement strand
TGCAGATTTTAACTATATTATACTCTGGCCAGGTTCAATTTATACTAGTCAATGAAAAGGAGCAGATTATACTAAATACTTATAAGTTTATTAAATATGATAAATTAGAAATTTGTAACAATGATTTCATCTGGTTAACAAACTTTACCTTAGAAGGAAATTCATTTCAGTCCTTAGACTCTGAATTTATAAAATCAATTCTTAAAACAGTTAAGAAATGTGTTTTTAAAACTCTATTAATACAAAAATAGAATTTTTTTATGCTTTCCCATTGCACACACCTCTAGGTTTAAGAGAAAATCATAATAATGTTAAAATGAATTTACTAAAAAGGAATGGATTATTATTATGTTCTGATTGCTTTGAAAAAGGAAAAACTAAGTCACCAGAATATTTAATGAAAGAGTTTAAGTTGGATGATTCTGATAACCAGTTAATATTATCCATCGTTAAGAAATTAAATGAATTTGCTGATAATATGAGTGAAGAGGAGCAGAACACTCTTCCCCCATCATGTGAATATATGACTAGTATCATTGAATTTAGAGTGACCTACAAAGGAAGCTTGTCCAAGCTATGTAAATTAATTATAAGTAATAACTGTTTTGATGCAAAATTCTGGAACTTTTAGTTGGTAGTGGATTGAGTGACTCAAATGATAGCAAGAATTAAACTTTGTTACTTAGATCAGTCAGTCAAAATTCTTCAAGTTTACATCTGAAAGATTTTATGTAGAAATATATGCATAGAATGTTTTTTTACTCCTTGTAAAATCTCTAAGCTTGTTGGAGATGTAGTAAAGATGTGAATGCTGACTGGACACACATGTTTATGTATTGTGAAAAATTACATGTATATTGGGAAGGGATAAATATGTTTCTTAAGGAAATATGGTCTGATAATTGTTCTTTAACTATATCAATAATACTAATGAGTAATCCATTTCATGTATCTGTAAAAGCCAAACAACAAAAAATGTGTTGGGCTTTTTTGGCAGTTGTTAGAAAAGTTATTATAAAAAATTGGAAATCAAACTCGGTTCCTGTATTCAAAGAATTTTTAAATTTAACAGCAATACTATATAAAACTGAAAAATAAGTGGTCAGAATAAGATCTACAAGACTTTTAGTGATTGGGATAATTTTGAAATGTTGCTGTTGAAATACCAAGACTTTTCATGCATTAAATGTATAAGATTACCTTGATGATTCAGTGTATTCCTATCATTGTATAACATAATATGTGATTTTAAATTTCTTCCTTTCTATACATATATTGTAAATATGTTAAATTAATACAATTTTTCTTACAAAATAAGTTTTTGTGTATGAATGTGACCTTTCTCATATGCAGTAATGATGCAAAGGAAGGGATCAATGAAGAGCAATAACAGCTCCGACCATGAAGAAAATGGCATCATCATGACAGCTCTCAGGATATGTGGGAAATGTCATTTTGGTAAAGGGCAGCCCAAACAAGCTGAGAGGAGAAAATCCTGGAATCAAGTTATCTTTGATATTAATGCAGTGGGCGGCAGAAACCACACATAAACACAGTGTAAGATGAGGACAAATTATATGGAGGACATGCTAGAAGCAAGTTGAGGCAGAATGCAATTGCCCCTATCAATACTGGAGCAGGGACTCCAACAATTATCTCATTAACACCAGATGAGGAATTGCTCCTATCCATCCATGGAGATGAATATGACACAGAAGGTGATGGGACTGGAATGATCAGAGGTGGCGTGGACAGTGGCTGTAATCATTTACTACCTCAACACTTGTCTACTCAGGAAGGTTGGTTTAAAAACAGTAACATATACTTGTATAAAAATTGACTGTTGAAAAGGTATGATTGCATTAAAGACATGGCAATTGCTATTATTAGGCAATCCTTCTATAACTGCACAGAATGGTAATGAAGGAAGTGTGAATATAAAGTATTCCCCACACCTCCTTAATAAGCCTACAGTGGCTTATGCTATTTATTAGTAATGTTTTTAAATTACTTTTTACAGGGTCAACAGTGGGAACAAACAGTTCATCTATAACAATAAATCTGGAGGCTATTAGCAGCAGAATGTCTGTTGAAGATGATATGATGATGACATATTTATATTTATATTTATGAGTCTGCCTGCAGAAAGTGGCACACAGTCCTAAAGGTTAAGGGCAGGATTTTACATACCACAATGTCAACACCTGCTGATGTTGCACTCAGCCTTGTACAGTAGGAAAACCCCCTGCACCTCTGCACCAGTATCTTCAAAGTAGATGAAGAATTTCAGGATGATAGTAGACATTCAAAGGGAGCAATGTCCACAGAGATACATTGGTGCAGTAAATTTTTACAGATACCCTAGGAAACACCCCAGGAAACACCTAAAGCATTGCCTGCCCAGCTCTTTTAGGGCTCAGAACACTCACACAGAGACTCAGCTGAAATTGGTCAGAGTCCTCAAGGATATGCCTGAGGACTTCCAGCATTACTTGGAAATGGCACTGATTAGGAACAATGCCATGATTACAATAATGCATAGCATGATGGTACTCCAACTTTCAATGGCCGACTCTATTCATATACTAGTTAGGATTTACCAGACTCAAACAGGAGTCAGTTTTAGAAAAGGAAGATGATGGAGTACTATTTGGACATTTGGGGCAGATCACATGGCAGTAAAAGTGCTTCTCAAGAAAGGACTGTAATTAGTAAGGGAAAACAAGCACAGGAGATTTCTTGCAGGCTACATCAGCATTTATCTACACCTAGCAGAGCATCTCATTTGAAGTCCCAATCACATACTCACAGCACTGTCATGTCATTGTCTACAGGATCACCTGCATCAAGTAGGTCACGACAACAAACCGACACATTATCCAGCTCTCTTGCAAGCCCCTCTTGAAAATTACACTATCACCTAGCCTATCCTTAGGAGATGTGTGTATGACACATTTGACCTTGAACTACTGTGATTCAAATGTGATGTTTCTCTTGCTTAAAATGTCACCTTCACAAACACAGGTCGATTTTTAACTCTATAGGGAATAAGTTATTAAAAAAGAGGGGCTTAAGACACTTTATGACTGTATACATTTTGTTCCAGCTATGGTACTGCTTAAAACTTCAGTTAACTGTGAAATAAATCTTTGTGATAGAACATAAGGCTACAGTCATTAACACCAATGATCTGTTATGTAGTAACGCATAAGATTTTATAGAAACACATTAATGAGAAAATTAAAGATTAAACGTGAGTATCCTAACATGTAAACAGACATTATGATGCTTCATGTCATATTTATGTTCATAGATCATTTTATTTAATATTCTGTCAGTCTTGCCTATGCAGAATGTTGTGCAATATAAACATTTAGCAATATATAGTACTTTATGTGATAAACATGTTCCATTTTTAATCTAACCATTACTTCACTATTTGTAGCTACATATATTTTATCTTTTAATACAATATCATCGCAAGTAACCACATCTACCAAATTTTCTCATTCCCTTAGCATCATTAAACTGATTATTTGGGACAGCCTTGTTCTTCTCCAGAAGCTCCTTTATATTTCTAGCTGTGTTATATACAAAATGTGGTTCCTTACCTGTAACAGGGAGCAAGGCTGCATTTACATTCAGTATGTTCCAATTCCTCCTAATTATTCCTTTGTCGTTAATTTTATTAGAATATTTTAAAACCAAAGCTGTATTAAAACTTTCATACTCATCAGTATTCTTAGGTGTGACATTCCCAGTACTAATTGAACCAACACTTAACAATGGTTTATACCTTAAACCCCATTCATTGGTAACCTCAGTAATATTTTCCAACAAACACGTTAACCTCTAGTTAAAGACATGCCACTAAGTGTCTCCATTTCCTCATGCAACATCTCCCTGTTAGAGGTCATTCTTGCTAAAAAAAAGGGTGGCAACTGTTAAAATGTAAGTAAGCATTACTAAATGTGGGTTTTCTAAATATTTTTGATTTAAACCTGTTTTCTACAAAACTTATGGTTGTATCCAAATAATTAGTTGTGTCCTTATTACATTGATGTGGAAATTTTAAAAATGTCGTAGAGGCTGCTAAAAGTCCATAAAACTACTTATCATGTCCATAGGACATCCCATATAATAAAAAATATCATCTAAAAACATAGATATCATTTACAGTGTTTAAAAAATTCATATGTAAAAACATGTTTTGATTCCCAACTGTTCAAAACTAGTTTAGCACAACTGGAGGCACTGGCTTCCCCAATTCCACTCCTCTAATCTGTCTGTATAGCTTACCTTCAAAATATATAAAACTATTATATAACACCAGTTCTGTCACATTGGTGATAAAATTCATCACAAAATTAGCAAGGAAACTATAGCCATTTAGACTGTCATAAAACAGTTTTAACTCTTCTCCTTTACAGATACAAGTAAACAAATTGACTACATCAGTAGTGAGAAAAATAAGATTATCAGCCCATAAATCACAGGTCAAACATCCAAGAAAGTCCCAAGAGTCATTCCTGATATATGAATAAGTAGACAAAATTATGCTTAAGCTACCTGTCTATATAAGTAGCCAAAGGGCACTTTTTGGAGCCTTGGCCTTCTGCAGTTGGTCTAAAAGGAGGATCAATGATATTTTTATGGACTCTAGGTATCCCAAAAATAGTGGGTATCTAGGAGATGTAAAAGTCAAGAAGTGCCACGCATTCCTTGTGAGGGTACCTTGCATCGCAGCATCATTCAAAAAATATCTTTTTTCTGTAAGCAATATTCACCTGATTAATGGAACTATTCTCATAAACAGAATCATCTTATAATGTATTAAACATCTTTCCAGTGTAGTCAATAGAATCACATATTACAGTACTACCTCCCTTATAGAGCTTCATCAACCTAATATTAACATCCTTTGTTAAAGTGTCTAATAATTTCTCCTATTTACTTAAATTAGATTTAAAACTTATTCCTGCAGCCTGACAGCTACATGTTTATAGGTAAATTGTTGTTTCTTATAACCATCCAGCAAAAGACAGCAACAGGAAATGTAAAAAACCCTCCATCCATTCTGTCCCACTGCTGTCAGTACATTTAAACATAAATAGTTCCTCCTTATAGCAATCCCAACCAACAGACATAAGTAAATAATTACTCTCCTTTTCCCTGCAGCAATACATTTATAGATGAATAGTTCCTTCCTATATTAACCTCAGACAATGGATAACAGAAGAAAATAGATCACAGTATCTTCACCCTCCTCCGTAAAACTGACCAGAGCTGTGGCTAGGTAATCTGGTGCCCTGGCTAGTCCCCCGGACTGGCACCTCTTCAACCAGTCAGCCATAAGCTGGTGACCAGGAAAAAGTCTCCCCCAAATTGAAGACCATAAAGTTAAAAAAAAAAGATCTTACTCTTGGAACAGTAACCATAGCAGCTACTAGTTACAATTACAAACACACTGAACTCTGCAAATGCAGTACTAATGCCATTAATTAGGGATACCACAGTATCACCCACAACTTCATGTATGGATGCCAGAATGTCAGTACAGCAATCGCACCCTTTTGGCAACTGCTGACTTTACCCACCAATATCTGGCACCTGGATGCTGATCTGCAACTGAGACTCCTTCAAAAGCTATCAAAATGTTATCCTTTGTGTTCAAACTCAAAGAATATTAAATGTTTAAGATTAGTATCCTCCCTGGTATTAATGCAGACACTAACTATTGAAATTATAGACCATGAAAGAAAAACAGTTCAAAACTCAGATAGCAGCAACAATCTTCACTAAAACCACATACTTTGGAATCTACACTATAGCAACATACATACATTATAAAACCATACTATATTCTCTGTCTACAGTGTCAGAAAAGAACAAAATGATAACACACAATGTCCAACAACTAATAATCAACAGCATCCCAAACCTATGTCAGGTACTACATATATGCTCAGTTGATGTTGAAACTAACCAAAGTATGTCATGCACATCTCTGCCCAAAGAAGCAGATGCATCCATACCTTTTTATATACATTTATGGATTAATGTTGATATGTGCAAATCAGATACAAGTGTTGATAAAGACAACTCAGCTCCATATCCTGGAAACCGCAGAAATATAGCTCGAACCTCATAATCATGATAAAGTATTCACACTGCATGAGTGTTAAATCTTCAGACAGGACAAAAAAGGCAAAAGGTCTGGAAGAATGGTAACATCGTAGCAATAAAAACCTGAGCAAAAAACCTGTGGTGTGCAGCCTCTATCAAACACCCGATGAGAAGCTACACTTATAACAATCATTCAGTCTTATAGATTGGTGAATTTATAGAATTTACAAGGTAGATTCAGTCCCTAGACCGTAATTATCTTGCCAATATCCACCTCATAGGGCACCTCCAAACTCCAGGATGCTATATCAGCCAGATCTGGAAAAAATTTGTAGGTACCCATCTGATCATCAAGGTTTGTCTTAAAGGAAGTGAAGATATCTCTCTCTTCTATAAGCAATTGACCAATAATAATAATAATCTTCTATAAGCGATAGAAGATTGTTCCAGAAATGTGAAATGTGGTGAATAATAAATCCGTTCCCATGGAACATCTTATTTATTTGTTAGTGGGGATTTAAGTCTTTTGTTCAAGTATTTGTGGAGCAGTTTGTTTTGTGGAGGAGTAGAATACTAAGGAGGTTTGGTTATTTAACACCCCCAAAGTTTGGAAATAAATTACTACACAGGAATCTGTAGGAGTCCATGTATAGGGATGGAGTCTCAAGCCTCTTTTGGTAACTATTGCTCTTTAATCTTGTGAAATGTTTAGTTAGAAACTCCTGGGGTCTTCCTGACAGCTTGATGTATTTGGATAGACACTTAAAAAAGTGGAATTCTTTTCTATAACTGGTGTGATCACAGCAGCAGATGGTCAAAGTACAGAGTTGTATATGAAGATGCTAAGATGTCTGACGTCTGTTTCAGTGTGGAGCACGGTGCTATCTGTACCATAAGCTGCTGACATGAGTTGTTTACCAGAGGTGATTATGCTACACTTAATACACCATTGATTTGTATGGTTTAGCCCTTGCATTAGTAACAAAGTATTTGATCGTGAATGATAGATATAGTTTTTTTGGTTACATATAAAGCAAATAACCTATCTTCTACTATGTTCACTTATTTTCAAACTCCATCTTGAAACGATTTCTCCTCTTGCTGCTTGATGAAAAATAAAATAAGAGAGTATACACAAGGCACATACATGACTGGGGCTGCTAGAATAGAATGGAGACAAAGGGTTAGGAGAATTATAGTTTACTGATAATATAACTCTGCTGGAAGCTGCAAAGAAGTAGTTCTGGGAACACAGGGAAGTCTAGGCACAAAGCTAACTTGGCAAAAGTCCAGGGATTCTAAAAGACTTAGAAAGTGCTAATACTGACATCTTCTACCAGTTATTCAACAGCACTGACATCTTGGAAGATTAAAAGAAAGCCATAGTGCCCTGGGTCCATGATGTAGACATATGAAGCCCTAAGACCCTGGCAACTTGTAAATAACTAACAACACAGGTGCACGACTGGCTGTGCAGAGGAGGATGGACATGAGTGCCAAATCAGTGGCACTTACCTCCAGGCAGGTGATTGCTCATGGAAAAGGTTGGCAAGAGCTGGGTTGATTTGTTGCACAGGTGCAATCCTGATTGTCTCAAGGAGACCAGCATGAGTGGGAGAATGTATCCTTCTCCCTGACCAGGCAGCCATTAGCTAATGTAGAGTGGTTAGATATGGCAGGGCAGGGACATCTATGGGACCAGCATCTGCCCCACTCCCCTACTCCTGTTTTTAATCTTCCAGGGGAATTAATACTGTGATAAGACTTCACAGATGGAAAGGAATGGTCTGTAGGGCTCTTGCCTACCTCCTAGATGTGTGACTCTTACCTCTGAAAGCAAAGGTACCAATGAGGAAGAGGAAGAGGAACAATTGGGCAAGACTTATAAGGGAGTAAAAAAAAATCAAAAGAAATACTACTACCAATATACACATCATTAGAACAGATCTGAGGAATTACAGACCTATTATTTTCACCTCCACAACTAAAAACTAATTTCAAGCATACTGAGTGAAAGCTAGTTGTGTTCATGGAAGGCAGGCAACATAAGGAACCAAAAATAAATCTCTTGTTTATTCCTAGCAAGTCAAATCAAGGCAGCTTGATTTTGTTCTGTGATTGGGTTCCACAAAGAGAAACCAGTGCATGTGGATTGCATTGTTTTCAGTAAAATCTTGAACTGGTTCCACAAAGGAGACCAGCTGCATACTAGAAGGTGCATACTTCCTGACTGTCCCTGATTCTGTCATATATTTTTGCAGTATCCCTCAATTTTTGTTTTGATTTTCTGGTAAATTGCTAAGGATTACATCCAGTCATTAATGCCAGACATTAGCATTTCATACCTATTCTTCAGAAAACACAAGATGATGTACAATTAGAGTAATATGTACAATTTACTGTTGATTTTGGGCCTTTGTCCCCCAGTTATTTTTATGCTGTCCATAACTCTTGAGCAGATAAGTTGAGATATAAGTCAGAAGAGGTTAGGAACTGGAATAAATAGTAAAACTGGTGAGTTCTAAAAAGAAAGGAAACTGTGATAGATGAACTCAAAAAGATAAAAGAGGTGGTGACTGAGTACCACAGCAGTCATTACTGGACTTGGTACATTTTGTCACATTAATCTTGGATACCACAAGTGACAACCTCCATATGGATGAGATCAAAATGATAAGGGGTGTATAACAGTTGTTGCAGAATAGGAAAACTTGTAAATAAAAAACAATAGTGCTAGCAGACTAGGCAATGCATGATAACTTAAGTTCAGCATAGGTAAATATAAGGTAATTCAACTGGGATTCTTCAATCCCTAAATGGAGTACTTTTTGGGTAGGTTAGCAGCTAAGCAGTGGAGAACAGAAAAAGGACTCAAGCACAACAGAAATGCAGTTGATCAACTCTAACAAGATGTTAAGGTTAACATGTACTATTAGGACCAGACCAAAGAAGCGTAGATGTTTTCCTGCCATGCTACATACTATTGTCTACTTTTTCTGAGTTCAGTATCACACACTAATTCTAAATGGAATATTAAAGATTCTGTGACAAGTGTGTAACAGGACTATTTTTTGAAGTGAAACTTCTTAAGGCATGGTAGTGCGCGTTTATTTAAAGGTAGTGGAGTGAAACAAAAAGTGAAATGGAGGGCGGGTTTACCTCACAATGCAGAACTAAGTACAATTGACAGGTATGCACAGAAGTTTGCAAGTTTTGTGTCAGGGAAGCCTAGACAAAGGCACACCATGCAACTTAAGTGAAAGTACGTAATTCTAACCAGCAGCAAATTTCTAAATGGAGTATTTAAAGAGCAAATAAATAAGAAGAGAAGCCAAGAAGGGTGACAAATAATAATATTCAGCAACATGGCAAGCACTATGTATTAGGTCTCAAGTTTTCATCTGTGAATTCCGAAAATTTCAAAAGGTGAATTTCAGATACCCAGTTTAAACACTCTGATTTTGGCAGTACAGAAGCACCCCCCCCCCCCCCCCCAAAAAAAAAAAAAAAGTGAGCATGGTATTTGTACTTTTAAATTTATATGCAGATCTCATTAAAATGTCTACAGTTTAACAATGCACATACATACATTCACACTTAAACTGCAAGTGCCATGCTATCTCTGCCCTTTGGTTATTTTGCTGTGTCCGACTGTTCCACTCCTTCATTTATAATACCGTTTACTTTCCTTTGCACTTCCTTACAGAAGTTTCACTTCTAACGTGCATGATGACCCATCCACATTCTTTTTTTTTTTTGTAACCAAAATGTTATTTGACTCTCTTTGTGAAAAAAAGTATTAATCAACTGATCTAACAGCCCTTGATAGCAGATTCCACATCTAAGGTTCATCTCCAGAAAAAGGCCACACTCTTGACTCTACTCTTAATATGGGGCAATAACCAAGCAATAATACCCAAGAAGGTATGTGTTATCATGGAAATAACACCCACCCAGGGAGGTTGTGAGGTCTGCACTGCAGGCGGAGGGCGTATACATCTGTAGAAGGGCATTATTTCCACAATAACACACACCCTGTTGGGCATTAGTGTGTTTGGAGAATGGGCTGTCTGAAAATTGTTGTGTTTTACTTCCTTATTAATTCTTTTTATTACTATATTATTTTTTTCTATATTTTTAATGTAGAACAGTTCGTCCTCCTAATGTTTGAAGCTTGCTGTAGTATATGTTATTGATGATGGACGAAGCATTTTACAGCCAAAATATAACACTTCAAAAAAAAAAGTGTATTTACTTTATTTTTTGGTCTTTTACTCCTAAAACATTCATTTTTTTGCCAGTCATTGGAGAATGAAATTCCTAAATAATGACATACATTTGAATTTCAGACTTTTATTTCCTTCAGAAAATTCATGCTAACACAAATTATTTTATTTAAACATGCTTGTAATTTTATAAGAGCAATAATTAAAATTTGTTCCTATTTTTGAACCTTTGTTCCCCATCAGATCTCTTCACCTGTAAGCTCCAGAGGTATGCAAACCTCAATCGCACTCACTTGCTCTCTTACACACACACACACACACACACACATCCCTCTGCTTCAGAAAATGGATGCTATTACAAATCCTAATATTCAATAACTTTGTGATTTTATAACAACATTTAAAATATGTTCCTATTTTGAGCTGTTGTCCTCCAGTTATTTTAGGCTTATCTAGGTATCTTGAGCTAAGAGGCTGAGATGCTGCTGGTAAGGACTGTTCAATTGCTCTTACTCTTCACTCTCTCTCTCACACACACACCTAGACACACCCACACACAAATACACATGCAGTCTCTTCTGCTTTTTAGGTTCATAGGTTCATAGGTTCATACTAGGCTATCTGCCCTAGGGCATTTATAAGCCTAGCCAGAGTTGTGTGGCTTTCACCACCCCTTAGGTTGAAGAATACTATACCCATTAGTTTGCCATGCCTCTGTCCAGCAGTGATACAGAGATGATCCCCGGGGTAAACCTACGATCTCCCATCCACCGGTCAAGATTCCTCTTGAACAGAGCCAGCGAGGTGCTCTGTCTCACATGGTCCGGGATTCTGTTCCACAGCATAGGGAGTCTCTGGGTGATGAATCTGTCCCTCCAGCACATCCTATTTATATCCGTGTTGAGGTTTAAGTCTCCTGCTCTTGTGGCTCTGGTGGATTTGCATTTTTTGAGGTGGAGCATGTCCATTAATTCCGGGTTGGACATGGCCTTGTATGTCAGGCACAGGTCACCTCTGAGCAGACGGTATGCGACTGAATAGAGCTGGAGTTTCTTCAGTCGGGCAGCATATGACATATTTTTGAGCCCCTTTATCCTTTTGGTGAGGAACTTTTGAGGTCTTTCCAATTGCTGCAGGTGTCGGGTAAGATACATTCCGAATGGGGCATTGTACTCAATCATTGGTCTGATAAGTGAAGAGTACAGGGGAACAATGACCTCCCTTGATCTGGATGTGAATCCCTTCATAATCAGGTGGGCAATGTAGAAGGTCCTCCTAACCACTTTGGCAATGTGAGTGTCAAAAGAAAGGTTACTGTCAACTTGGGTCCCCAGGTCCCTGATAATCTCTTCTGTGCTTAATGGATTGCCACCTATGTGGTAACTTGGGGTTACCTTGTTGTTACCAAAGGGTATGACTATACATTTTTTTGAGTTTAGCTTAAGGCCATGGCTCTGGCACCAGTTATCCGTTTCTATGAGACCTCTCTGAAGGATATCTGTGTCTGATGGATTTTCAACTATGGTGCCCAGTTTGCAGTCATTTGCAAACTTTGTCAGCCACAATCCTCCTATGTTTGCCTGCACTTCTGAAAAGTAGATGCCGAACAAGAGGGGGCCCAGGACTGAGCCGTGTGGGACACCGCTTGTGACCGGCTTGGAGTCTGACATGGCACCAGCAACTCTAACCCTGTGGGTTCTGTCCTTGAGCCAGTTTGCAACCCATCTTGTGACATATGGGTTTACATTTAAGCTGGTGAGCTTTTCTATGATACCCGAGTGGGGTATTGTGTCAAAAGCTTTTGCAAGGTCAAGGTAGGCTGTGTGAACTGCCTTACCCTCATCAATGGCCATGGTGACCGTTTCAAAAATGTCGACCAAGTTCAAGAGGCATGATCTGCCCTTGACAAAGCCGAATTGGGTAGGATCCAATGTCTGTAGGTCCCCTATGTCTTTATTTATGAGTTCCATTATGATCCTCTCCATAGCTTTGCAGACCAGGCGTGTTAAGCTTATGGGGCGGTAATTACCAGGGTCCGTAGAAGCACCACCTTTGTGGAGTGGGACCACAGTTGCCGTACGCCACTCTTTGGGTACATATCCTGTGGTAAGGCTAAGATTAAACAGTAGCCTTATGTGTGGGTTTAGTTCCTCATTGAGTTCGTGTAGCACACAGCCGGGGACACCATCCGGTCCCATTGATGCTGTGTTTTTAGCTTTAGAGAGAGCAGCTCTTACCTGGACATGAGATGATTGGGAGGCTACACTCTGCTGGGATAGATATTTCTCCTTTTGGGGGGGAGGGAGCGGAGAAATTTGCACTGAACCTGTCTGCCAGTATGTTTGCAATGTCTGTGGGTTCAGTGATTTTTCTTTCATTTTGGACTCATTCTGAGCATATCTGGGAGTTTCCACCCAGGTTTCTAACATAGCTAAAGAAGGCCTTATGATTGTCTTTTGAGTCCTTGGCGATTTTTCTCTCAAAGTTGGCCTTGGATGATTTTATGAGTGATCATAGTTTTTTACTAGTATTGATCAGAGATGTCTTCCCTTTTAGCGATTTTGCTCTATCTTGTAGTAGCTTTCTCCTCTTGTTGTAAAGTTTGTTTATGGCTGGGGTCCACCAGAACGGGCGCTTGCCTTTGGTTGAAAGGGTCTTGATTTTATTTGGGATTGCTTGATCCATGCAATCCTGGAGGTGCTCGTAGAAAGCATTTGTAAGGGATTCAGCAGCGTGGGTTGTGGTTTCCACTAGCTCGGGGGCCTTGAAGGATACCACATCAGTCTTAAGAAGTGTGAAGTTGGCTTTTGAGAAGTTCTTCACTGTGGTCTTTTTTGTTGGGGGTGGGGGCGGGATGTGGATCTCCAGTGAGATTAGTTTATGGTCTGATCTCAATAATGAGGGATATACTTCCGGTGTGGAGCATTTTGTCCCCATGTTTGTGATGATCAGGTCTAGTATATTTTCACCTCTTGTGGGAATGGTGACAAGTTGTTCCATAGCATTTGAGTTTATGAACTCCAGGAACCTTTGGGCTAGGGTATTGGAGCTTGAGTAATGTTCCCAGTCTATGTTTGGGTAGTTGAAGTCACCCAATATGATGGTGTTTGGAGAGACATTTATACTCTCCAGTGTCTTCAGGAAGGCTGTGTGGGGTTCCTGAGTTTGAGAGGGTGGCCTGTAACATGCTACAAACTGTAGAGCAGTTTTGCCTATGGTTAATTGCACCTGAATGGTCTCTGATGCTTCGTGCGTTGCCACCAGCCTGGAGGTGTGGGTATCCTTGATGAATATGGATACACCCCCTCCTTTTGTGGTACGGTCTGGGTTTTGGGGCCGGAACGCATGATATGAGGTAAAACCTGATAGTGCCGGGGTGCTCTCAGGAGCCTTGAACCAGGTTTCAGTCACAGCACAGACATTGATGTTCTCCATACTGAGGAGGGCTTCGAGGGCGTGCATCTTGAGATTTAGACTTCTGGCATTGAGCAGCATTACCCTTAGTTTTTTTCCATTATTGTTTTCTAGGGTGGTGGGTTTAGAATTTGAGCCTTGTCTAAAAAAGGCACTATAGGGGTGGCAAGAGCCTTTGCCAATATCCGGAAACCCAGGGGTGACAGGTGCAAGCCGTCCCTTGTGAAGCAGTGTGGCTTGTCAAGCATGTCATCCCAGGCAGACAGACATTGGATCCCCTTAGAATGACACCAGAAATTAAGCCAATTATTAAAACTGATCATTTTGTCTCTGTATTGTGGCATCATTCTTGGTGAAGGTAGGATACTGCTCAGGGTCAGGGTCATACCAGCCTGGGCTACATAATCTGAGAGCTCCTCTATGTCTCTTTTCATGTAGTCCAGGGAGGTACGTCTCAGGTCATTCACACCGGCATGGACAATGACTGAGTCATACTTGTACTTGCTGTGGCGTGACATGAGTGCTTGTGTTATGTGGCGGATTCTAGCACCCGACAGGCAGCTTACTGTGACCCTCTCCTTGTTCAGTCTGGTGAGTGGGACGTCAGTGTGTCTGACTATGGAGTCACCTATGACAAGTGTGTCTGACATTGTGTTTGGCCTTAAGGGCTGTGACTGATTTGCACACTGACTTTGTGATCTATGTGTTGCTTGTGTTATGTCATGAGGTGGCAGTTGTTTGGGTGTCTGCTTTGAAGGCCTCTGCTGTTTTGGTAGATTTTTGATCAGTGCCTCCGAGTATGTATTTGTGTGTTTATGTGTTTGATTTGTAGTTGTGATAGTTCTATGTGAGACTGGGCTTATGGTGTGTGTGGTTACCTTCTCCTCCTGTCTAGTTTTGCCAGTCCTGAGTTGAGAGAGCTCAGCCTCCAGTTTGGCTATATAGTTGCATCTCTCGTATGTATTTGTGTTTTGTGGGAGGAGGAGAGGGTTGTCTGTGTACATGAGGCAATTGTAACATTGCCTCAATATTCCCAGATTCACCAGCTGAGCAGGAGAGGATGCTAGCAACTGACCCTTTGACATGCTAGAAGAAATGAAAAAGTTTGCTGTGTAACTGAGTCAGAAAGGACCTATAGGGAAGTGGGTACTCAAGGGGGTTTTAAGCTAGTGAAGTACTTTGTATAATATAGAAGTGCTTTACCTGACTAAAAAATGCTTTAGGAACAAGTGCTGAGCTTTACAGATAGAGAATAGACTGTTTAGATTACAAGTAGAGCAGTTCTAAGGGAAAAAATGAAGAGCAGACTTTACGGAGCCAGAAATAATTTAACCTTGTTTAACTGGGGCTGCCCGATGGTGCTCTAGTGGCAACTCCGCGCTAAATGCAGAAAAGGCAAGCATCCACTCATACACACAGTCAAGAACAAGCAAATATTTCAAAAATTGGCATTAATGCCCTTCTAGCTTGCCAATATGCCACTTGTTCCCATAATAAGTATCCAGGCTGTTCTTAAAAATATCTAAATTAGTACTTTCTTTAATGTAATTTGGTAGTCTGTTCCAAGTATCAGCTACTCTGTCAGAGAACCAATTAGTACACTTTTCATTCCTATAGAATCTTCTACATAGGTTATCTGATGATTCTCTAGTACTTTTTGGTAACCCCAAACATTCCCAGAGGTAGTTGTCCCTAAATGCCCTATATACCCAAACAAGATATCCTCTTAAATATCTGTAAGAGACACTGTACAAGTTCAGATATTTTATTCTTTCATAATAACTTAGATTTTCACATCCATGGATGCCCTTGGTATATTTCCGCTGTACTCTTTCCAGTTTATTCATGCTTGTTTTCTTATAAGGTTTCCATATTGTTATTCCATACTCAAGTTTGTATCTAATTCAACTAACAAACAATGACTTCATTATTTTTACACATCACAAGACTAAATTCAAGAACAGAAAGTCTTTCAATAAGAAATAGATAAAAATGCATTTTTACTGAACAGCTACTTTTCGGGTATTAATCTACTGTAATGCCTAGCCCATAGAGGGAAAGATTTAAGTGAATGTACTGAACACCATAACAACTTGAGCTGTGTGATGATAACAATAAAGGACTGGCATGAGATAAACACTTCTGGAACATTTTTGAAATCAGTGACCAAAACCTGCTGCTGCGAAGTAATTTTCAATATATATTCAATGAATTTATTTTCAAAGTAAGACGTGTTCGGTAATTTACTGTTTTGATGTTTTACATATGATATTTAGCTGTTCAATGATATTGTCTTTCAAGCAAGACATTGTCCCGTTCGATTCTCAGCTAGAGCGTCTTCTGTGTGGAGGCATACGTGAATGGGGCATGCCTTCTTTGAAGGTTGTGCATCAGGGCTGGTAATCCAGTACGTAAAAATCCACTACCAATCATTAGCGGACCGGAGTTCCGCTGTGGTGACCCCTAACCGGGAAAAGCCGAAAGACACAAACAAACAAAGAAATAGCTGAACACAGACCCAGAAATTTTACTCTGAGTGCATATCTGTTGAGGTATTTACAACAATATGAAAATATTTATATTGCTAATTATACAATTAAGTTTGACATTGAATACCTCTCAAGATGTATAACTTACAGTGCAAGTATTGAGAACATATGAAAACAGTGCTTATGTTCATAATTACTAATAATCAGTTCTAGCAAAATCTCTAGTATAGTTTGACATAAATGAACATTGAAAATGAATCTGTTTCTCACTGTGGCATTTCCCACCAATCCTAGTGTTATTTTTTAATAAGTACATGTAATTTCTAATACTGCTCATTATTAGAATAAGCTATTTAGTAAAAGAAGCCAGACCTTAAAAAGGTCTGGACACAATAAGGAGCTATGGGTGTGAGCTGAAGTATACAAAAAAGGTGCCATAGGCTTGAATGAGTTAAGTAAGACAGTTGATCACAGATAATATAATTAAAAAGCCATTTCATCAAGTCCATTTGGTCAAATTTGGTTTGGTCAAATGTCACATTGAATGAAGAACTAGCTGTTTCGTGCATTTTTGTAGTGCATGCACATGACAATCATTTTACAGTAGAACTGCTCTGGGTTAGCCTTAGATTTAAGGCTCTATTTGGGCTAAGGTTCGACATAGCTTTTGTTTATAAAATAACATAATAAAATTAGGTTTAAGATTTAGAGCTACAGTTAATATTAAAATTAGGGTTGGGGTTTGAGACGTAGTTACGGTTAGGATGAACATTAGGATTTAGGGTAAATGGTATTTGTACTGGTCAGCTTAGTATTAAATTAGGGTGAATTTTAAGGATTGGTGTAGGGTTAGGGGTGTAGTAGTGCTCTGTCCTGCAGTGAAATGTGTAATGATGCATAAATTTAGTTCTACTTGTAGAAATTATTTTCAGAAGGATTGCTTCTCCTCTATGTGGAATTGATGAAATTGTACTCAAGTATGTGGTTTATCGTGAAAAAAGAAATTCACAGACCACCAGGCAGTAAGAATGATAAAAATAATGTAATATAAGTCAAGAAATGTTAGCGCTTTCAGGTACTCAAACCCTTCCTTAGACATACAATAACTGACAACATACAATTCTTTTTAAACTAAAATGCTCCAATCAAAAGGGGCCATCAATAAACCAGTTAATACTTTGGAATGTAAGGTCTCACCTTTTTAAAATAGGTTTTAAAGGCACCACACCATTAAGTCCTGGATATCTGTGCCTCCCTAGATCTATGATCCATCTGGTTTCACAATACTCAGTGTAACCAGAAACCTCGTTGTTCCTGCTATCCTTAGTTATTTTCTGTAATGCTTGAAATAAAAATTGATGCCCTGGAAATTTCTCTACATGTATTGAAAGAGCATTATGTTTATCCTTAAGTCTGATAGCTGACAGATGTCTCAAAATTCTGTCCTTCAACCTGCAATTAGTTTTCCATACATAAAATGAGGGACAGCAGGTGATGGTGCAGCTGTAGCATTGTTGCCTCACAGCGAGAGGTTCTCCTGTTCGATTCTCAGCTTGGGTTGGGACTGCCTTCTGTGTGGATTCTGCATGTCCTCCCCACAGTCGAGTGGGCTTTCGAAAAACATGCATTGAATGGGCGTGCCTTCAGTGAAATTTGGGCATCGGGCTGGCAATTCAACACCATAAAAAACAATTGCCAATCATTAGCGGACCGGAGTTCCACTGTGGCGACCCCTAACCGGGAAAAGCCAAAAGACAAACAACAACAACAAAATGAGGTACAGCAGGTACAGGTAGCTATATACACAATATCAGTGGATATACAGGTGACCATGGTGTTAGGTGCATACTGTTTACCAGTGAGGGGATGTATAAAATAAGTTTCCCTACTGATGAATGTGCAGGTCTTACACCTTTGACATGGAAAGGTCCCAGTCTTGATAAATCTATTTCTCTCTTTAGGTTGTTTATCACATAAAATCTGCCTTAAATTTTTATTTCTCTTAACAACAAAATCAGGATGTTCACCAACTAGTTCTTTCAGTGAATCATCTGTTCTTAAGATTCTCCAATTCATTTTAATCACGTCCTGTACCCAATGTATATCACTACTATACATAATCATTAAAGGTACATTGCTCTTTCTGTTATTATTAAAATTCCTCCTATTTTGTCGACTATATCTAGCCTTGTTTGTTACACCCTCACTGGAAAACCAGGGTGTGGCCTCTGTTGATCTAAGTTCAGCCACATCCTGTAGTGTATCTTCAATTTCCATCTCTTTGTAACCCCTGGCCACAAGTCTAGTGCTGAAAGTGTTAAGTTCTTCCTGCAAAACACTGTCTTCCGTACAAAGCCTAGATAGATGTAGAGATTGTCCCTTCACAATATTTCGATAGACAAACCCTGGGTGCATGCTATCTTTAGCCAGCAACCCATTTTTCCAACAAGGTTTCCTATAAACTTGGGAATGAATGACACATACATCTTTCTGTGTCAGTAAAATATCCAGAAACTCAATCTCTGTATAGGAATGGTTCATAGAGAACCTCAAAAAATCTGTGGAATGTTCAGGATAAACAATACACTGATTTAAGGACTCAATGGTGCCCATCCACAATATAAAAACATCATCCACAAAATGTGTATAAAAGGTCACATACTGTGACCATTCATTTTTTAGAACTAAAAACTACATCATCTTCCCAAAACGCTAAAACTAAATTTGCGTAAGATTTTGCGCAAGGGGTGCCCATGGCTACCCCCACTTTTGCTAGTAATATTGCTCATTAAATAGAAAGACATTGTGTTCAAGTACTAGTTCTAAAAAACACTTAATTTGTTTTACTTCTTTGTGATCACACATTGCCTGTCGTCATAGAAGATTACTAACGGCCTGTAGGCCATATCCATTCGGTATCGCACTAAACAATTCCCTTACATCCAAGGTTACCAATGAATATAAATTATTAAATACATGTTGATCCAAAAACACATATAAGTCTGTCAGAAAGTGTGCACTGTCTCTAAGTACCCTAGAAATGGCATTAACAGCTGACTTTAACTTAGACTCTATCCACATAGAGCAATTCTCTGTGACCAACCCTCGCCCTAAAACTATGGGCCCAAGAGGTGGATCTAACAGATGTTTGTGTATTTTAGGCAATGCCTTAAAATGGGTATAACTGGATGTTCAGCTTCAACAAACTAGTACTTGAACACAATATCTTTCTATTTAATGAGCAATATTACTGGCAAAAGTGGGGGCTAGCCATGGGCACCCCTTGCACATATTCTTACTCAAATTTGGTTTTAGTGTTTTGGGAAGATGATGTAGTTTTTAGTTCTTAAAATGAGTGGTCACAGTATGTGGCCTTTTATACACATTTTGTGGATGATGTTTTTATATTGTGGACGGGCAACATTGAGTCCTTAAATCAGTTTATTGTTTATCTTGAACATTCAACAGATTTTTTGAGGTTCTCTATGAACCATTCATATACAGAGATTGCGTTTTTGGATATATTACTGACGCAAAAAGATATAGGTGTTATTCATTCCCAAGTTTATAGGAAACCTTGTTGGAAAAATGGGTTACTGGCTAAAGATAGCATGCACCCAGAGTTCGCCTATCAAAATACTGTGTAGGGACAATCTCTACGTCTATCTAGGCTTTGTATGGAAGACAGTGTTTTGCAGGAAGAACTTAACACTTTCAGCACTAGACTTTCAGCCAGGGGTTACAAAGAGATGGAAATTGAAGATACACTACAGGATGTGGCTGAACTTAGATCAACTGATGCCGCACCCTGGTTTTCCATTGAGGGTGTAACAAACAAGGCTAGATATAGTCGACAAAATAGGAGGAACTTTAATAATAATAGAAAGAGCAAGGTACCTTTAATGATTATGTATAGTAGTGATATACGATGGGTACAGAACGTGATTAAAACTAATTGGAGAATCTTAAGAACAGATGATTTACTGAAAGAACTAGTTGATGAACATCCTGATTTTGTTTTTAAGAGAAATAAAAATTTAAAGTAGATTTTATGTGATAAATAACCTAAAGAAAGAAATAGATTTATCAAGAATGGGACCTTTCCATGTCAAAGGTGTAAGGACTGCATATCCATCAGTAGGGAAACTCATTTTATACATCCCCTCACTGGTAATTAGTATGGACCTAACACCATGATCACCTGTATATCCACTGAGCTACCTGTACCTGCTGTCCCACATTTTATGTAGGGAAAACGAGTTGCAGGTTGAAGGACAGAATTTTGGGACATCTGTCAGCTATCAGACTTAAGGATAAATGAAACACTTTCAGTACATGTAGAGAAATTTCCAGGGCATCAATTTTTATTTCAAGCATTACAGAAAATAACTAAGGATAGCAGGAACAACGAGGTTTCTGGTTACACTGCGTATTGTGAAACCAGATGGATCATAAAACTAGGGGCATACAGATATTCAGGACATAATGCTGTGTTGCCTTTAAAACCTATTTTGAACAGGCGTAGACCTTACATTCCAAAGTATTAACTGTTTTATTGATGGCCCCTTTTGATTGGAGCATTTTAGTTTAAAAAGAATTGTATGTTGTCAGTTATTGTATGTCTGAGAAAGGGTTTGAGTACCTGAAAGCGCTAACATTTCTTGTGTTATATTAAATTATTTTTATCATTCTTACTGCCTGGTGGTCTGTGGATTTCTTTTTTCACGATTTCTGTTTTTTCTGGTTGGACTACAGACCTTTATCACCTGTCAACCTTTGGACTTATGTTCTAAGTATGTGGTTTACAGTAAATTTCACCCTGGCCCTGCTAAAGAGATTGCATTTATAAGAAAAGGTAAAGCTGGATACAAGAGGGGATTGGTGGCCAAAATATGAATGAGCCATATGGCTTGAGTGTTGGTCAAAAATTTGTAAGGCATTTGGTGTTCTCATCCATCAGGGCTGAGGGTGTTAGAATTGTTAACATTAGCACATAACCAAAATGTAGAACGTAAAGGAGTCACCACGAAAAACAGTCTCCGTTATAAACAGTACAAAATGTTTAATAGACCAAAACACAATAAATAGAATTGCAGTAAATAAGCGCTTTCGCATAGCGGAGCTATGCTTCCTCAGATAATTACCATTATTAACATTAATTAATAATAATTAACATTAGCACATAGTAAATTGGTGAGCAGAGCAGAATACAAGCAGTCATATATCATTTGGTTACTGTAACAACAGATTGGTGAACAAAGCAGAATACAAGCACTCATATATTGTTTGGTTATTGCATGTCCTGTTTCTATGCCAAAAGGAAATGCTTAGGCTTGCTTTAATGGTGGTGATCAAGCCACTTTTTACAATTATCTATGATAATAAAAAATGTCATACCAGTTGCCTGTCCTGCACCAGGGTCCTTAGACAAGCTATGATAATTAAAAGGCTCCTTTTCGAAATGCCAAGTGCTGACACACTGAAAAAAAAAAGACCAGAAATGCGGGAGAAGAGCAAGTCTCAGACATTGCTGTTTTCCACTAATTTACTTTTTAACAGGGGATCAAAACACCCTGCACCCTCAATGCAGGGTAAGCCCCCCACCCCCACAGTTAATACATATTATTTTTGAAATCACTTTACCTAGGAAAAAAGGGAATATTCAGAGAAATATTCCTCTTGGACCTAATATATGTAGGTCTGTTTTTTGGCCATTCAGTCTCAGCATTTCAGGACTTGTTATACAGGGACCCAACATTTCAAATGGTTACCTAATAAACATTGCAATAGCATTTGCCTGTCTTGTCCCAGGAGTCCTTGGATAGCTACTCTCTGAAGAGGTAGAACTGGGAGCTTGTGCTACCTGACATATGTCAGGGCTACACAGAGTAAATATAAAATAAGAAAATAAGCTGATTCCAGGATTTTCTGAGGGTTCAGGGAAACGTCATTCACTGAATGACTTGGGTAAAATAAAATAATGAAGCTGGGATTAAATTTTTAAAGGTCCCAGCAGTAAGTAGCCTGAAAAGCAGGGTTCCATGTTCAGATCAACATTATTTACCATGTCTGTTACTCACACTATAGAGAATGACGGACAGTAATGAAGGTGACTGGAGGTATAAATAAGAAATGGTTAAGGAAGAGAGGGCTATTTTCTCTTACTAATTTTACAGTTTGCAGTTGCACTGCATTTTCTGTTTCTCTTAAGTGAGTTACTCAGTGTTGCTGAACTTACTTGCTGTGTTTTTGTAATGTTTAGTGAGCATAAAAATATGGTGGACATATGCTTTTTTTTTCTGTCCATGCTTCTTAAAGTTTAATATGCTGCAGAGAAGTATCAGACTTTTTTTTACCAGGTGTTATCTGTGCATTAATAACCTGTTGGAGAATGTTCATTCTCTAACATGGTACTGATGTAGGTTTTGCCTGTTACGTAACCTTTGAAAAGCAGAGCAGACTGTAGGAGGGAAAAAGCACAATAACTCAATGTACTGTAGGAAGATAGAAAGTAACGCTTTGTGTCATATTAACCTGAATAAATTCTAAGAATAACTTGGTATACTGTAGGAAGAAGGAAGGTGACATTTGATTATACTAACCTGCATAAATTCTAAAAGAGACAAGGCTTAATTATCTTTTTGAAGTGAAACACCACCAGCACTGTTTTGAATTACATGGGAAAGAGGTATGGGAGAGGAGATGAAATGTTATTTTCTTTCAGAGTGGGTTTTGTTAAAATAGAAAGTGTTCTTGGAAGAAGAAGTTTCCTCTGTAGGAACCATAAGAATTAAGGAGTCTGGAAATTTAAACAGACAGGACAGATAGTATAGATTACATCTGTTATGGATCTTGCATGATTTTGCATTTAACACATTATATCTTTATTTAGCATCTGATTATTATTTAAAAATTCCCTTAAAGTAGTGCCCATTCAAAATGAAATTAGGGACTTGTACAAAAGATATGACATGCATTATAATTTTTCACCATGCTATAATCACTCCAGACAGTATGCCTCTAACATCATAATGCAAAGTGATATTAGTATATTGGTAAGCCAGAGATTCCTTTAATATCAAAACTGTATACGTAATGACTACAGTTATGCCATTTGAAACATTTTATTTGTCATGGTGTCATATATTAAAACACGACAGAATACACCACATAAACACGATCAGCCAAAATGAAAATCACACTGATGTTAAGCGCTTTCATCTGCCGATTGCAGACTTCATCAGAACACAATCAAGTGCCTCTGTCTAAAGCACTTAAACTGATTTTGGCGCCAAACCAAGCTGACTACTTAAAGACATACCACTCTTCAAACAGCAAACATATCCTACATGCTCTAATACATAATAATAATTAAATAAATAAACTGGCATTCTATGCTTAAAGTACTCTCTACTGGATAAATTTGATGCATATGGATTATAAATACTTAATAAATAGTACATCATAATAAATAATAATAAAATATATCTAATACAATAAATAAATCTATAAAATACATAAACTGGAATCTATGTATGAATATATATATATATAAAATATAAAATACATATGTTATGTGCAAAAAGAAATGTGTGACCATAATATCATATCATGTCAAATAAATACTATCTACAATATCTATAAAATCACATTGTATAAAATTGATCACATATTAAGGAAAAGTTTAATACTAATAAAATCATTAAGTCCTGGAGTTCTAGTGGCATCAACAAGAATCTGCCACTTACTCTCCCTACATGCAAGTTTTGTTTTCCAATCCCCACCTAATGGATTAATAAATTCCTGATCAATTATAGTGAACAAAAATATGTGTTGTTCACCTGTGTCTTTAATGTGTCTGTATAGGGCATTGTTGGGGTCCTTAGTTTTGATCTTATAATAATGTTCATATATCCGCTTTCTCAATTGCCTCTCCATCTTTCCTATGTAGAATGCAGGGCATAAATTACATTTGGCTAAGTACACCACTTGTTTTGTGTGACAATAACCACCCCTACTCCTGATTTTAGTGTGATTTACATCTTCTAATATTATGTAAGATGAAGTATTTATATATTTGCATTGTTTACAACTTCCACATTTCTTTGTATTTGTCCATTTATCCTTCTTATTCATATCTTGACTACCCGCATTCTCTAATAATTTCTTAATATTGGGTGCAGTGTTATAAACTATGATCGGATACTGGCCCAACATAGCCACAGAGGCTAGTATACATGAAAAAGAAGTATTCATTGATATGGACATTTTACCTTCAGGTGTAGCCCCAACATCTAAGGAACAGCATACCGTATTGAATCATATGGAGATTATGAGTACATTTAATGGTTTTAATGTTTTTAATTACTCGGATTATACTATTAAAGAAGAATTTTACAATCTACTAGCCAAAGACATGAAGTTCATTCCAAATACCAGATTTCATCTTGTGGATAGTATCAAAGACATTAAGATATTTTGTAGAAAGTTGAATTTAGCTATGCAGTTCAATAGAGGTGAAGATGACAGACAAAATTTAGATGGTATTCTTAAGAAAAAAAGCAGTTTTATACCTATTAGCAACCCTATAGTTAGTAACTATGAAAATATGGTTTGCAATGATATTTACAGGTTCAATAAGCATGTCATCAGAAACAACAAACAGTTGAATTTACCTAAGGATAATTTAAGTAAAGGAGAAAGAGAATGTCTGAATGAATTGATTAATGATCGTGACATTAGAATAATGAAACCAGACAAAGGGGGTGGGGTGGTTATCTTTTCGAACCATGAATATAAAGCTGCTATTCATACTATTTTATACGAATCAGGTAATTATGAAGTGGTATCTATTAACCAAGTACATATTGGATATAGAAGAATAGATTTATCCATAGAAGAATTCTTGTTGGACAACAGACTTACTAAGGATGTCTATGAATTCATTCGTATAGAACATCCCATTTTAGCTCACATAGTGGGAATTCCTAAAATTCATAAATCGATAACTAATCCACCCTTTAGACCCATTATTTCTGGGTCTAAATCCAAAACTTTCAATATAGGTTACACTATAGATATATGGGTTAAACATATTTACAGCAATATCCCACATCTTATGATTGATTCGTGGGATTTTTTGGGCAAATTAACACCTTTGGTGTGGAATCTTGAATATATTTTTGTTACGATAGATGTTTGTGACCTATTTTCTAGTATTCCTAAAGAAGAAGGTTTAGATTATTTTTGTAATAGCCTTAGAAATTATTCTAGTCTAAGTTGGGACAAGATTGTTCTCATTTTAGATATGATGTCATTGGTACTGGACCATAATTACATTGCATTTGAAGGTGAAATCTTTAGACAGAATAAAGGAGTGGCTATGGGTGCGTCTTGCGCACCCATTTTTGCCAATTTAGTTATGTTGGACTGGGAGACTAAGTATGTTTTTAATAGTGTATACAAAGCAAATATAGTTTTTTATGCAAGATTTTTAGATGATATTTTTGTTTTATGGAAGGGCCATAAGGATGATATAGTCAAATTCGTTGAGTATATTAATGCTACCACAGATTTTTTAAAATTCACTTTTAATATTAGTGATAGAGGTATATCATATTTGGACACTTTTATCTACAAGACAGCAGATGGATTTGCATCTAAAGTTTATAGAAAGGCAACTTTTTCAAATGACTATGTTTACTTTACTAGTAATCATCCATGACATATATTTAAGAATATTGTAAAGGGCCAATGTATTAGGGGAGCTAGAATGTCATCTACGAGATTGGAAATGGAAAATGAAATGAATTTCATTTATCAGTTATTTAAGGATAGAAGTTATCCGAAAGAATTATTGGATGACACTATCAAATATGTTAGCTCCCAGTGGGATCAAAAATATATACCTTTATTGGGTAAACAAGATATTATTCAAAAAGCACAAACAGGTAATAAATTTAGGGAAGGTAGAGTTGTGTTCTTACATATTCCCCTTTTTTTATTACATCAAGGATATAGTAACTAGATATTGGGACATTATCACAGTTACAGATGCTAGTAGAGAAAAGTTGGGCCAGTATCCGATCATAGTTTATAAGACTGCACCCAATATTAAGAAATTATTAGAGAATGCGGGTAGTCAAGATATGAATAAGAAGGATAAACGGACAAATACAAAGAAATGTGGAAGTTGTAAACAATGCAAATATATAAATACTTCATCTTACATAATATTAGAAGATGTGAATCACACTAAAATCAGGAGTAGGGGTGGTTATTGTCACACAAAACAAGTGGTGTACTTAGCCAAATGTAATTTATGCCCTGCGTTCTACATAGGAAAGACGGAGAGGCAATTGAGAAAGCGGATATATGAACATTATTATAAGATCAAAGCTAAGGACCCCAACAATGCCCTATACAGACACATTAAAGACGCAGGTGAACAACACATCTTTTTGTTCACTATAATTGATCAGGAATTTATTAATCCATTAGGTGGGGATTGGAAAACAAAACTTGCATGTAGGGAGAGTAAGTGGCAGATTCTTGTTGATGCCACTAGAACTCCAGGACTTAATGATTTTATTAGTATTAAACCTTTCCTTAATATGTGATCAATTTTATACAATGTGATTTTATAGATATTGTAGATAGTATTTATTTGACATGATATGATATTATGGTCACACATTTCTTTTTGCACATAACATATGTATTTTATATTTTATATATATATTCATACATAGATTCCAGTTTATGTATTTTATAGATTTATTTATTGTATTAGATATATTTTATTATTATTTATTATTATGTACTATTTATTAAGTATTTATAATCCATATGCATCAAATTTATCCAGTAGAGAGTACTTTAAGTATAGAATGCCAGTTTATTTATTTATTTATTTAATTATTATTATGTATTAGAGCATGTAGGATATGTTTGCTGTTTGAAGAGTGGTGTGTCTTTAAGTAGTCAGCTTGGTTTGGCGCCAAAATCAGTTTAAATGCTTTAGACAGAGGCACTTGATTGTGTTCTGATGAAGTCTGCAATCGGCAGATTTAAGCGCTTAACATCAGTGTGATTTTCATTTTGGCTGATCGTGTTTATGTGGTGTATTCTGTCGTGTTTTACCATATTAATGTTTTCAACTGAGGAGCTGCGTTTGCCTTTATTGCTGCATACCAGTCTTTGCCGGCTTTTGGTTAGTGAGTTTTGGGCTTGCATCATACTATTTCATGGTGTCATATATTGTAGTTTGCATAGTCAGTAGATGCCCCTCAGTCATTGTCATTTCAGGATAGCTGCCTTTTTAAGGTAATTTCTTGTTTTGATGGGGTAAATGAAGGAGATTATCCTAACTCACTGTCACTTTATACTCAGGGAACAGTAAATGAAAGGTGTTACACAGGAATATATTTTTGTGATAAAAAAAAAACAGAAATATAAGATTGAAAATAGAATGCACAGGGCTATGCTGGTCTTAAGTTCATATGTAATCAACTGAAATGATCATAGCTTATTTATAAATTCAACTTGTAAAAAGTCATCAGAGAGTAAATAGGAATTACTCTTACATATAAACTAGTACATCTGTGCTCAGTATGAATACATAGAAAGAGTGTAATAGTATATGAACATTTCCTACTGACTATTTTACACACAGCTTGGCATTCTTCCATAACTAAAATATAATCTGTTTTAATATATTGGTCAGTTCATTAGGTAATCCATAGTCATGGTGCTAACATTTTAGTTTACTGTCAAAGCAGATGGAAAATTAACAACCCTATATTTCACCACATAGCCTGAGCTATAGGTCACGACAACTTAATTATATTTACAAATTAAATATTTCTTAAGTGAGACATTTTTTCCATACCTTTTGACAGTTTTCATTATATTTTGCTTGTCTTGTTCTTTACAGCAGACTCTGTATCACATTCTGCATATAAATGAAGCACACAGCTTTTACTTGAATAAGTAGTTTATAAAATTCGTTCAAACTTTTGATTTTTATGGTTAATATTTGTATACATTTACATATGTATTTGCATTGGAAAATATGTCTACACTTAGTTGGGCAACTTTAGCACATTTTTCCAACATTTATTGATTGCAGATATGTTATGAGTAGCCTGAGGTCTTCATCAGAAATAGTTAAATGGTCTCTAGAAAACACAGATAAAAGCCAATAATGTATGAATATTAGGACTATTTTTTCTGTAAAAATATAACATTTTCTGATGCTCCTACCTCAGATGACTGTAAGACTGAGTTTTAAATAAAATCCATATTGCATAAAAGAGGCATTGGGAGTTAATACGAGGGAGAGAGAGAGGGAGAGAGAGAAGGAAAGAAATGGAGATGGAAGGAAAGCACGTTGGGGTTTCTAGGATATCCATAATCTCCTTCATAGTATTTCTCATAGAAAAGCTAGTAAAAATGTGCAACCTGCTTGGACGTACAGGTTGAACCTTTACAAAGTATGACAATTATTATTTAAATACAGGAAAATAGAGTCATACAGCTTTTGCAAATATGGAAACTATGGACTTGTTCTAGTGCAGGAAACCATCTCCGTTTACCAAGATATAATTTCCATCTTGCTGGTTTCTAGTTTCTCTCATCTCTTAACTGACCTCATTAGACAGCGATGCAGTCTTAAGTATTAAGGGGATCGTATATGCAATCTCAGAAGCTTCAGGATGGCAGGGAGGATTCTTCTTTTGTGCTGTAGCAAAATTGTTTAAAAAGTGATAGTAAAAGTGGAGTGGAGAAAACAATTTGCATTTTCAATGTGGGTTAACTAAGGTTGTCATAGCTACCTGACAGCCATTATTATTCAAAGAATATAGAACAGTTATGTCTCTACTTAAACTCTGTGGAACAAAAAAATATGAAGGGACAAAAAGCATGTCAATACAAAAGGAAGGACACCTGATTCTCTTCCATTTTGCTCAATAAAAGGAAGGACTCCTGTCTTTGCCATTTTGCTCAGTAGCTGAGATCAAAGTTATGACATGATTATACGCTTCTTAAAGCAAAAACTTCTACTTAAGAGTGACTCAAGTTAAAGTTGCACAAGGAAATCTGAGCTGTCTGATTGCTGGCTATGGTTAAGGTAATATTTTTAAGACATTGTGCTGATTGGATTCATGGCAGGCAATAATAACTTGGTGGACTGTCAGTCATTCAATGCAAACCAAAGTTATTTAAGTTGTACAACTGCACAAACAAGTACAATTTTTAAGACACGTGGAACTTCTTTTCTTACAAACATCCATTCTGCTTAAGCAACAAGTTTGTGGCTCACACTCAAAACCTTCTGCTACAGAAGTATATGTTCACTGCCATGAAGCAAATTTAGCTAGATGTTGTACAATAAAGTAGGTGTTGCTGTAAGAGATTGCTGTAAAACAGGTGTTGCCTGCCATAAAAGAAATAACTACAGGTTTAACAGTCTTCATGTTGCTGTTTTTAAATTAAATCCACTGATTAACGTTTTGTACAATCATTCAACATTCTTTATGCCATGTTCCATATTGAAGTTCCTTTAATAGCCCATGTATAGAGCCCTCCATGTGTGGTTGAGCTCTCATCTCTTCTTTGCATTGATTTCGAGATGAAGCCTTTACTTTCTGCATCAGGATTTATAGACCTTACTGTCTTAACTAAAACATTGTTATCAGATGCATGTTTTGGGTCACCAAATGTGAAATCAAAGTAAAGTGTAATTAGAAAGAATGCATTATTAAGACTATCTAACACTGACAATGTTTGCCAGTAAAATAAATATTGGCAACCCATCTAAATTGTCAGATGTTTCCCCTGCATGCCATCATCTTTGAGGCTTCCAAGTGAAGCATCAATGAGGTTAACTAGTTTTAGGGATACATTCTTCTTCAGGGGAATGAAATTTTAAAACTACTTTTGCAGAACATATTTTATGAAAAATGTTGTTTGTTTTACGAATAGTCTTACTATGGTATGCTCTATATGGTATGCTAAACAGGAAACACCTTATATGACATCTGATCAGCTTTAATTGATTATTTATTTACTTTAACAAGATTGCTAGACTTTTGTCTGCATGTATGATTTGGCAAAATTTTACTCTGGATGCCCTTCCTGACGCAACCCTTCCCATTTATCTGGGCTTGGGACCGGCACAAAGAAATGCACTGGCTTGTGCATCCCCAGTGGCTGGGTTGTGGGTGGAGAAGAGTGTCAGGAGTGATTTGTGACAGACGAGTACCAGTAAGAGTGAAAGGGAAGGTCTGCAAGAGGGTAGGGAGACCAGCTATGTTATATGGGTTGGAGACAGTGGCATTGACAAAAAGGCAGGAGTCAGAGCTTGACGTGGCAGAGTTGAAGATGTTAAGATTTGCATTGGGTGTGAGGAGGATGGACAGGATTAGGAATAAGTATATTAGAGGGTCAGCCCAGGTTGGAAGGTTTGGAGACAAAGCCAGAGAGGCAAGATTACATTGGATTGGACATGCGCTGAGGAGGGATGCAGAGTATATTGGGAAAAAGATGCTAAGGATGAAGCTGCCAGGTAACAGGAAAAGAGGAAGGCCTAAGATAAGGTTTATGGATGTGGTGAGAGAGGACATGCAGGTGGCTGGTGTGACAGAGCAAGATGCAGAGGACAGGATAAAATGGAAATAGTTGATCTGCTGTGGCGACCCCTAATGGGAGCAGCTGAAAGAAGAAGAAGAACAAGATTGCTAGACTGCTCCACAGATCCTTTGAATCAAAATGCTGGCCATAAGATAGAGTATCCCTGAAGGTGCAAGCCGTACAACAGTATTTAAAGTTCCCAATATTTGCCAAATATCCACAAAATATGGTAAACATATCTCGTATGCCATATGGATGTGTAGTAGTACATTCATACTTACTATATGGTATTGCATAAATAATAAGCTGTATTCTATCATTATAATTTAGCTAAGACAGTAAATGATCACATTTTAATGACTGTTAGTACAGTCCTTATACATCAACATTCTAATAAGGAGTTGTAAGGTAAAATGCACTAGCAATATTTGTTGCTCTGAACTGTTTCTGTTATACATTGTCAAAAGGGGACCATTTGTAATAAGTGTATAGATATTTCATTAAATGATTTTTGTAACTAATGAAACTGATCATTTTTCTGATGTCCTGTAGCAAAGAGTTCTAAGCTGCAGTTGCTGTTTTTAAGAATGCCTTCCTACCAACAACATTAATGAAGGTCGGCCTTCCTAGATTAATCTGTTTACAATCATAGCAGATAGCCCATCGCCCTAAATGTTATATTTGATGCTAAGAGAGGGACAGTATGAGGAGTGCAATACTTTCAGAGTTATAGTGTTTAGCTCTCACAATAATGAGTAGCCGCCTAGATTTCTGTAATGTGCTACAGTGGTACATTATATGTCTGTCTAGCTACATACATTAACCAATTCTGTTGAGAGTTCTTACAGAGTTTGTGTGTTGTAGTTGGAATTTAAGGCAAACATGAGTAAACATTTTTTCCATTCTGAGGATTATTGTTTGAATAGCTATAGCTTTTTTAGCTTCTTGGGAGAACAGATGTGAATATTGTAAACTATCCCGAGTTAGACTAGAGCTTGATGACCTATTTGATTAGTGTGCATTGAGAACTGTAGGCAATGGAGAAAACTAATTTCCAGGTACTTTTGTTATGTGACCCATGGAAGGTGTGTTCCCAGATGGGCAATGATGCCTAATGGTTTACCCCTGGGATCTCTTCTGGGTCCCGGCTAGACAGAGGCACAATAAACTAACTGTAAAAGGGCTATCTTGTGTGACCTACTATTCAAAGGCACAGTTTACTAATCTAAAAGGGTGGCGAAAGCCAAACACACTCTGGCTAGGCTTATAAATGCCCTTGGGCAGATAGCCTAGTATCAACCTATGAACCTATGTTGGATTGTTTTGAAGTTTTCAGTGGGTTACAAACAACACTGAAGCAACCACTTGCATATATATAGTTAAAATTATTTTATAGTTTTGCATGGAGATTTGACAGTGAGGTATCTGCTCGACAGCCTGTAATGTCATCTGTGTAAAGAATACAACTTACATTGGTTTGATCAGAATGCACATTGTTAAGGAAAATTGAGAAGAGCAAGGGATCCATGATATAACTTTGTGAAAAAAAAGTTGTTCTTCTGGTATTTAAGCCCTAACTTTGATAGGGTTTCTGTCTATACACACTGAGCAGAGTGAATAAGTTGTTGACCACAGCTGTTAGCTGAGATATACAAGTATCCTGTTTTTTTTCCGATTATTTATACAGATTGTTTTTAACAATTAATATATAGCACTTTTATTGTCTGCTTTTTAGTCTTCGAGTGTATTTTATTGCTATTAACTAATCTGCACAAGTAACTGATTTGTCTGCAGTTAAAAGCATTCTGTATCTTTACAAATCTTTATCTGTTTGTGCTTTCTCTAGTGCTACTGTCTGTAGGCTATTGTCCCCACCCTCACTCCCAGTTGGTGTCTGGCTCTTATACTTGGTGGCTTTGCAGTTGGCCGCCCTACTGTAAATCTGATCTGTGACACTCCTCCCAGTCTAGTGTCATTAGCTCATTGCCTTAATATTGCTACAAATCAAGTGCTCTAGGTTGCACTGCATCTGAAGTGTTTGTGTGTTTTAGCTGCTTTTCTGTATATATATAGACTTCTCTGTTTCTTTAACTAAATAAGCTCTGCAAAGTAGTTTTATTGCATTCCTGCCTGTATTTCTGAGTTTTTTGCACTTTTAAAGATTGTTTTTGCTTAGTTTAACTGGTAGGCTACACACTCAAGTGTGCTAGCCGAATTAAAGCATTTACTGTGTTTCTGTACCTAATTTCTGCTACTTTGTAAAAAAAAAAAAAAAAAAAAAATCCTTGTTTCCTGCCTTTACTGAACTAGAATAGTCCAGTCTTCAGGTATTGCTGATCTCTGGGCTGTGTCATAGTTCCTGTGTTGCCCATATCCTTATTTGGATAGGAGGAAGCTTCTTTGTTCACCAGTGAGAGTGGGGAGCTCTGGGCAGCCTATCTGTCCCTTGAGGAGTGGTTCCAGCCCAGTGACCTGTAGCTTATTGGCCATTTTGGGCCATTTCCTATCTCTTTCTAACCCCCTGCTTTAAAGCCAGCTTTAGCGCGCTTTTGCACTTGTAATTTAAAGTTTGTCCTGTTTGTTGCATTTACCTGTTGAGGCTACACACTCAAGTGCGCTAACCTGTGTTACATATTTATTGCATTTTTCTGCTGTTTGCTGCAAAAAAGAAAAAAAAATATCCTTGTTTCCCATCTTTCCTGACCTAGAGTAGTCTAAATACAGGCTTTGCTGTATTCTGGACTTTTGGAAAGTTCCTATATTGCCCATTTCCTTTCTTGGATAAAGGGAGGCTTCTTTGTTCACCAGTGGCATTGGGGAGCTTGGAGCAGCCTATCTATCCCTGGAGGAGTGTTCCCAGCGCAAGAATCTGGTAGTTCCTGTGTTGCCCATTTCCTTTCTTGGCTAAAGGGAGGCTTCTTTGTTCACCAGTGGCAGTGGGGAGCTTGGAGCAGCCTATCTATCCCTGGAGGAGTGTTCCCAGCACAAGAATCTGGTAGTCTATTGGCCGTTTTGGGCCAATTTTTAGCTCTTTCAAGTCCCCTGTATAAAACCCACTTTGGCGCGGTTTTTGCACTTGTTACTACTCAGCCAAGCTCCTTGCGGTCCTGCAGAGAGCGACTGCTAACCTGATAAAAGTGTTTGTTTTCCTGCTACTACCTGGGCGACTGTCCGATCTAGCTAAACTGCAAGTATTTCTGCTTCTTGAACTGTTTTAAACTGTTTAAAGTTGTTTTTGCACCTGCACTTTTAAAGTTTGTCCTGTTTGTTGCTTTTACCTGTTGAGGCTACACACTCAAGTGCACTAGCCTGTGTTACATATTTATTGCATTTTCCTGCTGTTTGTTGCAAAAAAAAAAAAAAAAAATGATCCTTGTTTCCCGTCTTTCCTGACCTAGAGTAGTCCAAATACAGACTTTGCTGTATTCTGGACGTTTAGAAAGTTCCTGTGTTGCCCATTTCCTTTCTTGGATAAAGGGAGGCTTCTTTGTTCACCAGTGGCAGTGGGGAGCTTGAAGCAGCCTATCTATCCCTGGAGGAGTGTTCCCAGCACAAGAATCTGGTAGTCTATTGGCTGTTTTGGGCAAATTTCTAGCTCTTTCAAGTCCCCCTGTATAAAACCCGCTTTAGCGTGGCTTTGCACGATTTTGCGCATAGCGCAGCATCAGGCAGCGCCGCTTAATTGGGTTTAAACCATTCTCGGCTCCACAAAGTCTGCTCTTCACTTTTTCCCTTAGAACTGATCTACTTCTCATAATAAACACCCTATTCCCAGTCTAAAGCCTGGTACTTGCTCACTAAAGCAATTATATAAGTCAGCACAAAAAAATTAAAAGCACTACACCCTCACAAACTCCCCTTGAGTACTTTGTTCCCAATTGGCCCTTTTTTTCAATTATAAAGGAATTCCCAATACTATTCTAGCATGTCCAAAGGTCAGTTGTCAGTCTCCTCTCTGGTCCAGCTGGTGAATCTGGGAAACTTGTGGCAATATTACAACTGCCTCATGTACACAGACAACCCTCTCCTTCTCCCAACAAATTCCAACACATGTGAGAGATGCAACCATATAGCCAAACTGGAGGCTAAGCTCTCTCAACTCAGTACTGGAGTAACCAGTCAGGAGGAGAAGGAAACCACACTCACTACAATTCCAGTCTCACATAGACCTACCACAACAGCAAACCAAACACATAAAAACACAAAAACATACTCGGAGGCTCTAAATAAAAATCTGCCTAAGCAGCAGAGACCTCCAATGCAGACACCCAAGCAACCATTACCCCTAAACAAAACACGTGCAACACATAGCTCACAAAGCCAGTGTGCTGAACAGTCACATCCCTTAAGGCAAAACAACTCACCTGATACACTTGTAATAGGTGACTCTATCGTCAGGCACACTGACGTCCCACTCATCAGGCTGAACAAGGAGAAGGTCACGGTGAGCTGCCTGTTGGGCGCTAGGATCCACCACATAACACAAGCACTCAGTTCATTCCAAGGCAAGTACAAATATGACTCAGTCATTGTCCATGCTGGTGTGAATGACCTGAGACGTACCTCCCTGGACTACATGAAAAGAGACATAGAGGAGCTCTCTCAGCATGTAGCCCAGGCCGATATGACCCTGACCTCGAGTAGCATCTTCCTCTCACCAAGAATGATGCCATAATATGAAGACAAGATTATCAATTTCGACAATTGGCTTAAGTAGTGGTGTCATTCAAAGGGGATCCAATGCCTGTCTGCCTGGGATGACATGCTCGACAAGCCACAATGCTTCGCTAGGGACGGCTTGCACCTGTCACCCCTGGGCTTTTGGATATTGACAAAGGCTCTTGCCACCCCCATAGTGCCTTTTTAGGCAAGGCTCAAAAGACAAACCCACCTCCATAGGTATCACAAGGGATAAGAAACTAAGAGTAATGCTATTCAATGCCAGAAGTCTAAACCTCAAGATGCATGCACTCGAAACTCTCCTTAGCATGGAGAACATTGATATCTGTGCAGTAACAGAAACCTGGTTCAAGGCTCCCGAGAGCACCCCAGCACTACCATGTTATACCTCATACCATGTTTTTTGGCCCCAAAACTTGGACTGAACCACAAAAGGAGGGGGAGTATCAATATTCGTCAAAGATACCCACACCTCCAGGTTGGTGGCACAGCACGAAGCATCAGAGACTATCCATGTTCAACTAACAGTGGGTAAAACTGCCTTCCAGTTTATAGCCTGCTACAGACCACCTTCCCAAACCCAGGAACCCCACTCGGCCTTCCTGAGAACACTGGAATATATGAAGGTCTCTCCAAACACCATTATATTGGGCGACTTCAACTACCCTACCATAGACTGGGAGCATTACTCTAGCTCCAACACCCTAGCCCAAAGGTTCCTAGAATTTATAAACTCAAATGCTATGGAACAACTTGTTGCCACTCCCACAAGAGGGGAAAACATATTGGACCTGATCATCACCAACATGGGGACTCTATGCTCCAGACCAGAAGTGTATCCCTCACTAGTAAGATCAGACCATAAACTAATCTCACTAGATATTCACATCCCGACCCCAGCCCCTGCCCAGAAAACCACAGTGAAAAACTTCTCTAAAGCAAATTTCACACTCCTCAAAACCAAGGTGGATTCCTTCAAAGCCCATGGGCCTGTGGAAAATATGGCCCAGACCGCAGAATCCTTTATAAACGCATTCTATGAACACCTTCAGGAATGCATGGATCATGCAATCCCAAATAAAACCAAGACCCAATACTCCAAAGTTAGGCGTCCTGTCTGGTGGACCCCAGCCATAAACAAACTATACAATAGAAGGAGGAAGCTACTACATGATAGAGCAAAATCCCAAAAAGGGAAGGCATCTCTGATCAGTATTAGCAAAAAACTACGGGCACTCATAAAATCATCTAAGGCCAGCTTCGAGAGAAGAATTGCACAGGACACTAAGGATAATCACAAGGCTTTCTTTAGTTATGTTAGGGACCTGGGTGGGAATTCCCAGATATGCTCAGAATTAGTCAAAATGACAAAAAATACACCGAACCCACAGACATTGCCAACATCCTAGCTGACAGATTCAGCACAAACTTCTCCCCCCCCCCTTCCCCTCCAAAAGGGCAAATATCTATCCCAGCAGAGTGCTGCCCCCCTGACATCTCAGATGCTCAGGTAAGAGCCGCCCTCTCCAAAGCAAAAAACACAGCATCAATGGGACCAGACGGTGTCCCGGGCTGCGTCCTACATGAACTCCAAGAAGAACTAAACCCAAACATAAAACTACTGTTCAATCTCAGCCTTACTACAGGATATGTACCCAAAGAGTGGCGTACAGCAACAGTGGTCCTTCTCCACAAAGGTGGTGCCTCAACGGATCCTGGAAACTATCGCCCCATAAGCTTGACTAGCTTGGTCTGCAAAGCTATGGAAAGGATTATCATGGACCTCATAAATAAAGATATTGGGGACCTACAGACACTGGATCCTACCCAGTTCAGCTTTGTTAAGGGCAGATCCTGCCTCTTAAACCTGGTCAATTTCTTTGAAACAGTCACCAAGGCCATTGACGAGGGGAAGGTGGTCCACACAGCCTATCTGGACCTTGCAAAAGCCTTCGATACAATACCCCACTCGGGCATTATAGATAAGCTCACCAGCTTAAATATAAACCCCTATGTCAATAAATGGATTGCAAACTGGCTCAAGGACAAAACCAAATCCAAGAAACATGACAGTTGAGTAGGAAAAAACCTTTATGAAGACAACAAAGCTTTCGGGTTAAACAACCCTTTCTCAATGCATAACATAAGGTACAATAAAACACGCCTATTTAAATACAAAGTAACAATCATGTGACTCGCAGCCATAATCACATGATTAATAAAATACAATTAAAATACACTTAAAATATTTATACAACATATCAAATAAGCAGTATCAAATAAATTCAACTTTATATTCAATATGTAAACATTACTTTAATCTAGTCTGTTGTATCTTTGTCAAAATAGGTTTTAATGATACACTAGCATTTAAACCTGGAATTATATCGGCTGAAAGTCTCACTATCCATTCATATTCCCTGAGGTCTAGGAGATTAGACAAATCTCCTCCTCTATTAGTTGCCGTTACACAATCAATTATTCTAAACTTAAAACTATGAGTAGCTCCATGAGTTTGTATGTGCTTATACAATGCATTGTTTTCATTGCATAACCTAATATTAGACTTATGCTCTATAATTCTCTCTTTGAGTTTCCTTGTGGTCTTTCCCACATAAAATGATGGCCAGCTCTCACAGGTTGCTAAGTAAACTACATGATTAGTAGCACAAGTACCATAACAATAGAAATTAAATATTTTCCTTGATACAGGTTGTACAAAAGTATCAACCTGGGGTGATTTATTATTCTCATACTTAAATATATCCCCACAACAACTACAGTTATGACAAGCATAGGTACCATGCTTCGTCGTCACATTTGATCCAAATCCTACACTACTAAAATCCTTAAATCCAAGTATACTTTTTAATGTTCTCATATTTCGATAGCTAAAATGGGGCCTATCACCTACTATCAGTTTAACGTCTTCTTGTGCTAACAAAACCTTCCAGTATTTAGTTATTACATTCCTAATGGCATGTGTCATAGGATTAAATGAGGTAATAAACCTTAATTCAGAGTCATTACTTGAAGATACTCGGGAAACATCTCCCTAATTAGATGTCCCAAGAAAAATAGGTTTGTAAAGTGTGTCCCTATGTGATATAACATGTTCTTTAACATTTAAAAGCAAGTCCATGGGATAACCACTTTTTATAAAATCTTCATAAGTTTCATCCATCTGTTTTAGAAATACCTCATTCATAGTATTTAATCTACTGGTCCTAGCCATTTGAGCTTTGACTATGCCTTTAAACACATGAGGTGCATGCATACTGGTTGCATGTAAATATCTACCAGATGCTACCTCTTTCTTAAATACCATTGTGTCAATACTATTATTATACTTTATAACTGTAATATCCAGAACATTTATAGATATGTTCGAGACTTCTATCTTAAATTTCAAAAAAGTAGTTGTATCATTTAGATATGAAATATAATCCATAAGTTCAGGTAAAGACCCCTTCCAAAGGAGGAAACAATCATCTACAAACCTCTGATAAAAAATGAGATTATTATTCAGAAATTTTTCACCATCATTCACATATTTCTTCTCCCATTGGTAAAGAACAAGATTGGCATACGTGTTCGTCACCGGTGTACCCATTGCTACCGCTGTTTGCTGTAGGTAACACTTATTATCGAAAAGAAATATATTGTTCTTCAATACCAAATCCAATAACATGCAGATATTCTCTGTATGTCTAGTTGTAAACTTGGAGGAATGTATTAAGAAACTTCTTATTGAATCTATACCATGGTCATTGGGAATGACAGTGAATAATGAATTAATATCCATAACTACCATGTATAAACTATTGATATTTATATCTAATTCCTTTAAATTCAAGTAGCAATGTCTTAATTTAACAAGGAAATCAGATGTATCTTTAAGCACTGTTTTACATTTAATTAACAGGGGTTGTAATTGCTTCTGTAGATAAAGGGAAATAGGCTCAGTTATCCAGCCCTTTCCAGATACAATCGGTCTCATTGGGGGATTGTCCTTAGACTTATGTACCTTAGGAACTCTGTATAATTGTGGTATGACAGGGCATGATGCTGTAAAAAAATGAAACAGATCTAGTGTAATGTCATTTGACAACTGGAGCTCATATATACACATATTCACATAGCTAATACATCTTTTAACTTCCAATGCTGATATTTGTTTAAATGCTGCTTCATCTCTAAGTAATAACATTACAGATTGTATATATGCACATTTATCCATGATAACTATAGAGCCTCCTTTGTCCGCTTTCTTAATAATAATGTTAGGATTATCCTTCAACTCATTCATAGCTACATACTCCGAACGTGTAGTGTTAAAAAACGTATTAGTTCTTTCACAAGCATAAATTTGCCTAATATCAGACTCACACAAATTATTAAATGCTATTAAAACAGGTGGATAGCAAGGCATAAATACACTACGTCTTTTACACAAATTAATATCATAGCTTTCATTTTTAAAAATTAATTTCAATGCTATCGATCTAACAAATAATTTCAGGTCTGTTAGTACTTTTACCATATCCTCTTTACGAGTGGGTATAAAGCCGAGTCCTTTATCCAATACAGCAATATGCTCTGTAGTTAAGGAAAGAGCTGATAAGTTAATAATACCTGCCATCATCTTCTGGCTAATTTGGACTGTTTTGGCGGGCTATCGCTTTTCCGTTTTGCTTTCATTGCTGAATTTGCATCCCGAAATTTCGTTCTTCCCCTCGAGGTTGACCTAGCTGCATTATTCTTCTCCTTGTCCTTTACACGTTCTGCTTGTTGTAATTGAAACGGTTTAATAAAAAAATGTGTTAAAGTTTTTTGAGAAACGTGGTGAAGGGTTCACCTTTCCTTCATTACCCGACTTGGTGTGGTTGTCTGTAGTAGCCTGTTCCATAACCTGTACTCCATCATGCGTTGCTGATGAGGTCTTATGTGATAGACTAGCATCCAATCCGGATACCGTTTTCTGTCCTTCTTTCAGCGGTAGATTTAAAGATGCATTCACCAATTCTGGGAAGTCATCTAGCGAATCTAGAGGTGTATTGATAGACGCTTGCTCTGTGGAGTGTAATGCTTCCTTATTCACTCTACTAACAGATCTATTCCTGCAATCTAAAACATTGTAGGTTGTCTCATTTTTGGGCCAGGAAAATATATTCCCTATTTGATAATCAGCCATATCACGCAGGAGTTTTCTTTTTTTCACCACCTCTAGCCGATCATCTAACAACCTTAGTCTGTCCATCATAGAGTCATATAGCGACTGCATGTTAGCGAAACAGGGCATAGACAATACTTCATCTTCTTTTAGGATAATTTCTGATTTCAGCTCTTCTTCTATTTTACTAAAGAACTTATTCATTAATACCATGTAGTACTTGCTTAACTGAAGATTTAGACACTGCCATTGCTTAAGTAACTCGGGATATGTATTGCCGTATGACGGCATTTTTAGGATTCTTAAGCCACGCGGAGCTATGCCTTGTTTTATGTAGGCATCAAAACTAAAGTGCTGCCATTGCAAACGCTTGAAAGCTCCAACCTTTCTCTCTAGGACTTGTACATAACGCTCAACGTCTATTGTATTCAAAGTTGGAGCAGATTCCATACCTGTAGTTGGCAAAGTGTTCGACGCTATCTGCAAAAGAGGATTAGTTTCTTTATCAAAAAGAAACCTTAGTCGATTCTGAGAGTCCATTCGTGACTATAATAGACTACAATAGGCTGCAGTAGGCTGAGGCAAAACTCAACTTAGTAAAAAAGAAGTTCATACGCAAGCCAACGCACTAATATAAATCCAAATCCAAGAAACACGACAGTTGAGTAGGAAAAAACCTTTATGAAGACAACAAAGCTTTCAGGTTAAACAACCCTTTCTCAATGCATAACATAAGGTACAATAAAACACGCCTATTTAAATACAAAGTAACAATCATGTGACTCACAGCCATAATCACATGATTAATAAAATACAATTAAAATACACTTAAAATATTTATACAACATATCAAATAAGCAGTATCAAATAAATTCAACTTTATATTCAATATGTAGACATTACTTTAATCTAGTCTGTTGTATCTTTGTCAAAATAGGTTTTAATGATACACTAGCATTTAAACCTGGAATTATATCGGCTGAAAGTCTCACTATCCATTCATATTCCCTGAGGTCTAGGAGATTAGACAAATCTCCTCCTCTATTAGTTGCCGTTACACAATCAATTATTCTAAACTTAAAACTATGAGTAGCTCCATATATGAATGATGGTGAAAAATTTCTGAATAATAATCTCATTTTTTATCAGAGGTTTGTAGATGATTGTTTCCTCCTTTGGAAGGGGTCTTTACTTATGCATCAAGGACAAAACCCACATGGTTAGAATTGCTGGAGCCATGTCAGACTCCAAACCAGTTACAAGTGGCATCCCACAAGGCTCAGTCCTGGGACCTCTCTTGTTCGGTATATATTTCTCGGAGGGACAGGCTAACACGGAAGGACTGTGGCTAACCAAGTTCGCAGATGACTGCAAACTGGGCGCCATAATAGACTCTCCAGCCAACACAAGCATCCTACAAAAGGGCCTCATAGAAACAGAAAACTGGTGCCAGAGCCATGGCCTCAAGCTAAACGCCAAAAAGTGTATAGTCATCCCCTTTGGCAAAAACAAAGTGCCCACAAATTACGACATAGGTGGTAATCCATTAAGTATGGAAGAAGTAATTAGGGACCTGGGGACCCAAGTTGATAGCAATCTCTCATTTGACAACCATGTGGCCAAAGTGGTTAGAAAAACATTTTATATAGCTCACCTAATCATGAAGGGATTCACATCTAGATCAGGGGAGGTCATCGTGCCTCTTTACTCATCCCTCCTCAGGCCCATAATTGAGTACAATGCCCCTTTTGGGATGTACCTTACCGGACCCCAAAAGTACCTCACCAAGAGGATCAAAGGGCTCAAACAGATGCCATATGCTGCCCGGTTAAAGAAACTCCAGCTCTACTCAGTGGCATACTGCCTGCTCAGAGGCGATCTGTGCCTGACATATAAAGCCATGTCCAACCCGGAATTAATGGACATGCTGCACCTCAGAAAATCCAAATCCCATTGAGCTACTCGCTCGAGAGACTTGAACCTCAGCACTGAAATAAATAGGACATGCTGGAGGGACAGATTCATAACCCAGAGACTCCCTTCACTCTGGAATAAAATCCCAGTCCAGGTTAGGCAGAGTCCCTCATTGACTCTCTTCAATAGGAATCTTGAGTGGATGGGAGATAGTAGGTTTATCCCATGTTTCACTTCTGTGTCACTGTTAGACAGAGGCACAGTATACTAACCTCGAAAAAGGGCATAGCAAAATTAATTTAAAATGGGTGGCGAAAGCCAAACACACTCTGGCTAGGCTTATAAATACCCTAGGGCAGATAGCCTAGTATGAACCTATGAACCTATGAGTCACCTGTTGAGGAGATCCCATTGTGAGATGTGCTATAGCTAGACTGATCTGTGAATGTTTTATTCTTAAGATTGCAAACCATTTAAATGATGTTTCACCAGTTCCAATAATGCTTTTAACAAAAATGAGAGGCTGGCTGATTCAAATGCCCTTTTTAAGTCTATTAACAATGCTCTGTTCATTTGTTTTTATAAGTATCATGCATGTGATTGGTAACTGTGTGAATAGCTGTTTGACTAGGGTATCCTTTGTAGAATCCATCCATGCTGCCTTTCTGACTATAAAACCATATTTTGATATATCACCAATTAAGTGAAAATAAAATTGTTTTTCCACATCTTTAGGTAGGGTACAGAGTATAGCAACAGATCTGTAATCAGATGCATCCATAGACTAGTTAGTTTTAGGAACAGGTGTAAGCAAACAATAATACCTGACAGGATGTGTGCTAATGTGTAATTAATGCCTGCCCAGGGATGTTATGGGGCTTCACACCGCATTTGAGTTTGAGAATATTATTTTCTTCAGAAAGTTCATACTAACACAAATCCTTTTTAGAAAGCAAGTTTGTAATTTTACAAGAATAGTAATTAAACCTGTTCCTATGTTTGAGCCTTTGTAGGTTCATAGGTAGGTACTAGGCTATCTGCCTAAGGGCATTTATAAGCCTAGCCAGAGTGTCTCGGCTTTCACCACCCCATTGATTAATTAACTGATCCTCTGTCAAGCAGAGCCAATGAAGTGATCCCAGGGGTGTATTTTCTGTTACCCATCCACTCATCCAGGTTTCTCTTGAAGAGTGTTAGTGAGGGGCTCTACCTAATGTAGTTTGGAATTTTGTTCCAAAGCATGGGGAGTCTCTGTGACAGGAATCTATCCCTCCAGCATGTTCTATTTATTGTTGTGGTGAGGTTTAGGTCATGGCTCGCAGTGACTTGGATTTCTTTAGGTGGAGCATGTCCATCAATTCTGAGTTGGACATGGCTTTGTAAGTCAAGCAGAGATCACCTCTGAGTAAGCGATATGCCACTGAGTACAGCTGGAGTTTTTTCAGTCGGGCTGCATAGGACAAATGTTTGGGGCCAGTAATCCAATGGGTGAGGTACTTTTGTGGTCTCATCAGCTGTTGGAAGTGTCTTGCGAGGTACATCTCAAATGGGGCATTGTACTCTATAATGGATCTGATGAGTGATGAGTAGAGGGGCACTATAACTTCTTTATTTCTAGATGCAAACCCTTTAGTAATTAGATGGGCCACATAGAAGGATTTCCTAACTACTTTGGCAATATGATTGTCAAAGGAGAGATTACTATCTACCTGGGTTCCCAGATCTCTTATTACCTCTACTGTATTAAGGGGGCTGCCACCTATGTGGTAATTTGTGGGTGTTTTGTTTTTCCCAAATGGGATGACTATGCATTTTTTGGCATTTAACTTGAGGCCATGCCTTTGACACCAGGTGTCTGTCTCAGTAAGGCCCTTTTGGAGGATGTCCTTGTCAACAGGAGAGTCAGTTATGGCTCCCAGTTTGCAGTCATCGGCGAACTTGGTTAGCCATAGTCCTCCTGTGTTTGCCTGTACTTCTGAGAAGTATATGCCGAACAGTAGGGGTCCCAGGACCGAGCCTTGCTGGACACCACTTGTGACTGGTTTAGAGTCAGATCTGGAGCCCATTATTTTTACCATGGGAGTTCTGTCTATAAGCCAGTTGGCAGCCCATCTCATGATGTAGGGGTTTATGTTCAGGCTGGTGAGTTTTTCTATAATACCCGAGTGGGGAATGGTGACGAAAGCCTTGGTGAGGTCAAGGTAGGCTGTGTGAACCACCTTTCCCTCATCTGTGGCCTTGGTGACTGTCTCAAATAAGTCAACCAGGTTTAGTAAGCATGATCTGCCCTTAACAAAGCCGAACTGGGTCAGGTCAAGTATTTGGAGGTTCCCAATGTCTTTGTTAATGAGTTCCATGATGATACGCTCCATAGCCTTGCAGACCAGGCTAGTCAGGCTTATGGGGCAATACTTACCAGGGTCAGTTGTGGCCCCTCCTTTGTGGAGTGGAATAACTGTTGCTGTGCACCATTCTATGGACACGTAGCCTGTGGAGAGGCTGAGGCTGGTGTTTAGGTGGGGGGTTAGTTCATTCTGTAGTTTGTGCAAGACGCAGCCTGGGACACCATCTGGCCCCATTGACACTGTGTTTTTGGCTTTGGAAAGGGCTATTTTCACCTGTGCATCTGTGATTTCCGGGACACTACACTTTTCCGGTATTGTTGTGGCCTCTCTTGGGGTTGAGGGGGGTGAAGTTTGCACTGAATCTATATGCCAGGATGTTGGCAATATCAGTATATTTTGTGCTATTTTGCACTAGTTCAGTGCATATTTGCAAGTTGCCACTTAGATTCTTAACATAGCTAAAGAAGGCTTTGTGGTTATCTTTTGAATCCTTGGCTATTTTTCTTTCAAAGTTAGCCTTGAATGATTTTATGAGGGACCTTAGTTTCTTACTGATACTGATCAGGGATGTCTTTCCTTCTTGGGATTTGATTTTTTTTTCTGAACTAGTTTCCTCCTTCTATTGTATAGCCTGTTTATGGCAGTGGTCCACTAGACTGTTTTCCTTCTCTTAGAGGAGTGAGTCTTGGTTTTGCTAGGAATGGCACGATCCATGCATCCTTGTAGGTGCTCAAAGAGTGCATTTGTAAAGGTTTCTGCATCTTGGGCAGTGTTATTCTTTAGCGTGGGGGCTGTGAAACTTACTGCCTCTGTCTTAAGTAAGGTGAAGTTTGCTTTAGAAAAGTTTTTTACTGTGGTTTCCTTAGTTGGGAGTGGTGGTGGGGTGTGGACATCCAGAGTGATTAGTTTTTGGTCTGATCTAACCAGTGACGGATTGACCTCTGGTGTGGAACACCTGTCGCCCATGTTTGTGATGACCAGGTCCAATATGTTTTCACCTCTGGTAGGGGAGTTTACCACCTGATCCAGGGCATTTGAATTGATGAATTCCAGGAAGAGCTGGGCCTGGGAGTTTGTACTTGAGTAGTTTTCCCAGTTAATGGTAGGGTAATTGAAATCGCCCAATATCAAGGTGTTCGGTAGGACCTTCATGTTTTCCAGTGTTTCCAGAAAGGTGGAGTGGTGGTCCTGGGTCATGGATGGTTATTTGTAGCAGGCCACAATTTGCATTGCAAATTTGCCTGATGTTAGTTGCACATGGATGATCTCAGAGGTATCATGCTGTGCCACTAACCTGGAGGTGTAGGTTTCCTTGATGAATATGGATACACCCCCTCCTTTAGTGTTTCAGTCCGTGTTCTGTGGCCGAAACATGTGGTAAGAGTTGTAGTGCAGTAGTCCTGGGGTGCTCTCTGGGGCCTTGAACCAGGTTTCAGTTCCTGCACAGATGTCAACATTCTCCATACTGAGGAGTGCTTCGAGAGTGTGCATTTTGAGATTTAAACTCCTGGCGTTGAGTAGCATAACCCTCAGTTTTTTGTTAATTGTGCTATTTACGGAGGTGGGTTTGACTTTTGAGCCTTGCCTAAAAAGGCACTATGGGGGCAGCAAGAGCCTTGGCCAGTATTCGAAAGCCTAGGGGTGAAAGGTGCAAGCCGTCTCTTATGAAGCAACCCGGCTTGTCGAGCATGTCGTCCCAGGCTGACAGACACTGGATCCCCTTTGAATGACACCAGAAGCTTATCCAATTGTTGAAATTGAAAATTTTTTCTTTATACTGAGGTATCATTCTTGGTGAGGGCAGGATGCTACTCAGGGTCAGGGTCATACCAGCCTGGGCTACATGATCAGAGAGCTCTTCCATGTCTCTTTTCATGTAGTCCAGGGAGGTACATCTCAGGTCATTCACACCAACATGAACAATGATAGAGTCATATTTGTACTTGTTCTGGAGTGACCTGAGTGCTTGTGTTATGTGGCGGATTCTGTCTCCCGACAGGCAGCTAACAGTAACCTTCTGCTTGTCCAGCCTAGTGAATGGGACGTCAGTGTGCCTGACTATAGAGTCACCTATTACTAGTGTGTTAAGTATGTTATTTCACCTTAAGGGCTGTGATTGTGAAGCACACTGATTTTGTGTTTTATGTGTTATCTGGTTTGTGACGGGAGGTGCAGGTTGTTTGGATGTCTGCTTTGGAGGTCTCTGATGCTTTTGTAGGTTTTTATTTAGAGCCTCTGAGTATGATTTTGTGTATTTATTGCCAGTGCTGGTTTAGTAGGTCTATTTGTGGCTGGAGGTGTGGTACAAGTGCTAACCTTCTCCTCTTGACTGTCTGTTCCAGTCTTGGGTGAAGACAGCTTAGCCTCCAGTTTGGCTGTATAATTGTATCTCTCGCATATGTTAGTGTTTTGTACCCTCTTTACTTTAGGCTTTATCTAAATTTCTTCATCTGAAAGATCCAGAGGTATGCAAAAGACTTTGCTGTCACTCTCACTCAGTCTCTCACAGACATCTCTGTTTCAGAAAATGTTTGCTAACACAAATCCTAATAATCAAGTAAAATATGTTCCTATTTTGAGCCTTTGTCCCCCATTTATTTTAGGTTGATCCAGATACTTTGATATGAGTCAACAGATAATACTTTCAACTGTCCAGATTTTTGCAGAATGTGCAGATTTATGGCTTGTTTTTTGTATTTGGTCCCATCCTCATAAAATGTGTATTTTTCTGGAAAAGCATTGGGGATTGAAATCATTAAATAATGACAGACATTTGAGTTTCAAGCTTCATATCCTTCAGATAATACATGCTAAAGGAAACCCTGTTGTTCTAGCAACTTTCTAAGTTTATAAGGGCAATATTTAAAATTTCTCATTTTTAGTCATTTGTCCCTCGTTATTTGTGGCTCTGTCCAGATTTTGTGCAGAGATGTTGACAGGTATAGTCAAGAGGTGGGCAAACCTCTTAACTGATGCTATTGCTGCCAAGGATCACTCTTACTCTTCACACACACACACACACACACACACACACACACACACACACACACACACACACACACACAAACTCTGTCCTGCATTCATGCACACATTCACTCGCACACAGATAGAAACATAAACACACAGACCCACTTATTTCGTTTTGATGTTTTTTTACACTGGCTAAACAGCAGAAGCACTGCTTAGTGAGTGTAAATTAATGGTGGCCGTTAGTTTTTTCAGTCCGAGCTCCATGGCTGCTTGCTATGCTGCTGTGAAGTGGCAAACTTGTTTTTCAGTGGGCATTACTTGTACATTAATACCCTGCTGGAGAACTTTTGTTCTCCAGGCAGGGTGCTTATATACAGTTCACCCGTTCTCTAATTGTAGACTATTTCCAATTGGATGAGAAAAAAAAACATGTAGTAACAGTTTGGTTGTAGATCTCACAAAACAGCTTGGCTATATGTTGAGCAGTTGTTGTTTGTCTTTCGGCTTTTTCCCAGTAAGAGGTCGCGCAGCGGAACTCCGGTCCACTAATGATTGGCAGTAGATTTTTATGAAACGCCGAGGTGCCAGCTCGACGCCCAACCTTCAACGAAGGCACACCCATTTACACACGCATGTCTTTCGAACGCTACCCAACTGCTGGGAGGACATGCAGACTCCACACAGAAGGCACTCCCAAGCCAAGCCGAGAATTGAACAGGAGAACTTCTTGCTGTGAGGTAACAATGCTACCGCCGTACCACCACGTTTCATCTATATGTTGAGCAGTTAATTTCAGAAAATTGGAGTGTAGGAACAAGTATTTATCTCATCTGTCAGTATCACTGGATTCTAATTATTTCATACTTGCTTTTGATATTAAGGACCTAGAGTAGAAGGCAGGAAATTCAAACAAATTATCCTCAAAGCCTGAAGTGTTGGACTCTAGATTTACTTGTGAGGGTTTGGGGACAGTAAGCATTTTGATTTAATTAATTAGTTGAATGATTAACTTAGTTTGCTTGTTTTCTGTTTACCTAAGGTTGTCAGTAAAGGCATCTAGTGCATTCAAAGACTGATAGGGAGAACTCAGCATCTTTGTGTCTTTTTATTGAAGACATAGCACAGATGAGGCTACATTCGCAACAGTTTTTGCATGTTGTCTCAGTTCACAAGAGTATAGTCATTTATTAATATTGGGTTGGTCTGTTTTCCATCCCTTCTAAACTCTTGTCTCTGACTTTTAATAGCTGGATAGTGTCCCATGTCAGTCATGGGCCTTCTTTGTCTCACTGGGAAGTTCTTATTGTAAGAATATTGTTATGATCACTCTGTGCTGGGACTGGGTTGCTGTCTTTAAAAATTACAGTCCATTTAATGTTTTTTAGTTCTGAGTCAATCCTTTGCTGTGCTGAATTTGGAAAAGAGTGTGAGTATATTATAACTGATTTTGAGGTTTATGCTTTCCAAGACCAGTAAAGCATGACTGTTTATTGTCATTTAATGCATTATGGAGTACTGAATTATATTTTTTTCCTGTAATGTTCGTAATTACTATATAAGGTAAGGAGGAATTTAATGTTTACCAACATAGTCTTGCTGGTTAAATAACATTTTGGCAAAATTTAAACTTATTAAGAGTGCTACTGACATTTTGTCTGTAAGGTTTAGACTACTTAGCTCAATCACCATGTATCTATTTTTTATGTAGAATATCAGTGCAGGTTTGCATATTGTGAAGGTGCTGGTGAAGGAATGTATAGAATTACAATATTTAGTTTTGATGCATTTAAAAATTCTAGATGCATCACTATAGAGTTGACATCATTATATTTTGCCTAAGAATGACTTGCTGTTATATACATGGATAGACATTTTCTTTCTAATAAAGGCACATTTCCTCCAACTTTTTGCAATGGTTTATTATTAAAGAAGCAATGTAGCTTTGTTACAGTCAGTAGGATGTGTACTGCTGTTCTTTGAGCCATGGATCTATGACATTAATGTTGTTGGGTTAAATCCAACAATCCAAGATTCAAATGATGCCACTTTATTGTTTGTGCTGTTTGTATAACCCCCTATTGTAATTTTGGGACTCAAAATGCCAAGTCATGACCTGTCAAAAAAACATATATATATATATATATATATATATATATATATATATATATATATATATTGAGCATCACTCTCCTCCTTTAAACTTTTTATTTGTAGGGGACAAGTCCCCTGACACCCCATATGGGAGGCAAGTACCCCACATCCACCAAATTTATATATATACGAATTCTAAGGTCATCATACCTCTGTGAAAGGGAAATATTCTGAGAAATGGCAGTCTCAGACCTTGTATACGCAAGTCTGGATTTTTGGCTATTCAGTCTGCACATTACAGGACTCTGCATTCCAAGTCCTGACAATTCAAATGTTTTGTTTGTATTCATGGTTACATATTATCGCAACCACATGTTGGAGTCGACAGAATTCATAAACTTATATCGAAACTACTTAATCCTGCAGTGGAAAGAGGACTGTAAACTCCAAATTTGTTTCTATTACATTGCTTCTGAAACCGGGAGAGGAAAAACTGCAAAAATTCCTCCTCCTGGAGAGTGTCCTTTACTGGCTTAACTGAATGCTACATTTGCTTAAGGCATACAGTAGCAGCTTGCCAGTAACAGCACCTCTTTGGGCATGTCATTAAAGTGCTTATTTACATGTGCTTTTGTAACCATTTTATTTCAGTCTCACTTTACGTAGGGGTGAAGTAAGGCATGCAGTCTGTTTGTGTTCCATGCAGTGCGGTCTTCTTTTGAAATTGATGGTAGTCTGTTTTCAGAAAGGAGTACTCTGTAAGAATAAAGACAATCATGACTATATCCGATTGAGGAAGAATCGCTGCATGTTAATGTAATAACTGCTGCATTATTTTTTCTTCCCTGTTCATTTTAGTTTGCATTAACTCGCGGCGGTAAAGGATGCTGCTGGGTAAGACGATTTGGGCTGTTATTCCTGTTCCTGTTTTAGAACTCAGGTGACACAAAACTGAGTTGGAGTTCACACACCCCTTTTTAGTTTACAATTAACTCCTTTCTTGAAAACATCAGGAATTATACCGTGTTGCAAATGTGGTTGTGATAATATGTAAGTATCGTATTTATATAATTGCAGTTTTAAGATATTTATTATTTTTATGATAAAGGAAGTTGTTATTTGTTTGTGCCTTGTGCCGGGGTCCTGAGATTTGAATATTGTCAATAGATTTGGAAATAGTAAAGGGAAAATATTATCCCTCAGTGCTTTCCATTTAGAAATGAACTGAAGTTCTGTTAATAACAATTTCTCTACCACTGAAGAATAGTAATAAGTATATTGTAGGTGTTTCCATGGTAACATGTTCATAGGTTAATACTAGATTAACTGCCCTTGCGAGACATTGTAAGCCTAGCCAATTATCCCTTGTGAGACTCAAACCCTGCACCTTGCGTTTGTAAGGCAAACACCTTAGCCATTAGGCCACCCTCCCAACCTGTAATGTATGCTTTACAGTATGAGGTGCTAAGATGGTTTTTAAGTAATTTGTAATATTATTATTGCATTTTGTTTCATGGACTTGTCTATTATTATTTCTTTTTCTTTGTGCTGTTATATATTAATTACATACACTATAAATCATGCTTTTGTTATTTGTTTTAGACTTGTAGCAATGTTAATAAATGTGTGAAAAATAATGTGCTGTAGTTTTAAACAGATGGGGATTATAGTAGGTAAGGGGGGTATGGATAGGACGTATCTATTTATAGTTGGGTGGAGAAGTGAAACAGACCACGCCTTCCAGTCAACAGGAGTCAGTCAGCTTGCTCGTGCACTGAACTATTAGGGCTGAAGTAGCATGACATTGGGTAGAAGGGAGTACAACAATCTGTTTATATTTTTGTAAAAATTCACTGCACAGCTGTGTCAGAATCATGGCATCATGAACAGTGTGTACCCATAGTTCTCAACTGTCCAGATTTTTGCAGAATATCACAATTTGTTCTTCTTATTTTTGGATTGTTCCTCATAAAATTTGTGGTTTTATGGCAAATCATTGTGGATTGAAGTCACTAAATAATATTAAATAACGACAGACATTTGAGTTTCAGACTTCATATTCTTCAGGAAATAAATAGTGATGCAAAATCTGTTATTCTAGCAACTTTTAAGTTTATAGGAGCAATACTTAAAATCTGTTCCTATCCTCCCTCCATTATTTCTGGCTTTGTCCAGATTTCTTGCTCTGAGAGGTTGAGAGGTATGTGTTCACCTCCTGTAACAGCTTGTTTTACTGCAGAAGAAATCAGTGCAACCTTCACAAATGGCTCACAGGTAGAACCCACTCAGTCAAAATAGGGGAAGCCACCTCTAGTAGTAAGCCTGCAACAAGCCATGTACCCCAAGGATCAGTCTTGGGGCCTCTGCTGTTTGGGATATACTTTTCTGAGGTGCAGGCCAAAACCAGTTCGCTGTGGCCGACCAAATTTTCAGATGACTGCAAGCTGGGTGATGTCATCAGTTCCCCTAGTAATGTCAACATCCTGCAAGAGGGCCTTACCCAAACCAATGCCAGAAACATGGCCTCAGACTGAATGCCAAGAAAGGCATCATCATCCCTATGACCCTTGTGAGGGCCTTGGGCATCCGGGTTGATAGCAAACTGACTTTTGACCATCATATTGCCTCTGTTGTACGGAAAGCTATCTCATCCAGGGACAAGGAGGTCATAACATCCCTGTATTCTTCCCTTATAAGACCCATTATTGAGTGCAATGCCCCCTTTTGGCATGTACCTCACAAAGCACATGCAGCAGCTGGAGCGATCTCAGAGTTTCCTCACCAGGAGAATCCAAGGCCTCAAACATCTACCTTACACAGATAGGCTAAAGGCCCTGTTCTTCTACTCATTCTCATACAGACTCCTCACAGGTGACCTCTGTCTGGCATACAAAGCAATCTCAGACCCTGTCTTGTTGGGACTGCTGCATATCTACAAGTCAAGCTCCACTTGAGTAACCTGCACACGCGACCTCAACCTGGTCTGTAACATCAATAGGACTTGTTGGCGGGACAGATATGTGTCCTAGAGACTCCCCCTTCTGTGGAATAGAGTCTCTCTCCACATGTACCTCGTTACCCCTTTTTAAGCACAACCTGGATAACCGGATTGGGAACAGAAAATATACCCCTGGGATTCTACCTGTGTCCCAGCTGGGCAGGGGCATCCGATGCATACTTGTCAGAACATGGGCTAAATATTTGGCTAGGCTTGTAAGGGCCTCAGGGCCAATAGCCTAGTAACTTCATATGATCCTATGGACATGCAGAAAAGCATTTTAGTAAACCTAGTAATTCTGGCTAACAGTAAGAAACTTTTCTACTAAGAATATATTTCCAAACTATTCAGTATCTACTTCATGTAACAGCAACCTGTTAAACAACATTAAGGATAATGTTCCTCCCCCCACCTGTCACAGCAGCAATATTCAGCAGCATACAGCTGTTGAAATGAATATAATTCCACTACATAAGTACCAACAATGTCCACCCATCTACTTTACAGAAGTCATTAACTCACAAGTCCAAAGTCTTTCAGATAAACTCGACTTCACAAAGGATCATAAATGTCACACAATCCACCTCACCACGTCAAATTCCTAAAACACGGTCATCAGATTTTTCATCTACAACTTGACACATAAGGCTTGCTTATGTAGCTTTAAACACAAACTGATTACTAAATTCCTGTCCCATTCCAGTGTAACTGATTTTCAAAACATTGCAAACCTTTGTCTACCAGTTAAAATTCTACAAATATTACATTGTCACCAAATTCTTGATTACATAAGGAAATATGACATCCTAATATACAATGGCATTGTTTTCACCTTAATTACAGTACGTCTACTGCTATAGATTCCCTTTCCAGTCATACTTACAATAATATAGACAAAGGGCTGCAGCGTTATGTTTCTAGAGAAGAAACATGTACGAGACAGTGGACCATACCAGACATCTGTGATTTCTGTAATGAAGTAAATCTGTGATTGAAAAACTATTCGATGGATAGAAGATGCTGTAGAAATACATGGCAATATACTTATAAGATAGATTCTAATAAGTCTATTACTATGTACTTCTACAGCATCTTTTCCTTGTTACTGTATTCTGATGAAGTTCTTTGCATCATTAAAGGATGAAAGCACTTAATACCAGTTCCGTCTAGTGAGTTCGTTTTAATTTATTTCGTTTTCTCGGAGCTTTTCAGTTGTATTATTGTATTTTATTACATTTACTTTATATAGCTATATATTACTTTATCTGTTTAAAGTGGTGCATAGGGTTCATCATCTTATTCTGCTTATACATATGTGCATATGAATTTCTATTTCTAAGGCACAGAGCCGACACAGTTTGTTCACCTCCAGCTTAAGCATATTAAAAAGCTGTGTGTCTAAACAATAAATCACCTGTTTCCAATATATCTCAGCTCTATGAATAACAACTTCACCATGTGAACACAGGCAACAAAGGATACATATAAATTATAATGTGTAGTTTGCTATGGAAAGTGCTGTTGCTTTACCTTTTTCCACATTAGCCTTTGCAGAAGCTACTATTATTTATTTAATATAATTTATAATTATTATGTCTGTTAAGACAAAAAACCCTCTGATGGACAGAAATTCTGTGAATTATGTAAAAAGTCAAAAAATTAATAAAACAGGACAAAATCCTATATTACAGTCTGCCCTGAACTCCACACAAAACAACCCTAAACAATTCTGGTCAACTATCAACTCCATCCTACCCCCAGGAAAAGTAGGAACCCCATCCACCAAACTCCTCTGAAAACATTGCCACCTCTTTCAACACTCACTTCACCCAAACTGTTCTATCATTAGCAAAACAACACAACCCCTCTCCCCTACCCTCTCCAACTACACCTAGCAACCTGCCCACTGCATTTGCTTTCTCTCCTATCCCTACCTCCAACATAAAAAACTCTTATCAAAACTAAAGCCCTCAAAACTAGCAGTTGACAACCTCCCAGCTGAGTACCTTAAAATTGCAGCTGCAGCCCTAGCCTACCCAGTTGCAATCCTGATTAACCGATCTTTATCTGAAAGCTATGTCCCTTCATAATAGAAAATATCCCAGATTATCCCCCTTCACAAAGGTAGGCCCTCCACAGAATTCATCAACTACCGGCCCATAGCAATTCTGTCTCCTCTATCAAAAATACTTGAGAGATGCATTCACTCTCAGGTTCTAGGCTACCTCCTTGCTAACAACCTCCTATCTAACACACAACATGGTTTCCGACCATACCACAGCACAACCACTGCCTTGCTTGCTTTCACTAATACACTCCTACAACATAAAAACAATGGTTATTTCACCTCTGCAACTTTTCTACACCTATCTAAAGCAGTCAACATGGTCTCTCATAAACAACTCATCACTGTCCTCAATACTCTGTCCTTCTCTCAGTCTGTCACAAACAGGTTCCAGAGCTACCTGGCTGACTGTGATCATTCCATTGTTTGGCATAATGATATATCCCCCCCAACTCCCTGTCTCAAAAGGTGTTCCCCAAGGATCCATCTAGCCTCTGCTACCCAAACAAGCCACTCTCATACAGTACGCAGATGATGACACCATCATCTGCTCAGCCCACTCCCTACCTGAACTTCAAAAGACCACAACAGGAAGCCTTTTCCTTGTTGAAACTTGGCTTTCAGATGCACAATTAATACTTAACCCAACAAAACAAAACTCCTCGTCTTCCAACCCACCAAACACAATCTAAACACCCACCAATTTAATATTAAAGCCAATGACAACACCATAATCCCCCCAACAGACCCCACCAAACTACTTGGAGTTGAAATTGACAATAACCTCAAGTTTGACATCCACATCTCGTTAACCATAAAAAAACTACATAAAAAACTAGGAGCTTTATACAGACATAAGCAATTCCTCACCAAAACAGCCAAGATTTCAGATGCAAATAGCCACCTTATCTCCACCCTACTCTATGCCTCTCCAATATTTACCAACCTAAGGCAAAGTGAGCTAGGTAAACTCGAAGCCTGCTACACCAAAATCGCAAGGTTTGCCACTGGCGCAAACTACCGTAGCCACCACTGCACCTCACTTACTGAACTAGGCTGGCTAGAACTCCCTCATCTCCTTCAATGGTACCAACTCTCACTCACCCACAAACTAGTAGACTTTTAAAAGTCCCCTAACTCCATAATCTACTCCAACCCTATCATACCACCAGACCACTATGATCCAGCAACAAAAATCATTTACAGGTAACTAGAACCAGGACCTCTGCTGGAGAAAGTCTCTTCTCCTACTCCATAGCAAAATTATGGAATACCCTTCCTCACACTATAACTTCTGTGTCATCACGCACTAACCTCAAGGCTGCTCTAAAATCTCATCTAATAGAGCACTGGGCATGTCCCTGTAACAAACCTCAACATCTCTACTCCAACCTCTAATCCCTTTCTTCCACCCCTCTAACTACCTTTGGATTGCAGCCAAATACATTGCTTGTAAACATATATCTCAGCTGTAATCTTAGCCACTGTTATTCAAGGGAAATAGCTGCTAGTTCAGCTATTAAAATACTTGCTAGTCTTTATGGCACCAATGATATAAGTGTTGTACCATTTAACAAAATCCTTAATTTCATTTTGAACTATAACTGTTTACTACTACTGTTAAACAAAACCTACCTATACTTCTTGTAACTTGAAATTAATTGTTGTTTTTATTATGGAGCTTTTCTCCCTGGGCCTCCACTGAAAAAGGACCTGTGTCCAGTCGGATTTTCCCAGTCAACAAATGTACATAAATAAATAAATAAAAATAAAGCATAATATACTATTCCGACTGAATCAGCTATCACTGCAAATTGTAATATATTGTACATGTGTACCAAATACAATTGTTGTATTTGTCTTTATTAATGTGAATCACTGATACATACACACATGCATATATATATATATATATATATATATATATATATATATATGTATTATGCTGTCTGTTGTCTTCTCCATACTTCTAACAGTATTCACATTCTGGTGTCTATTAATAGTGTGTTTATACTGTTGTTTTTTGTATTCTTATATTTTTACCAATGTCTATATTCTGCTGTCTATTTTTTTCATTGTGTTTGCCTTCATGCCTCAGGTCATGGCTAAAAAGGGTCCTCCAACCAGTTCAATCACCTGGTTAAGAAATGATGGATAAACAAAACAGAATACTAAGTAAACCAGTGCATGCATAACTAACTAACTAAAACAGTCTAACCAAATGCCTATTTAATGAGATGGATTCTTAGCCAACCAGTCTTGGTAACTTGCTTTCTCTTCACCTGCTGAATAATGAAATAAAATATTCCTGCATGTATCTGGCACATGTGCCATAAATAGGGAGAGATTATTCTTTTTTGCCCAGAGGCAGATATTCATTGCTATCTGTATATGGAGAGATGAGTATTCCTTATTGTTTGCTAAAACCAGCACATGTCATTAATGCCACTTTTAAACTGAACTGGCATAGAAATGGGTTTCCATGAATGCCCTTAATGGTATGGTCACTTGTTATGTTTTGCACTGATGGAAAGTTGTAACTTGGAGCTTGTTCAGACACTTTGAACACATAATGGAAGACATTCTTAAACATAATCTAAAGCATCCTTTGAAAAACTTTCTGATCTGGAAGAGAAGAGATGAAAGTCAGGCCATAAAATAAAACTGAGAGTTGTTCTCACAATAAAATCACTTCTCTTATTATCAGTAACACTAGGTTTGGGAGCACCACTATGTATAACGGCATGAATAATGTCATGAATAATGTCATGAATGACATGAGGAGCTTTTATCCCCGGGTCTCAGCTGAAAAAGGGTGCAAGCTCAGTCGGTCTCTCCCGGTCAACAAATGTCAAATAAATAAATAATGAATGAATGTTGGAAACCACTGTATGTTTGTTGTCGATTTCTATCATTTCAGAAGTTAACTCCTGAATCATTTCTGCTGGGAAAATGTTACTTGTGCCTTAGAATTTCGAACTGGGCTTAAGAACAGAATCTTTCAAGTGCACATTAAACATGATTCAATGTGGCTCGTTGGCATAGTTTCTGAGCAGACTCAGTGCTAGTTAAAGGATGTTTCAGGTATCTGATTCTGTGATAACACAACCATAAGTTAGTTGTCCAGCTGAGTGAGTTAATGACCACACCGGTTTTAGCTTTGTGACAATTTATTGAACAACAAATAAATTGACTGTTAAATAACAATAACCAAACCGAAACATCCATAGTAACAAATTGAATATGCATAATAATAAAAATTATACATAACCAAGGCAATGGTTGGCATCAGCAAACCCATTCAAGCTCATCCACTTAATGTCTGGGTTCATATTCAAACCCCTCGGGCAACTCCCTCAATCCACTAAGGTGTTCTGACACTTTAACCCTGTGCACACATTTTGACCCATTCCTCTTTTGTCTACCCACCCTGTGACTAAAACCCAAGACGCCATGGCACTAAAAAGGGAAGAACCAAATGAAAGGAGGTAGCGTAGAGCCAAAGGCATCCAGCCCCCTTTTGCTTCCTGTTCTGAATTACAAAGAATAACTGCCCAGTTAATGGGGAGGGTGAGAGAGGTTTGACAGCTGACCACCTGTTTGACATGTGTATTTAATCCCATTATGTGCTCTACCCCATGGTCTCAGCTTGTTTGTGGACAATGACCTTGCATACAACCTTACTTTGTTCAACTGAGCAAGTCAATACCATACCAGTTTTTGGGCATTTTGATCAACATTGAACAACTAATAGACCGTTAAATAGATTAACTCAACTGGAACATCCATAATGATAAGTTAACCATGTATAATAATAACCGTACATAATTAGGGTAGATGGTTGGCATCCACAAACCTGTTCCAGCCCATCCACTTAATGCCCAGGTGCATATCCAACTCCTCGGATAACACATATCAATCCACCAAGCGGTTCTTCTCCCTTTACATATACATTTTTGTCCATTCCTCTTCTGTCTACCTGTCCTGTGACTAAACACCAATAGGCAACTGTATTTAGAAAGGGAGAACCAAACAGAAGGCGAAGAGCCAAAAGGCAACCACCCACCAGTAGGCATATCCTGCTGTCATACCTCTCAAATGTCCAGATTTTCATAGAAAGCCGAGATTTTTCCCAGTCAACAAATGTAAAATAAATAAAAAATAAAATTTCTGCCTCATATTTTCAGTCTGTTCCTCATAAAGTTTGTGCTTTTCTGGATTTCTGTAACAAATTAGAGAGGACTGAATTCACAAATAACGATAGACATTTCAGTTTCAGATTTCATATCCTTTGGAAAATGGAGGGTAACACAAGACCTTTTCTTATGGCAACTTTTTAAGGTTATAAAAGTAATATTTAAAATTTGTCCCTGTTTTGGGACTTTACCCCCCCCCCCCCAATATTTTTGGATTTGTCTAGAATTTTTGTGCCAAGAAGTTGAGAGGAATGCTTGCTGCACCCCCCCACCCTTACAGCAGTTCAAGCTGTATAACTAGTCTCTGTCTTAACTTTGATTTGAAATGCCCCACATAGATATGTCAGCACCTTCTGTGTTAATAAGTTGACCAATAAATAAAGACTATATTATATCAATAAATAAAGACAATTGGAAGTTAAATAAATCAGAACCTAGATCATTCAAATGACATCTGTCTTTAGAAAGTACAGTTGTGTAAAATCTGACCATAATGGCAGATGTCCCTGCCTTCACTGCTGCAGTATTCTTATCATATGGTATTCCCTGCCATGGAAGCCTGACATCTGGCCAATCTACCAAAGAATCCTGTTGCTTTAAAGGTATACTAAACATCACCCAAATGCTTGTTGCTTAGCGTAGGGCATAAAGGTGATGTTCAGGCCTCAGTCAGAACTAATTTCCCCAATAGGAACACCAGTCCAAGTAACCCAAGAGGTAGTCTGTACATTCAGGAAGGCATAGGGCTTAGGGGAAGGAGGGAGGGAGCGAATACTGCAGCAGTGAAGGCAAGGCCATCTACTGTTATGGTAAGATTTTACACAACTGTACTATGTCCTTACTTTCATTGCTGCAGTATTCTTAACATATAGGAGACTGCTAAAGCTCAAGAGTGAACTGGGGAGGGAGAAGGAGCAGAAAAGTCCCCTAAACAACATGAAGAATGGCACTACCAAAACTAGTCTTAGCTCTAGATACCATCCAACTTGTAGTGCTTGGTAAAAAGTATGCATAGAGGTCTAGGTAGCTGCTTCAAGAATAGAATTAGTATCTAAGCCCTTGAAAAAGCACCTGAGGAAGCCACACCTCTAGTAGAATAAACTTTGACTGAAGAGGGAAGGCTCTTGCCATGAAAAGTGTAGCAAAAAGAAATAGCCTTAGAAATCCAAGAATAAATAGTTTGCATGGATACAGCAAGTCCCAAAGATCTAGGATGAAAAGAAACAAATAACTGATCAGATTTTCGAATAGCCTTAATCTTATCCAAATAAACCTTGAGTTGCCTATGCACATCCAAAGTATGCAGCATCCTCTCACTGTCAGTTTGCGGAGAGGGGGGAAAAGTAGGCAGATAAATAGACTGATTAAGTGATAACTCATTAACCACCTTAGGCATAAAAGAAGGGTTAATGCGCAATGACACTGTCCTCATGAAAGATCAAAAAAGTAGGACAAGTTATAAGTGTCTGTAATTTAGACACCCATCTGGCAGAAGTAAGACCTAACAAAAGAACAGTCTTCCAGGAGCAATGTTACAAGGAAACTGAAGCAACAGACTAAAAACGTCTCCAAAACAAAGTTAAGATCCCAGGGAAAAGGAACAGACTCCCTGGGAGGTCTAATATTAAGGATACCTTTAAGTAATTGTTTCACCTCAAATCAAAAAGGCAGACAAGCAGAGACAGCTGATAAGTGGGCCTTAAAAGAAGAATAGGTCAAACCTGCATTGAGCTAATCATACAAATAAGAGAGAACCTAAGGAACATGCACAGTAAGTGGGTCCAGGTTACAAGAGAGACACCAAGTAGAAAACCTCTTCCATTTGGATAAGTAAGATTTCCTAGTAATAGGTTTCCTCGCCTACTACAAGACTTGCAACACATCCTCAGAAAAAAGATGTCTACGAGGAATTAAAATTCTATCACCCACAATGTCAGCTGAAGTGTGGATAGGTGGGGATGGATGAGAGATCCCTTGTCTTGTGAGAGTAGATACACTCTGTGAGGTAACTTGTGAATATTGCCCTTGGCTAAATGCAGAAGAAAAGGGAACCATTGCTGTCGCAGCTAAAAGGGAGTCAGCAGCAAGATTTTGGGAGTATCTTGTTGAATTTTGAACAGGACTATCAGAGTGAGAGGAAGGGGAGGGAATGCATATAAAAACATCCCCTTCCAAGAAAATGAGAGGGTGTCCACCTTCCACACCAGGGGACCTGGGACTCTGGCACAAAACAGAGGAAGTTGTCTAAGACAGGAGGTAAAAAGATCCACTTGAGGAGGACCCCACTAGTGGATAATGTCCAGAAACACATCCCTGTGAGGCATCCATTCATGGGACTGAGTTAAGGACCAGCTTAGAATGTCTACAACAATGTTAGGACTGGAAGGGATATAAACTGCAAGATCCCATACCAGAAGTGTCAACCTGCAAAGAAGATCAGAGCTTGTTCCTCCCTATTTCTTAATATCACTGTGGTATTGTCTGTGAACACCATAAGAGGACCTGGAGAGAAAAGAGGATAAAATGCCTGAAGAGCCAGGAGAAGAGCTCTCATCTCTTTGACATTGATGGTACCACACCTGCTGAACATTTAGGGAGCCAAATGTCACCCCATCCCATGTCTGAAGTGTCTGTGAACAATTCTTGAGAGGGAAGAAGGGGGAGAAAAGGGATCCCTGGATTCAGAGACAACTGCTGAATCCACCAGTGAAGTTCCTGTCTGAGACAAAGAAGAAGCGGAACTACAAAGTCTAGAGGAAGTGAATGTCGAAGCCATACTGACTTCAGAAACCACTGAAACTTTCTCATATGAAGTTTGGTCAGAGGGAGCATTGGAATGGTGGATGCCATGAAACCTAGAGTTCTCAGAAACTTCCTGGCGGTAATGGAAGCCAGAGGAAGAACTGTGTGAAAGAAAGAAATGAGAGTTAAGGCCTTTGGAAGGGGCAAGGAAGCCAGCATTGGCACTGTCTGAATCCTGCAACCCTGAAAAATATGATCCTGATAAGGAGTCAGAGAATACTTTTGAAATTTATAGTGAACCCCAGACTCTGAAGAAGAGAAATGGCAAAATGAAGATTTTGCAAATGGGTCTCTGGAGAGCATGCCTGAATCAACAGGTTATCCAAGAAAGAAAATATTTGGATCCCTTAAAACCTACAAAAAGCAATCACAGGATCAAGGCAATTGGTGAACACCCTTGGGGGAGTAGAAAACCCAAAGGGCAAAGCAGAGAACTGAAAATGCCAACGGAGAAATGCAAAAACTCCCTGAAAAGAGGATGGATCACAATATGGAGGTAAGCATCCTTAAGATCCAGAGACACCATATAGGCCCGAGGGAGCAAGAGAGGAAACAAAATCTGAAGGGACAACATCCAAAAGGAAGGCACTTTTAGAAGAGTGTTTAGATGAGAGAGGTCTAGAATAGGTCTCCAAGTGCCCTCTTTCCTTGCTACTAGAAATAGTCTGGAGTAGAACCTTTTCCCTCTATGGGACACAGGCACCTCTTGAATAGTATCCTGAGTCAAGAGATTTTCAAGAGCCTATGAGAAAAAGGGAAGTTATTCCCAAGGAAGCTGAGGAATGTCCATAAAAGGAGGACAGGATTTCCACACCATGAAGTACCTCTGACGAATGATTGAACCCAAGAATCCTGAGTGATCTGAAGCCAAAACGGTTGAGAAAGAGAAAAGCAAAGAGAAAGAGGAATGTGGCTGGAAAGGGATGGCTAGTCATACAGCACCTGGTTTGTCTGAAAACAAAGGCTTCAGAGTCCCTGAATACTGAGGAGCTTTAGCAGCAAGAGCCCATTTGCCACTCTTCTTACCTTTAGTAGAAGGGCAGGATTGGTTACGAACAATGGCAGGTTTAGCGGGGGCAGTTTCTCTGAAAATTAGGCACAGGAGAAACAAAAACATGTTTAAGTTCCTGTAAGACCTTACACTTATCCTGAAAGGACTTAAACAAGCAGAAGATTCATCAAATAAAAGCTTAGAATCCAGAGGAGCATCCAACAACTTAGCCTTAATATCATCAGGTAGAGGTTGAAGCCTAAGACAATAATACCTCCTCATCACTGGACCAAAAACAGCAGGCCTAGAAGAGGCATCTGCTGGATCATAGCTACATTTAATAGAATGATGAACAACTTGAGCAGTAGTTCCTAGCAAGGAAAGAACAGAAGTTTTACCTCAGAGTCTGGAAAATCAGAAAAAAGTTGACAGGCCGAAGAAAGAAGAGTCAACACATACCAAGACATATGGGTCAGATAATTAATAGCCCTAAAAGCTAGGGCAGTAGAAATGTAAACTTTCTTACCCAGCCTTTCCATAGCTCTGCTGTCCTTGTCAGAAGGCAATAACTTGGGTGAAGGAAACAATTGAGATGGCCTATCAGTGGCTACAGACACAACAGAGGAGTCAGCAGCAGGACATTTATATAAAAAAGAACAATCCTCAGGCACCCTATAATATTTGGAGCAGGGGGCAGAGGATCAGGCTTACGAGAGGCATTGGAAAGAGCATCCAGAAAAGCAGACAAAACGGGAGGAATATCAGCAGTCTTAGGAGATTCCAACTGCAGCAAATCATAATACCTCTTATGAATATCAGTGAAATGAGTACAATCCCACTTAAAAAAAGTCCATCATCCTGGAGAGTGTGCCCCAAAGGAATTTTATCAAAAGGAACATCTTGACTAATAGATTCCTCCTCCTCTGACCCATTGTCCAAAGGAAAAGTAATTTGAATAAAATAAGTCAGGGATTCATCATCAGAATCTGACTCGTCCTCAGAAGAATCCTGTACTCTAGGCCTTTTAAGGGGAGTAGAGGACTAAGGAGGAGCAGGATCCGAAACTCCTTGAGGAGGCTTTAAGGACATTAAATCAGTAAATAGCCCCTGAGTAAAGGTCTGCCAGTCACTTTGTGGATCCTAGGAGTAGAAGAAACATGTTTAAGTTTTTGTTTCTTTTTTAAAGGAACATCCCCTCCAAAAAACTAAGAAGGATCAGACCCAGGATGACAGTTGAGAACCATAGTAAAAACTTCTTCCCCAACTAAAATTGGGGGAAATTCCCTGGGTCCCTTGGAAAAAGTCAACCATGGTTCCCCCTGAACATATAATACGGACACCTGCAAAGGCTGTTTGAATGTGCTGCCAGCCAGATCCTCACTGGCCTCCAACAAGGTTGCAGCACAGAAATCTGACAACACAGCCGGGAGACCCTCCAGGTTTGTAACAACATCCAGAGAAATACCTGGCAGAGGCTGGGCAGTGGAAGAATCTGGTCGTACCTTTTCACCTCCTTCTTTCCTAACAGCTAACCCCCAGGGCAGGAGGATCCTTCCATTGTATATTTAGCGAGAAGATTAAGATGCAGGTTCTCAAGATGCAAGGAAAGGGAAGAAAATCTAATGTGAATTATTTTTGGGACAAACACCTGACAAATTGAACAAGACATATGGTCATGATAAGCTCCTACACAAAAAAGACACTTACTGTGGTGGTCTTCATGGGGAATATGTTTCCCACACTGGCATTTACCCTTACAGTTACCTTCTGATGTACAATAGGTAGCCATAGGTAGGTAGGATAGGAGACCTCCGTCTCCCTCTTCTACTTAAAACTTTGGTCAGTGAAGAATAGCCCTGAGAGTAAATACCCTGGGCTTCGTGTAGAGCAACACTCGCTGTAGCTGGGGTAATTAGGCAAGATTTAGGAAAAAACTGGGCTAGAAGGTGGGTGGAATAATGATAGTTTGAATAATACTGTACCCCAGTGAAGTGGACAGATGAGGTAGTGTTTCCCTTTCTTTATTCAAACTTGTTGCCCCTGATTGATTGATCTGTATTTGACTTTTTTAGCCAAAGGAGCATATACTTATTATTTACTATCACATCCTTCCAAAGAAAGGCCCCTGAATATAAATAAGTAAATAATGTGTCCCAGGAGATGAAACCATAAACATTTTCAGAGGTAAAGTAGGTGTTTACAATGACCCATTCTATTAACAGTGGTCCAGTCAACTTCCTAGGATCCTGAAATTCACCTCTGATATTACAACACCCTTTGATCAATCTGAGTTTTAACCAATACCCAAAAGTGTTGGGTACCCCTAATTAACGGGCTAAACAGTTCAAAGCTGCTCGATGTATGCATGGACTATTGGTTACCTCATTTCAATAACTCTTCTGGACATGGAACTATATCAACACTGCTAAAGACCAGTATCAGGAATGGATGGGCAGCTGCATATAAAACACTTTAAGTGATTGCAATGATAGTGAATACAGCTTTTTGTTGCTTGGTGCCCAGGATTTGGATAGGAGGGTGCTAGCTATTTTGCACCAAACCATCCAGACTTTGGCTGGGATTAGAGTCTCCAGTGGAATTGTCTCGGGAGACAACTGCCAGAACCTAAGAAACTGGAACCAGACCAAACTGTTAGCTCTGTCATTCTTTTGCCTGAATGCACCCACTTAGACTTGGATGACATTTTGTTAATGGCTATTACTACTGCATAGTTGTCTGATTGAAAGATGACCCTCATTTTTGCAAAATGGTCTTTTTAAAGTAGTATGGCTATCTATATGGGCAATATTTCTAAAAAAGGTAATATTGTTGCTTGACTTCTGTGCAACCGAGGGGCCATTTCTCAGAAAATCCCTTCCCCTGAAAATAACCTCTCATTCCAAACCCTGCAGTTGTATCAGTGAAATTTAGGATTTCATCTGAAGACCTTCAAGTAGTCTGCCACAAAGTATCTATATTGTATCGGATCAAAAAAGATTTTCCATAGCCTTCAATACTCGTTTAACTTACTAGAAACATACACCCAGTGGTGCTAGTTTTTCTAGCCCCATAAGAAAAAAAGTGTGTGCGGATACACCGATAAGTGCTCTCACACCACAACTATATCACCAAAAGTCACTACAGGCACACGGGATAACGTGTAAACTCTCGATTTAATAAAAAGCGGCTAAAATCACATAAGACAAAACCAAACAAGTAAAGTTGTTAAGCGCTTTCACCCAGTATATCCGGGCTTCATCAGAACTAATGACATAGTTCATTGCAGGTGGTATATACCTTTTCTGGCACCAAAATACAATACAAAAAGTATAAGATTTAAAGTAACAGTGACATCTAAGAACAATAAAGAAACTTTTACATCATTATGACACTATCCTGTTGCTGGTATCAAGCAAGTGATACATTAACATATACAAGATAAAAATAATAATATAAATTATATAAAGAATAACCATATACAATGTATTCTTACTAAATCCCTCATCCATAAAAAGCCTAATCATAAAAAATAATTTCATATGACAATACATTTCTATATAGTAATAAATGTTGTAATAAATCAGTATAAATGTGATACCTGTAAACAATATTAGTTTATGTCTGATGAGACTATCATGCATCTAGGTAATGGACATAAAAGTACTGTAATAAGGAAGGCTAGAAATTGCAATACTAAGATGGTGATATATTTAAGCATTTGTCAGAAATGCGCTAGTTTTTATGTAGGAAAAACTGAAAGAAATCTTAGGAAAAGGATATATGATCATTTATACTGTATAAAGACCAAAGATAGTAATAACGCACTTTATAGACATGTTGATAGAGAAGGGGAAGATCATCATTTTAAATTCATCATATTGGAGGCCATCAAAATTGATCCTAAGGGAGGAGACATTAAAAGTTTACTTAGCTTCAAAGAAGTTTGGTGGCAGATATACTTAGATGCCACCACACCCCCAGGTTTAAACAAATTTATATCTATCAAATCTTTATTATTATCTTATTAAAATGATTTTTTAATGACATTTTTAATGACATTTTTAATTTGATAGTTTTAACAGATATTTTAATATTTTTATAGACCTAACCACAGTTGTCTCATGAGTTACAATTCTGATTTATTACAACATTTATTACTATATAGAAATTTATTGTCATATGAAGTTAATTTTTTATGATTAGGCTTTTTATGGATTAGGGATTTAGTTAGAATACATTATATATGGTTATTCTTTATATAATTTATATTATTATTTTTATCTTGTATATGTTAATGTATTACTTGCTTGATACCAGCAACAGGATTGTGTCATAATGATGTAAACGTTTCTTTATTGTTCTTAGAGGTCACTATTACTTTAAATCTTATACTTTTTGTATTGTATTTTGGCGCCAGAAAAGGTATATAACACCTGCAATGAACTATGTCATTAGTTCTGATGAAGCCCGGATATGCTGCGTGAAAGCACTTACAACTTTACTTGTTTGGTTTTGTCTTATGTGATTTTAGCCGCTTTTTATTAAATCGGGAGTTTACATATTATCCCATGTGCCTGTAGTGACTTTTAGTGATATAGTTGTGGTGTGAGAGCTTTTATCGGTGTATCCGCATACAGTTTTTTACTTAGTTTGTATTTTCCGTTGTTTCTGTTGTAGCCCCATAAGAAACAACTCAGATGTATGAGAAAAGTCCAGCCTTGGAAAAGGCCCTGCAGGTGAAGTTAAGAAGACCATACAGCCTCATGACTTCCAAGACCCTTCCTTACTTCACGTTAAGGTGCTTGTCAGTGATGGTGTTTAAACACTGCTATTTTTGCTGTGGCAGCTGAAATTATGTAGAAAGGACATCAATCACCAAACCTAAAAAGATTATGGACTGAGTGGGGCCTTCTAGATTATAAGGGGCCAGTGGTTCTTCCAAGTCCTTGCAAAGGTTGATGAAACAGGACCATGTAGTGTGATTGAACGTAAGTTCGGTGAACGCAAAAAGAGCAAGTGCTGTTCACAAAAATTACGTTCAATGACAGTGGAGTTTGTTTCGTTCTCTACTGTTGTGCAACCTCAGAGTTGGTATATATAAGTCAAAGGGTGTGTGGGGTGACCCCCCCCAAGTGGGATGTAGAGGAGGGCTTGCCCGACTGAAAAAAAATTGTTGAATTGATCATTGAAGGTGGTTTTGAACATTTTTTTTTTCTGTTCATCAAAATTACCTTTGATGAGTCAACATGAATCAGATGAAACATAGCAACCCTGCCTTAACTCTTTCCTCCCCTTTGGCTATGATTAGATGATTAGAAAATCATTAAATAATGGGTGTTGGCTTGTCTTGGGATATGGTCTTTCCAGCACCAGTGTAAGGCTGAGTTGAAGGTTTCAAACATACAGCAAGCAAGGGAGCACCCCATAAGCATTGCTCTGTCAAAAAATAGAAAAACAGATGTCCATCAAGTGAAGATCCTAAAAGATACTAGTCTTCTTTTTGAATTGGGAGAAACCGAAAAGTGGATTGAGTATCTAGCCAGGGATCATGAAAATCTTTTATAAAATTTGCCACGTCATTCAGGGAAGCATATTGAACTTTTGCTTACTCTTTGTCAATGATGTGTCAATGATGTAGTTTATATAGGGCACCTCCAAATCAAATAAGTGATGTATTAAATGAAATTTGCACTCCATCTTTTTTGGGGCTAGCCCAGTGGGTGAAGTTTTGAAGCTGAGCTAAGAGGATTCTATGAATGGGCCAATGATCCTTCCTGTAACAATTTGTTTACTGTTGATTCTTTGTCCTTGACTGAAGTTAGGTTGTTCACTATTTTGCACTTCCAAGCAACCAAAGACAGAATGGCAAAAACCTGTCTTAAAACTATTAATTAGACAATTTCCTGCTTCCTTATCAAGATATGTGGCTGACTCTTCTAATAATGTATTAACTTTGATTAGGGAATGATACATATTGCTTATGGAATTGTCCTCTGGTCACATTACTACAAAAGCTATGAAAATTAGATTTACCTCAATATGCAGAACTACGAGTGGGGTTAGACACCTTCACACTTGGACAGGAACCGAAACTCATAAATCCTTGACCTCCCTTGATCCAGCATCTGCTGGCAGGATGGTTCTTATTGCAGTGAGTGCAAGTAGAGGTAAATTTACATAATGGCAAGGAACACTTACTATTGTTAAAAGCCCAGCACTAAGCCATACATCTGGGTGATGCTGATCCCAGCAAAGAGATTTGTCTGTGGCTTTTAACTTACAAAACCTCTGGTTGCACCAGAACCAGGATGACCCTTCCCAAATATGGCGTGCCTCTGTGACTGACAGAATTTAAGCCAGTAAAGAGAGGGCCTGACTTGTGACTTTTTCTACCAGGATGGCCACATAAACTTTGAAGCCCAGTATTCAGTTTTCCCAGCTCTTTACAAATGTTTTGAATGACAACTTCTTACCTAATTCAGGGAGAGCCACTGCAAGGTCTTTTGACCCTATGTTTTCAGACTCAAGAATTCTATGAATGCCTTTTGCATCTATGAGGTGAAAAACATCTGCATATGCCCCTTAACTGGCTTTTTCTTTGATACTTGCAGGTACATGCGTGTAATATGTGAACCAGGGAGAGTGGACCCTTTATGACTGCCTATCACCATGAGGGCAAAAAATCAAGCTAGGGTTAAGACAAGGTCAATTGCTGATTCCCTATTCAGTGGTGGGCAGGGGAGAGGTTGAGTCTTGATGATCAGGCAGGGTGGCCAAGTTAGGAAAAGACAATTGATGAGACTGTGTGTCATTACTAATACCCCTTGATGAACAAAAACGCTTTTCTAATGCCATGTATAATATTCTTCACCTGCCCTATTCCTGTAAAGACTCTAACAACTCTCCCAGATAGTCATCTACTGCTACTGTCCTATTTGACAAATTAACCCCTGAAATATTTCCTTCATTAATACTTCCTAGGTTTGTCTCGATAGTTTGTGGTTCAGTGTCTAATAATGGTACTGATGAATTGGAATTATCTTTCCTACTCATCTGCCACGGCTTCTTGTCTGACTTTTCACCTGCAGTTTGCACTGTCTCAATGGATGCCTGTAAACTTGTCCTGTTGTTGTGTGACATTGTGGCTTGATCACTGGATACTTCTAAGTCTGAAAATAAATATTGCATCTGGCTGGTTAAATGATATCATCTATCTGTGAGTGCCTACAGTAACAATGGTCCTGTAGTAAGAAACATTATGAAGATAGAACAAGCGAGATCGATTGTCAGTAATGTAGTCTGGGAAAGGTAATACCAGTATTTAGATGTCAAGAATTAGACTAACAAGCAGGGTTTTCTAATGTCATCTGGTTCTGAATTATAAAATTAGCAAGAATTTTTTTATATGTATATAAACATAGGTGTGAGGCTATATCCATTGTTAACCTTCTCTCCTTTCGTAAAGCAAATCAAAGTTCAGCTGGCCTTAGCATAATGAATACATAATGTAAAATAGTGAGGGACCCTTTTTTCCCCCTAGCAATTCATTACATACTCCTCTTATGTAACTAATGAGCCTTATTGTACAGTGATAAAATAATTTCTCACTTGTTCTTAGCTTGATTTAAAAGAATAATCATGTCTTTTTTGTAATCTATCCTCTCCGTTTTATTTACGTAATTTTATTGCAAATGTAGAGAACGTGGCTTTTTTGGCTCAACCAGAACTCAGCAAACTACTCCTAAGGCATTGTAAGCTAAAGTGATAGATCTTCCTCTGACTGACAAGCGAAAGCACTAATGTGTATGAGTTTAAAAATCGCTCATATAATACCATTAACCGGATACACATCACTGATGAACATGACTTTAATTAATCTCACTTGTGATACCATTAACCTGATACAGGTTTCTGTTTTTTCTTCTTGCTTTTTTTTTTTTTTTGAAGACACACTGACATGATATCCAACTTCTGCAGGAGATCCCGAATAGGAAATACTACCACTCATAGAAAGAAGGACTAAACATGTCCATCTCAACTTCTTAGCACCAGAAATATGGACAAAGTCCAGAACAATGGAATGACTAAGGTGCAAAAATAGGAACAGATTTTAAATATTGCTCTTATACGTTTAGAAAGTTGCTAAAATAACAAGATTTGTGTTAGTATGCATTTTTAAGGGATATGAAGTCTGAAACTCAAAAGTATGTCATTATTTGGTGACTTCAGTCCTCAGTGATTTGCAGACAACAAATATGAGACAAAAGTCTGGACATTCTGTGAAAATCTGGACAGTTGAAAGATATGACCAAGCATACAACCTACTCCTTTAGGACCACTGTCTGAGCAACATACATTGAGTTAAGATTTTCCCCCGAGGGACAAAGCCAAGCATCTGCTTCTATTAAAAATGATATCATTCCTCACAACTGTCCCAAAACCAGAAACCCAAACAACCACAACAAAGGAAATCTACTCATCTACACAGATACGCCACATGAAAATCGACATTCAAATGCTGTGCCTCTGATCTATAGTAAAACCAGAAAATATTCTAAAATATACTACATAATTATTAACATATTATTATTTTAAAAGAGAGGAAGGGTATAGTACCTCAGTGACTGGTGGACAGCTTCATTGCTCAAAGTTTTTTAGTGTGACAAATGACCACCTGAGTGTTTTCTTCTAAACTGACAGGGGTATTTAAGCTCCTTATATGCTCTGCCCCACATCTGTGACTGACTTGTGGACAAAGAGCTTGCGTACAAGCTTACTATGTCTGTATTTACTGCTTGAGATCCAAGTGTGAGAATAGTGGAAGGAAACACTTGATAAATGTTCTAACAGCTAATGAAGAACTCCTAGAGGAGCTGTATGGGGTTATGAAGGCAGGTGTATATCACATCTAGAATGGCTGTTCAGAAATAAGGGTAAGAGGCTATGGTGCAAGAGCATTGAACATCTTCTTACCAATATGCTTTGATTCAGAGGATTTCAGTTGGAAACATTTTCCCAGTGTCTTATATTTTGGGGTAGAGTGGTGGTGGTGAAAAACTTGAGATTAATCTTTGCTTATACAAGCCGTGCAGACATACAAAGCTTAGTCTGTTAGGTGAATTTAGATGTTTTGTACATGTCTTGGAAACTGTGCACTGTCAAATGTAAACTTTGTATAACTTTTTGTAATGATTCTACATTTATTTGAGATTATTTTACTCCAGTCATATTTAGAAATAGAGAACAGTCCCCCACTAAACTGCAAACAGATAAGTGATCTGGAAGTGTGCAGGTGTTATTCTGAGGATTTTGAAATCTTTTTTTTTTCTAAAGTTGCCCTTGAAGTAGATGCATCCTTATGTTTAGTCTCTATTTTTGCACTGATATCGATTTTGTAGAACATTGTAGTGCTAGATGGCTAAACATTTCCTACACTGAAATCATGGCATAAATATTTTCTCTCTAATTGTTACTTACCAAAGTGTCAGGTTAATGGCAGCACCAAACATCTGAACTTTAATATCATCCAGGTGTGCTTGTAGAAAAGCGAGCATGTCTTTTTATGCCTAAACCAATTTGGAAAATCCAGTGGAAGTACCAGGAGTCTGATATACACAGTTTGTTTTGTGAGTTAAAATACAGCCTGCAGCACACATTCTTTTGTCATCCTTCTCTTTAGTAATAAAATCAAGAATCAGTATAAAATACAAGTCACCTTCTGTACAATCATACTATGATTAGGATGCATATCTGCATAGTTCTTCACTGATCTAATGTTTAAAGTAATCAAACTGTACCATTATTTTCTCAATCCATCAAGCAATCCAAAATGTGTCTGAGGTAGAAGAGTACATGGGGCAATACTTTTCATGTCCATGTACACATAATAACTTACTTTTATCTTTTAGTTCAGAATTTTACAGACCATGTTATAGCAATTATGAACAGAATTATAGCCCAAAATGGCTACTGTTATAAAGTTGACCATATCAATACAATGCCTTTTTTACACGCCCCAAATGCACACGGACACACATCACTGTCTTCATCTAACATACTAACATCAGCTTGTTCTAGCCTTATCTATACCATAATAGTTATGCAATTTATTTCACATTCTGTTACTCCTATTCTATGACCATTTAAATCTGACTGCAGTTATTGCCATCAGGATGTCACTTCCTTATTAAGTTGCCTACCCTAGACAAGCATGAATCACACATATTATTACATTTCTATGAACATCATTAAATATTACTAACTGGAAGAAGACAGCCTTTTGATATCTCAGTTAAACTGATAGATAACTGGTTTAGTACACTTATGCTCCCTATGGTTGTAATCCCTGTGATCAGTTTAGCTAATATAATATCTGTTTCTTGGTAAATGCATATCTGCTTGTATTTGCAATTCAAACAATGGCTATAGGATCATAGGAGGTTACTAAGCTAATGGCCCAGTGCCCTTACAAGCCTAGCTAAGTTCATCCCTTGTTCCCTATAGGGCCTAGTGATATGATCAATGATTACAAGCAGACCTAAATTATCCAAGAGGGACACGGGTGAAATGCCTTGAGTGAATTTGTGGTCGTACAACTTATGCTTAAATAGAGTTAACGAGGGGCTTTGTTCAACTTGAACTAGAAGTTTGTTCCAGAGGTGTGGTGACTTCTGTGAGACATATCTGTCTTTCCAGCGTTGACATCACAGGCTAGGTAATGGTCCCTAGAGTGAGTGAACCATGTACCATTTGACTCACAAATGTGCAAAATATCCATTAAGGCAGGATCAGAGATTGCTTTGTATGCAAGGCACAGGTTGCCTCTGAGTAGTCTATATGATACAAAGTATAGTGACAGTGATTTCAGTCTGTCCGTGTATGACTTATGCTGAAGACCTTGAATTTTCTTTGTGAGAAACTTTTGCGATGTGTCTAGTTGCTGCAGGTGCTTGGTAAGTTGCATACCAAAGGGACTGTTGTACTCTATTATTGGCCTTATGAGGGAAGAGTGCAGGGGGGTTATAACCTATTTTTTTTTTTGTTGGAAGCTATACTCTTACTTATAAAGTGAGCAATGTAGAAGGCCTTCCTAACCACTAATCAAAAGTAAGGTTGCTGTCAACCTGTGTGCCCAAATCTCTCACACACTGATTTAGAGCTTAGGGCATTGCTATTAATATGGTAATCCACAGGGACATTGTTATTGCTGAAGGCGATGATAATGCATTTTTTGCATTGAGTTATTGAGTTTAAGTCCATGACTTTGGCACCAATCATTGGTTTGAGCAAGCCCTTCTTGTAGAATGTTGACATCATTTGGGGACTCAGTGACTACACCCAATTTGCAGTCATCAGCAAACTTTGTCAGCCACAGAACTTTTGTTTTTGCCTGTACTTCTGAGAAGCAGATTCCAAAGAATATGGGTCCCAGCACTGATCCTTGTAAAACACCACTGGTAACAGATCTGCTGGGAGGTGGAATCCTCTGTTTTGACTGTATGTTTTCTGTTCATGATCCATTTTGCAACCCACCTGACAATATATGGGTTGATCCCCAGCTGGATGAGTTTTTCAATGATGCCTGAGTGGGGAATTGTGTCAAAGCCCTTGGCTAGGTCTAGGTAGGCTGTATGCACAAATTTGCCCTCATCAAGGGCTCTGGTGACATTCTCAAAGAAGTCCACCAGGTTCAACAGGCACAATCTGCTCTTGACAAAACAAAACTGTGTCAGGTCAAGCATTTGATGTCTTCCTACATCTTTGTTGATACGGTCTGTGATTATTCTCTCCATGGCCTTGCAGATAAGGCTGGTTAGGTTTATGTATCTGTAGTCAGTGGATGCACCACCTTTGTGCAGGGGATGATGGTAGTTGTTTTCCATTCTGTGGGGGCAAAACCATTGCTTAGGCTGTGGTTAAAGACAGTACTCAAAGGTATTGCTCACTCCTGTTTCAAACCATTTAGAATGCAGCTTGGGATGTTATCAGGTCCCATAGAGGCTGTGTTTTTGGCTTTGGAGAGAGTGGTTAAGACCTGCTCTTTTGAGATATTAAGTGGAGAACAGATGGTAGGAATGTTCAGGGGTGTATATGGCAGGGACAGGGGGCAGACGTTTTCAATGAACTTGTACACTAGTGGGTTGGCTATTTCTACAGGTACATTATATGTGGTACCATTCACCACAGTTTCAGTGCAGATCTGGGCTTTTCCTTTGACATGTTGGATATAGCTGACAAATGCCTTGTGGTTATCTTTAGCCAGGGATGCTTTGCAGAAGTCTTTTAGCATACTTTCTCCTGAGGGAGGGTAATCATTGTGTAATCATTACTTTGAATGTAACTGATTTATGATCAGACTTCACCAGTAATGGATGCACACTTGTGGTGGCACACCAATCTCCCATATTGGTGAGTAGTAGAATGTTCGCGCCCCTTGTGAGGGTGCCAACTATCTGTTCCAAGGGATTAGAGTTAACAAAGTCCAAGAACCTTTGGGTGAGCATGTTAGTACATGTATAATTTACCCAGTCTATGGACAGGTAGTTAAAGTCACCCATAACCAGAGTGTTTGGTTGTATTTTGAGCAAATTAAGTAGATCCAAGTAGGCAGTGTTGATATCATGGTTCATGGAAGGGGACCTGTAACTGACGATAACTTGGAGGGAATTCTTTCTTTTGTACTTGAATTAACTCTAGGGAATCGTTCTGTTTAACCAATCTATAGGTGTATTTATCTTTGATGAAACCTGATACTCCTCCACCTTTAGTTCTCGCCCATTCATTTTGTGGTCCAAAGGTATGGAAGGCATAACCCGGCATGGCCAGCGTGCTCTCTGCCTTGAAGCAGGTCTCTGTAACTGCACAGATGTCAGCATCTTCCAAAGGAAGAAAAAGAGAAAAAACCTATTGTGTAGTCCCACGAAATCAGGTCAAAAACATCGCATTCCAAAGAGCAAACCTTCAATCCAAGTCGTTTAAGCAAATTAATTTATTAGCATTTCCACATAGAAGAGAAGAGTGTTAAGCATTTTTGTCCCTCAGCATAAGTAAAAGGGCTTTATCAAAACAGCCATTACACACTAGAACCTTCCTATTATACTAAATCAATCACCTAATTAGTTCATCAAATTCAACATTTAAAGTGACCAGTGCATTTATACCTATTTCTTCACACAAAATTGTAAAAAACTACCCACAACGTTGACTAAAATCACACATAAAATTATGTACTGTTAAAATCAATAATAATAAAAAATTTGTAATAAAATTTTGCACTTGAAAAAAAAACGTTTGTGCTTAAATACAAAATGCATATGCTAATATGAAAAACCTCAATGTTGGAATACATAATGTACTATGTTAAAATACTACATGTTTAGATAAAACATAGTAACTACCATAAATCACCTAAAAAGCCATAATAGGTGGAATGTAAAAACAAACAGGAAGAACTTAATGCTGTTATACTTTTATAATTTTAATGCCCTCTTTTTAAGTATTTGTAGTAGGGAAATGTTATTGTTAATGCCAGGGGGGATTAACTGTATTATGGTTCAACCTAATTTGCCATTGTAATTCAGTTAACTCTAAGTTCAATTCCATCCACATCTAGAGTTCATAGGTTCATAGGTTCATACTAGGCTATCTGCCCGAGGGCATTTACAAGCCTAGCCCATAGTTTTGTGGCTTAAGCCACCCCTTTAGTATGGGGAACTATACCCATTATTTTGGAGTGTTTAGGAACCACCTCCAATATACTGAATCTAAACTAAAAAAATTTGGGCATTCAATATTATGTCTAAATAAGGCATTATTAGTGTTTGCTCTCTGTATGGCATACACATGTTCATATATTCTTTTTTTAAATTGTCTTTCTGTCTTACAGACATAGTAATGCCCACATCCTACACATATTCCAATATATACAACACCTCTCGTATTCCAATTACCCTTTTGCAACCTTATTCCGAAGAGTATTCCTTCTAGAATCAAAATACTGTGCTTTAATATATACTGACATTGGTTGCAAGCTCCACAACTCATGGTCCCCTTAATAGGCACAATGTCTCTAATTATATTTTGTTCAAACAATGATTTACAATTCCTACTTGTCTTATATATAAATCTAGGCTCCCCACAAACATATTTCATAACTTCAAAGTTCCCCTTAAAATAGCCCAGTTTTTCACCACTATTTCTTTGATAGCCTTACTATTTGACCCATAAGGGATCACTAACTCCATTTCTGTATACTGACCTTCTTTTTCAGTGTTATTCTTCATTCTTACTAACTCCCTAGTACCCAATAATGGCTTGAACTTTGTTCCCCAACCTCTTTTTAACTCTCCACTAATGTCAGCTATTAATTTTTTAGGATATCCCCTTTCTATGAACATTGAACAATTTTAGTTACTTCTAATTTGAACAGATCCAACTCAGAGCACAGTAAGGAATGCTTCCAGTGAGTGTTGCTAGATTTAGACTCATAGCATTTAGCAGCATAACCTTGAGGCTATTTTTGAGGATGTTTTTATGTCAGGAATTTTGTTTTTGTGACATCGCCTAAGAAAAGGCACTATGGGGAAGCAAGTGCTATAACCAGTAACCAAAAGCCAAGAGGTGACAGGTGAAGACCATCTCTGTCAACGCATCGTGGTTTGTTAACCATATCATCCTAGGCTGACAGGTACTGGATCCCCTTGGAATGACACCAGAAACTGAGCCAATTGTTGAAGTCCATCATTTTTTGTCTGTATTGTGGCATCATCCTAGGTGAAGGTAGATTGCTGCTTAAGGCTAGAAACATACCCAACTGGGACACATATTCAGAAAGCTCAGTCATGTCTCTCTTCATATAGTCAAGAGAGGTACATCTCAGGTCATTCACACCAACATGGACTATGACAGTCATAACAGTACCTGTTGTTGAGGGACCTGAGTGCGAGTGTGATGTGGAAGATTCTGGCACCTGACAGAAAGCTGACCATGACTTTTTCTTTATCCAAGCTGGTGAGTGAGGCATCTGTGCATCTCATAATTGAGTCACCTATGATCAAAACATTAGATTTTTGTGTTTTGTCTTAGGGGCTTATTAGGTGAGACACTGGTGTCTGCATTTTTATGCATACTTTGTTCAGCTGGTAGTGAATTATGTGAAGAGTGTTTATGTTTTAGATGTCTCTGATCTTTAGGTAGGCTTCTGGCGAGCACATCAGCATATGTGGGTTTCAGTACTGTGTGTGTGGTTGATGCAGTAGGTGAATTGTGTAAGCTGCCAACTCCCTTAGTATCGGATGTGCTTATTTGTGAGTGAGAGAGCATAGATTCTAGAGTCGTAATATTGATGCATCCCTCACATATTGAATTTGTGTGACATAGAATGAATAGGTTGTCAGTGTACAAAATGCAAATGGTACACTGCCTCAAGATGCTCATGTTGACCAGGATAGCTGGAGAAACTGTGGGAAAATGTCCAGCCATGATACTAGGTATAGTAAGATGGTCAATAATGGGGCGAGGACTAGAAGGACCAGGGTATGACTGAGAGACTACAAGAGACTTAGTGGCTGAGACTTGTATTGGTACCTCAGATGCTCAGCTGAGTGTCTGTCTGGGCAGTGAAGCACAGCAGCAGAAAACCTAAGATGGAACACAAGCAGGTGACTAAGGAAAAATCTGTGTGTCTGGTTACCACCACTGCATGGTACTGTGAGCCACATAAATGCTGGCAATAAGTAGCAATGAAGTTAAATGGATTTAAAACACTCAGCAAATGTGAATCAAGTCTAAAGAAGGCTAAAAAGTGCAGCTAACAGCAAAAATACAGTTCAAAAATAACAGCACACAGCAAAAAAAAAAAAAAAAAAACAGCAGAAGAAGTGCAGATCAAGTAAAAATTAAACTTATTTTGCTATTTTGCAGTAGAAAGCAATGGATGTTACAGATAGCACTGCAGATCAGTTGCAAGTTGTTTAGCTCTGTGCAGCTGTGGTAAAGTGAGCACCAATCCGTGCAAACATGGGCAATAAGTAGCAATGAAATTAAATGGATTTAAAACACTACTATGTTGTATTTCATTTATATGTCTTTTAACTGATATATATATATATATATATATATATATATATATATATATATATATATATATATATATATATATATATTTCAAGACAGCAGAGACAACATCCTGGACTGGATCCTTACTAATAAAGATCCTGACCAGTACTCAGCAGGTACTCACCCAGGGGACATGAGTGATCACTTACTCACCTATGTTATCAAATTCAAGAAAATCACCCCCCTTCTTACAACCATAAAAAAAATCAGGAACAGTAATAAATTCAATGCCTCCATTTTTCAAACTGAACTTAAAGCCCACAACTGGACAATACTCAAGACTCTTCCTCTTGAAGAGGCAGTTATTTACTTCAACACCACCTTCCTCAAGATTCTAGATTCCCATGCTCCAATACGGTCCATTAGAACTAAAACCAAAACCGCACCATGGCTCTCTAAGGAAACAAAATCCAAAATCCTATCTAGAAACAAAATGTGGGTCACATGGCATACCTCTAAAGACCCACACTCCCACCAAACCTTCCGGCAACTTAGAAGTGAAACTAAAAGCATGATCTTAAATGATAAAAAAAAACTTCTTCCTCCACCTCCAACAGAAACACCTTAATAATCCGCAAAAATTCTGGGCAGGCTTAAACAAGCTCCTGCACCCAGGCCAGGCAACCACCCCCACTCCAACAACTTGCAAACAACAGTGCCCTGTAAACATTGCTAACACATTCAATAGTTTCTTCACAGAAACTATACAATCCCTGGCCACACAATTCAAACAAACAACCAGCCCACTCCACTACCCATGCCAGCAGAATACTACAAATACATCAGATCATCTATTTACCTTCAATCCAGTACCCATATCCTCTATAACATCTCTTCTTAAAAAAACTAAAACCCACTAAGCTAGCAGCTGACCTTCTCCCAGCTGAGTTTCTGCAAAAAGCAGCTGAGGCCATTTCCTATCACGTCTCCATAATCATAAACCGTACCTTGTCAGAAGCCTTCATCCCCTCCATATGGAAAATGTCCCACGTTATTCCTCTCCATAAAGGTGGTAGCTCACTAGAGCTAACCAACTACAGACCTATAGCTATACTCTCACCCCTGGCCAAAATTATGGAAAAGTGTGTCCACAAACAACTGATGGAACACCTCACCAAAAATAAAATTCTAGCCAACTCCCAACATGGCTTCAGGCCAAATCACAGTACCACATCAGCCCTACTATCCTTTTCTAATACCATCAATAACTTCAGAAACAATAATAAACTATCATCTGCTCTTTTCTTAGACCTCTCCAAGGCCTTTGATATGGTGAACCACATTCAACTCCTCCATACATTAAAAAAACTATCACTCAGCAATTCCACACTGAAATGGTTCCAATCCTACCTGTCCAATAGGCAACAGGCTGTTCTATGGCAGGACAAATTATCCACATGCCTACCTGTTACACTTGGAGTTCCCCAAGGATCTATTCTTGGCCCTTTTTCACCATCTTTGTTAATGACCTGCCCACAATCACCCCCTATGCCACATGCATTCAATATGCAGATGATTCGACCATCATCTGCACTGCCTCCAACCTGGCAGACCTCACTGCTTCAACCCAAGACACCTTCAACCTAATAGAAAAATGGTTCTCAAGTCGTCAACTAGTTCTCAACCCCAACAAAACAAAACTACTTACTTTCTCACCCACTAACAAGACTCTTCCCCCCACCTTCTCTATTACATCCTCCAATGGAATCACTATATCACCAGAAGCTCACACAAAGCTATTAGGTGTTACCATTGATAACTCCCTTAAATTTGACACCCATTTCAATCTAACCATCAAAACCGTCAATAAAATGCTTGGCTCTCTCTATAAAGTAAAACACTTTCTCACTCCTCACGCTAAAATTACAATTGCCAGCACACACCTACTATCAACTTTTTTCTATGCCTCCCCCCTTTTTACAAACCTAAACAAGACAACCCTTAACAAACTTGCTTCTTGTTACAATCACATAGCTAGATTTTCCACAAATTCCACCTTTAGAACGCATCACTGCACTAACTTGAAGCAACTAGGGTGGTTAGAGTTTTCCAGCCAACACCATTTCAACCAACTCAAAACGGCTCACCAGATACTGTATCACCCAGAGAAAACACCAGCTCTGAAAAACATCATTCACCCCTATATTAACCTGCAATCTTTACGCTCCTCCATTAACATCTTAGCTCAAACTACCAAAGCCAATAATTCTGCTGGGGATTCTCTATTCTCAAACTTTGTAGGTAAAATGTGGAACTCCCTACCGACCATGCTCACCTCAGAACCTTCACTCCTACAATTAAAAAAAAAGCTTAAACCTCATCTCAATACTCTCTGGCAATGTCCCTGTTCCAAACCTGATTAACCACTATCATTTACCCTTCTCTTACCTCACTATCCTTAACCGCTTTTTAACAAGGCGCCTCACCTTTGTAACTGACCTATGTTTTTTTTTTATATGCTGCTATGCTGCTGTTATTTTTTTCCCAAGATGTAATGTATCTTTATATTGTATTTAGAACTCAACTATCTTCCTTTTTTTGCATTAACAATGTTCATATGTCTGTTATGTACCTGGTGCTTTTCTCCCCGGGCCTCCGCTGAAAATGGACATGTATCCAGTCGGACTCTTATGGTTAACAAATGTAAAATAAAATAAATAAAAATAAATAAATCTATGTCTTTAAACTGGCATATATATTCACAGATACATATAATTTTCTTTTCAAAGTTATTTCCTAATAGCTGTTATTTCATAGTTTGTAAATTGCCTTAATGGCCACCAGCCCATTAAACAAATGAAAATGATCAGTAAAACTCTATCACACAAGTGTGTGACTAAAATATATAAATAAAACATGGCTAAAGAACATAAAGTCACATGATTAAAATCCACAATGGAACCATATGTAACCACTTAATACAAATGTGAACAAATTATTTAAACATTAACTGCTCCAAACAACATTTCATACTTGTATTCTCATTATGAGGAATGGGGCATATCTGTTGCTAAATGTAAATGTCAGCATCACACCAAGACTTCAGCACTGGAAGAATTTTTGGTTTAAATAGAAAAAGCATTTTCTTATACTCTTTGTGTCAGTCTTCGGGTAGTTTTTCCTACATAGAAGCTGTCACATGATAAACATCTTTGTTACTTAAACCGTTTCTAAAGCAAAATAATTGTAGAGTCTCTTACCCCATATATCTTTTCTAGATAGTTTTAATCTGACAGTGGTCCACTCTCTGCATATTTGCAACATTGCAAGAGAAACAAGGTATGTGCCTTTAAGTGTGTCTGTAATATGAACTGAGGTCTAAAAACACTTCTGTCGATTAGGTTTTGGTCACAAAACATTGCAGACTTTATGTGATACAGTAGTCTGCAAAAAGAAGCAGAGGAGGACGTGTAAGAGAAAACTTTAGATGGAGAAGAAGTAGATGGAAAGGGGGCACCATATTTTGAAGACATGAAGCAGCTGTTGCTATAGTTTAGAAACTTTAAGATTTTGAGAATGTTAGGCTAAAATGGATAATCTAGGAAGAAGATGAGAGAGAGAGAGATAGGGAGATTAGTTGGATTAAGAAAGTGGAAATGATTACAAATGTCTTTATTTCAGCAAAGAAACGGTGGAGTGGTGCAGGTGGTAGGGATGGGGCAGTCACAGATTGGCAGGATCTGAGGGTGAAAGTTAAGGGTATAAGAATGGAAAGAATTAATCATGATTACACACCTGATACAGCAGGTATCAGAGAGAGGGAGAGAGTGGATGTTTTAGGAAGAGAAAGATACTTTTGAATTGGAGTGACTTGTTTGTTTTTTAATTCTTGCATGAGTGGGTTACATGAAGTAGAAATCCAAAGGTTTGGGTTAGAGGATTTAGAGTGAGTGAGAGAGAGAGAGAGAGAGAGAGAGAGAGAGAGATATACTAGAGTTGTCAATAAATGTCAATTTGGAGAATTAACCTGGATTTCTGGGAGAAAGCATGTATGCGAGATTTATATAGGCTTATAGTAAGATTTGTTAAGGAAAAGGAGTTTGAAGTGTGGAGAGGGAGATGTATGATTTGCATATCTAATGGGTCTGCCTTTGGCTTAGTCATGTCTGAAAGGAAGTGGATAGTTAGCGGTCAAAAGTATTTGCAAGAAAACTTAACATTACTTTGATGGTTCTCTTTGTTGTTTTAGATAGAGACAGGTAGATATCAACAAAGCAAAGATGACAGGTTGGAGGCACAGTTACTTGGAGGATGGTTGAAATGGACCATTGTACAAGGGTGGAATCTTCCAGAATTGGAAATTGTGAGACAGGGTGATCTTCAAAAGTTGGGCAGGAAATTAGGGGTCATAGATGTGAAATGGAAGAGGAAGTTAACAGAGAGTTGAAGGACTTGTTAGTGTTTCAGCAAGGAGGAGAAGGGAGGGGCAGAATTTGAGATTGTTGTGATGGTCTCAGGATGAAGTAGCAAAGATGGGTAGAAGGTAGGGCCAATGTGTAAGGAATGGATATCAGGATTTACTGGAGAAGAGCAGAGTTTTATTTGTTGTACGTTCATGTTGACGACTGAGATGATTTCTAAATTTTGAGGGTTTATTTTTACTGTTTTATGGCATTATGATAATTGTGCCTTCTGTATTCTTCAAATCAGTTATAATGACATCTTTTTGTTTCTGCACAGGATATTTTAATTATTCTGTATAGTTTGTTGATTCAGGGATATGAATACAGGTTCAATATTTAATTCCATTTTGCTAATGTCAGTTGGGCAAGGGGTTATTAATCTTGTGTGACAACCTTACAAATGTTATTGCTTATTGGATTTATACAGATTTAAAAACATTTCTTTATCTAGGTTATACTACCAGTAAAGATATATGTGCTAACACTCACACACACACACACACACACACACATACACACACATACACACACACACACACACACACACACACACACACACACACACACACACACACACACACACACACACACTACGTTTTCTTGTCTAATATAGCTAATCAACACTTGTAAACCTTGTGTTGCTTGACCTTATCTCATACTTTCATAAAATTCCTTAGCAGCTGGTATAATTCTGTCTTACCTCATCAAATTACTGTCAATCAGAAAACATCAGCAGAAAGATGGGATACTCTATGCAAATGAATCTAAAAAGAGAGTATGCTAATGATACTGATTACAGTATACAGGTTTTTATCTGTCAAATAAAAACATTCCCTGTTTGCTTCCCCTACCAACCAATCAAGCTGGCTGAGTTAGATCACAGGTTTTTGCTGAGGTGCCCCATTGCCTGAAGACATGAATTTTCTAACATGGAAATATTTTCAGTGACGTCTGTGCTAGATAGTTATTACCAATTCTTTAGTAAGAAAGAATCTCTGTCAGCTTACATTTTTCTCACAAAACAAGAGACTGAGGGACAGAGGAAAAAAGTATGTTACAGCTGGACAATGCAGATTGCAAAAGCCCAAGAGGGAAAATAGTGTTTATGTTGCAGTAATTTAAGAGAGCCCTTGGGTTTAGAGAAATGCTCTAAAATATTCTACTGGTTACATTGAGACTGGCGGCACTAATTCTGGAAGTTAATGTTCAAGTAATGAAGTGTAATGAATAAAAGTCTGAAAAAATGCCCAGCAATGTAACAAGATATTTTATGTGGGATCCTGATTAAAACATATATAATGTTGCAGCGTTAACCAAGTGAACTCTAGTCAGTTTTTTATGCAATAAAATCTCACAGTTGTCTCATGTTTAATATTTCAATGGCAGTCTCAAAACGTGTGTAGAAAACAGTCTGAGATCACGAAACCTGCTCTTTTAAATTAATTAAACTGACTGATGAACTGGCCATATTCAAAAATCCCTTCCAACCTGATGATCGCATTGTTTATGCAGAATCCTTTACCCCAAAATCTGTGCACATATAAATGACTGCATAGATGCATCAGTCCCCTTCCTAAGTAAATACAATGCCAAATTTAAGAATAAACTCCTTTGCAGCATCACAAATATAAACAGACTCTCAATGTATACAAAAATAAGTTTTAACTTTTGAAATGCCAAAAATGCTAAATTAAACATGGAATTCCAGATCCTTATCAAATCAACCAAAGCCAGATATGAGATGAAAGTAGTCTTCCTGGTTAGGGATAACCACAAAACTGGATCTATATCACTTCAATGAAATCTCAGTTTAGTGAGCCACTATTCATCGAACCTAGTTGAATGAAAGCTCACTTCAACGAATAATCGTTTCAGTGAACTTTCACACAGGGAAAGAGACTAGCTGATCACCTACCAATCGTACAAAATCTTAAACTCAGGTAAGTGGGGGCGAAGCCCCCCACACCCCCCTAACTATATATGCCAACTCTGAGATCACATTACAGTGAGGAAAGGGCATATTCCCGATGATGGCTGACTAGTTTCTTTCTCTTTGTGAAAGTTTGCTAAAACAATCATTCATTGAAGTGAGCTTTCACTCAATTGGGTTCGATGAAGAGAGATTCACTAAATTGACATTTCAGTGAAGTGATATATATACACCACAAAACTTTCTTTAACTATGCTAGAAACCTCAAAAATAATGCCCAACACTGTGCAGTGTTAATAGTAAATGATATCACATACTCAGACCCAGAGGACATAGCTATTAGCAGACAAACTTTGCTCTCCCTTCCTATAGTCTTAAATTGCATTCCTGCATCTACACGCCCACCAAAACTCCCAAGAACAAGTCCTCAAATCTCTAACAAAGACCAAGAATTCCATTTCTATGGGGCTGGATAACATACTGGGCTTTCTACAGGACAGCCAGAAATATCACATGCCAGACCTCCTTCAGAGGCTATTCAGTACCTGTCTCCAAACAGCCCGTGTGCCAGATGATTAGAGGACAGTAAGAGTCATTTCCTTTCTCAAAGGTGGGGCATCAATGGACCCATGTAGTTTTAGAGACACAAGCCTGACTAGCCTCATCTGTAAGGCTATGGAAATGATCATTATGGAATTAATAAATAAGGACATGGGAAACCTACAAACTCTGTCCAAGCCAGTTCAGAATTGTTAAGGGCAGAATCTACCTACTTAACCTAGTCAACTTATTTGAAAAGATTGTTGAAGCAGTGGATGAGGGAAATCAGTACACACCACATATCTACACCACATAAACGTGTTTGATACCATCCACAGAAAGGTGTCATAGATAACTATCCCAGCTAAATGTAAATCTCTGTGTAATGCTTTGGATAGCAAATTGGTTCACAAACAGAATCCAGAAATTTAAAGTGGGTGGTTCTACTGCCACTAAAACGCCTGTCAGTCATTGTGTACCCAAGGATTTAGTCCTTGGGCCAGTCCTCTTTGACATCTACATCTCAGGAGTTAAAGCAAATATTAAGAATTTATTGCTGACCACGTTTGCAGATGCTGTAGACTTGGCATCATCATAAACTCCCCAGAAGATATCAAGATCCTCCAAAATGACCTTTACCAAACAAATAACTGATATAAATCCATGGATTAAAATTGATTTCACTTGTAACTGTCACATTGACAACATGCCACTAAAAGATGATCCAGTACTCAGGGATCTGGGAACTTATGATGGCAATGAACTGGCCTTTGACCACCATGTATTCACTACTGTAAGGAAGTCCACCTTGATTTCACAGCTTATTTATAAAGGTATGGTGCCCAGGCCAGGGATGTAATCATTCTACTGTATTCAGCTCTCAGTAGGCTGATCATTAAATATAATGCCCTTTTCAGTAATTACCTGTCAAAACATTTGTTAGAAATGGAACCAACACAATGCTTTCTTAAAAAAAATTAAGGGTTTAAATCATAAAAACTATGCAGATTATGTCAAAGCCTTGTCCTTCTTTTTGCTATCTTAAATGCTACCAAAAGGAAACTACCGTCTCATGTTTAAGCCTCAACAGACCTTATCCTGTCAGTCATGTTATATATTCAAAAGTCCAATGGGAGCATGAACACCCACTCAAGACATCTGAATTTTGTTTGCAACATAGATAGGGCATAACAGAAGAATAAGTATGCATCACAGAGAATACCATTTTATGGAGCCATTTTCTACTCCACATAAAGCAAAGTACTTATTTTGCTCTATTCAAACTTAATTTGGAAAATGAATGAGGAATTAGAAATTTACTCCTGGTTTAGCACTCATATCCCTCACATATATGGCTAACAAATAAATATCCCAAGATATCTTTGTTCTGCACTGGATTATTCATGCAGACGATAAGTCTAGACTTCCTAAAATTGTCATGGATCAGAACATAATCATTAGTGCATTCAGGACAGTGCATTAAAGGCAGGCAGGGTTAAAGAGTTTGAAAGATTCCATCCTTCATCCTGGTACTGATTGTGGAAGAGCAAATATAGTATGGACCAGACATCTTATTTCCAGCAACAGTCTCCATCTCATTTTGCTGGACTTCTGTATGTTACCACGCAAGCTGAGGGATATGATCCCTTCAGCATGGAATATGATTCCTTCAGCATGTCCTGAGTCTGCCCCAGATCTCCTTTCAATGGTTAGTAAGTTTTATAATAGACCTGCCCTGGTGTGCCTATTATCAGCTGTTCAAAGTACCTCATCTGATCTTTCTCAGTATGGAAGAGCAGTGTCTCTTCTCTGGAGGCCTCTCATTTTTCAGAGCTGTTTGCACTGCAACTAAAAATTAGTTCTGCATCCATATGAAGGAACCACATTTCTCTCTCTTTTATTTGTGATCTCATATTTTTATTCACTACCCTGAGCTCATGACAGTTATGGGTACAAATCAGATATGCAGGTATGTAAAGTAGCTATGACTAAAATTAAAAGTTTCAACCACAATGCTGCAAGTAGTAAACTGTATATTCATGTAAAGATGAAGACTAAAAAAAAAAGTTTGCATTAAAAGAGAATTTCCTATTCTCAAAGAGTACAGGTTAGTGTGTGTGTGTGTGTGTGTGTGTGTGTGTGTGTGTGTGTGTGTGTGTGTGTGTGTGTGTATCTATATATGTAATTATATGTGTGTGTGTGTGTGTGTGTGTGTGTGTGTGTGTGTGTGTATCTATATATGTAATTATATGTGTGTGTGTGTGTGTGTGTGTGTATGTGTGTATCTATATATGTAATTATATGTGTGTGTGTGTGTGTGTGTGTGTATATATATATATATATATATATATATATATATATATCTATGATGGAGGCTGTGGAGAGTCCAGCCTCTCCATTGATATTAGGGGATAGAGGAGGTAACCACCCTACAAAAACACTTTTAAAGTGTTTGTAGAAGTTTGAATATCAGTTTTCCTCAGACAGTTATTAGTTGTGTGATCACACTTTTAATTATCAGAAATACAATGATCTTTTTTCATGGATCCCCTCATTCAAAGACACTTTTAAAGTGTTTGCAGAAGTTCTGAGTATCAGTATTCCTCAGAGAGTTAATAGTTCTGTAATAACAGTTTAATCATCAGTTACTTTGTCAGTCAGTCAGGTCAGTCATATAGCAATTTTCTATCATAGACCACACCATATCTTGGCGTGAAAGGGGATCCCTTCCATCATAAACACTTTTAAAGTGTTTGAAGAAGTTCTGAGTAGTTAATAGGTTTGTGTACAAGATCAGAGTACCACTGTTTGTTAGAAAGTTCATAATTTTGTGATCATGCTTTTAAATGTCAGTTACTTATAAAATAATCTTCTGCTGTGTGTGTGTCATTGTCATAGGCAACAGTGGAGACAGAAGCTGTGAGAACTTCACCTTACGACTCACCTCTCCCTTTACTACCATAGTCCAGTACATTATGTACTGTACTGCCACTGCTATATCCATTTGGTGGTGAGCATCCCAGCCTGTATCATTATTTATATGCAAGACTGGAACTAAAATTCCTCTTCTTTAGGTAGCTCCTATCCCTCATTCGTTCAGAGCAAGCCACTCATTTTTATAACAGCAATACACAAACTATTATTTAGAGATGCGGGTTTTATTTTTCATTAACTTCACATTTAGCAGTGAAAATGTGTAGAAACAGGCAACCTGATGTCCAGATAGTCAATACTAACCACAGGAAACAAAGTCCAAGTTTCTTCTTTAACGTAAAAGTATTTTATTTTTCAAAAAGACAACGTTTTCGCCGTGACCCCTGTCACAGCTTCCTCAGAAGAAGACAAGTAAAACAGCTAAACTGGTCTGTTCAAATACTCAGTTAACAGGAAGTGACAAATAATTGCACTTCCTGCACTAATTTGACTCAATAAAAATAATGAATAAAATCATGAATAAACATAAAACTCCATTGAATTATCTATAAATATTGTATGATAAAAGACAACATAAAAATGTTCTTACTAGTGCATTTACATTAACATTGTAAAAAATTTAGGTGCATTTAGATGCATTTAGGCTAGATGGCCTCAATGAGAACTGTAACATTTCATGTGTTCTTAAACTAAGGAGCTACTTTAGGTAATGCCTATATGTACATTATTTTGTGTGTTTAATGCATAATTTTTTACAATGTTAATGTAAATGCACTAGTAAGAACATTTTTATGTTGTCTTTTATCATACAATATTTATAGATAATTCAATGGAGTTTTATGATTATTCATGATTTTATTCATTATTTTTATTGAGTCAAATTAGTGCAGGAAGTGCAATTATTTGTCACTTCCTGTTAACTGAGTATTTGAACAGACCAGTTTAGCTGTTTTACTTGTCTTCTTCTGAGGAAGCTGTGACAGGGGTCACGGCGAAAACGTTGTCTTTTTGAAAAATAAAATACTTTTACGTTAAAGAAGAAACTTGGACTTTGTTTCCTGTGGTTAGTATTGACTATCTGGACATCAGGTTGCCTGTTTCTACACATTTTTACAAGTTTGTTTGCTCATTTTTGACTGTTTGAACATTTAGCAGTGAAACAGTCTGTTTCATGGTCTGGATCACGATCATTTAAGACCAACAGAACATCACCATCAACAAATAACAAAGATGCATCTGTATAAAACAAACTGAGCAGAATAAAAGAAGGCACACACATTGATACTGTACTGTAAAGCGCTTTTCGTTTATGGCAAAACACAAACTTCATCAGACAAGCAACAAGGTACAACAATCTCATTTAAATACATTCAATTAACCAATCAGCAAAGGGTAAAAAATATAAAGTGAAAAAACGTATTAAAAACACACTGTCACCACCTAATTTTCAAATATTACAACAATAAAACACTCAGAAAATAAAAATGAAAATACATTAATACACTAATATATTTTATAAATATTCAACGATTTAAACTTTTAAGTTTTAAAATACTGCACATACATCCTTCATTTATACCTGGCAAATTATAGGCATTCAACCTTATTTGCCAGGTAAGTTCTAATTCATCCAGTCTAAGAACCTCAGGGCCACCTCTAACATCACTGTGAACTTGATCTATAATAATAAACTTAAAACTGTGATCAGGGAATGATGCAACATGTTTCGCTAAGGCATTTTCAAGTTTATGTTTCCTTATTGAATACAAGTGCTCATAAATACGGTTGCGAAGTTTCCTTTCAGTTTTGCCAACGTAAAATGCTGGACAAAACTGACACTTGGCAAGGTAAACAACCATCTTAGAGTTACAGTTATTTCTCCATTTCAAATTAAAGTGTAAATTATTAACACAAAACCTGTTAGATTCCAGGATGTATGAACAATAGTTACAAGCTTGGCATTTATACATACCTGGAGTTCTAACAGTGTTAATTTTCTTATGTTCACAATAGGCTTTAAGATTCATACCCCTCCTGTAAGTAACTAAGGGGTATTCGCCTACACTAGTGAAAACATTATTGTCACTTTTAAAGATTTCCCAGTTTTTCTTCAAAATTTTGTAACAACTACTACTGTCCATATTATACGTAGTTATAAAAGAGGAACAAAGTTGATTTGTTTCGTGTTGGATGACTGTAACCTCAATTGGATTAGTAATGTCTTCATTTTCGCTAGATGGACTCCTAACTAATTTGTTCAAAAGAGGTGTATAAAAAAGAGACTGACGTTTCAATGAGACTTCATTGATAATTTCATTAATCAACGTCTCAGGGTACCCACGGGCCAAAAACATATTCTTCATGAAGTCACATTCCTCACGAAAGACATCATCCACTGTAATAATACGGGCTGCCCGAACTAGTTGACCCTTTACAATAGCCCGTTTTTGATAGTATGGATGGCAGCTGGAAAAGTGAAGCATAGAATTACAATAAGTTTTCTTCCTATGAATGGAAGCAGTATATCTATCGAGAAGCCTGTCCTTAGAAAGGGTAATATCAAGGTAAGCAATGGAAGTGGAATCAAAAGTATGTGTAAATTTTAAAAAAGTGGTGGTTGAGTTGAAGTACTCAACTAACCTGTCACCGAGTTCAGTGTCACCATGTAGCAAAATGAAAATATCATCTAAAAAGCGAGTGTAAAAAACAATATGTTCCTTAAAGTTACAATTATTCAATACATATAAGTGTTCCCAATAGGCCATGACCATATTGGCCACACTAGCTCCACAGGGTGAACCCATGGCTACTCCAATCTTTTGAAGGAAAAACATACCTTCAAACACAAAAAAATTATTGTCAAGAATTAAACTTAGTAGTTCCTCTACTAAAGAACATTCATCCATGGGGCACCCTTGGAGTTTTAACATCTCATTGACTTTTACGTCTATGGTCAAAAAGTTATAACTAGACCTATAATCCAACTCGTTAATGTTCCTCAAAAACGTCCATGAATCTTTACAAATTTGTTTGATATTAACCAAATATTTCTGTAAAATAAAATCAACAACTTTAGCACATGCATAAGTGGGAAAACCTCTACTGTCAACTAAAGGTCGCATAGGTGGATTCACTAGATTTTTATGTATTTTGGGTATACCAAATAAACAAGGAAATCTAGGAAAAGAGGTGGACATGAAGTTGTAAATAGTTTGAGTAATTCTTCCTTCAATATACAGGTCATCTATAACATTCTTAATTAAACTATATGCTTTATTCAACTCAGAAAGGGAGCTTTCAGCATAAGAGGGGGACTCTAACAAATTTGACATCCTATCAAAATAGTCAGCGTTATCAAAAATAACAACCCCCCCTCCTTTATCAGGCTTACATATTCTTATGTCATTCATTTTTATAAAATCAAGACAATCCCTTTCTTTGTGGAAGTCCCTGTTCTTGTTAAAATGCTCAAGGTGTTTACATGATGCTAAGTTGCGAATGTCTAGTTCACAAAACTGTTCAAACATTTTAATTAAAGGATTCAAAGATGGGTTAAAGGTACTGGATATTCTAAATTCACTAGAGACAATCGCTGGGGAGTCACCCATCAGCATATTCAAATTCAGTTTTCTAGTATATAGTTTTAAATCAATAATAGTTTTAACTAAGTTCAGCCTATGGGGTGGAACGTAAGTTTGCCCTTTAGAGAACAATGTTATTAAGTCAGGAGAAACATCAATTTTAGAAAAATTATACACTGTGAAATCACCACTAGGGTTGTGGAGTACCACCGGCTGACATATTCTAGAAGATAAGTCGTCCTCTACTGGAATAGAGTCCAGTATCACAGAAGTGTCCAAAGATGTACAACAATTACCAAAAGGCACACTAATATTAGACAGATTACAGAAATTGGATGGCTCAATAATTGCACAATCAATAATGGTACTAGTCAGAAGAACAGACGAGTTAACAACATGTCTATTTAATTGTACTTCTGTTTTTTCTTCTGATTCACATGGCCTGTTTGTTGTTTCTGTCTTGCCCCTAAAAAATTGGGGTTATTGGATCTCAAATTGTAGTGGCCAAAATTGTAATCATGTTGCACAGGTTCCTCACTATTGGACGAAGGTTGAAATGAAATCTCCTGTGTTGGCCTATTAGGTGAAAATTGCTCAGCTTCCTGTTGATGCACAACGGGCACTGAATTTTTACTTTTATTAAAACTAGAAGAAGCTAAATGTTTACCACTTTGCCAGATTTGAGATACAGGGGGTGGTGGATAAGCCTGCCCCTCATTGTGGGCTTTCAAGTCCCTATCCAGCTTCTTGACTTTATTAACCTTGAGTTTGTCGAGATAGGAATCAATACTAGAAAAAGTATGGTTATACTCATATTTATAACGAGAAAATTCATTATCAAACTTGATTTTCTTGTCTAAATCACACACTTGAACTGTAAGGTCTTCAATAATCACTCGGTAATATTTGCACATGAGGTCAATCAATTCCAATCCTTGACGGTCAAACAAGGCTATAATATCTAAATGGAATTGAGAATTAGCCACCAGACCCATTGGGTACTGCCACTGCCTTAACCCTTTGGGCACTATCTTGTTCTTGATGCACTCAGTAAAGTAAGAAACCTCTAATTGAGTTTTCTTTAATTTGACCAACAGTTTATCAAGCTCTTTTAAATTAACAGAAATGTTAGGTACTGCAGAACCAATACTTGTATTAGCGCGCATAATATTACTATTAGCGCTAAAAAACGAAGTGTCAGATAACCAGGTACTGAAATTAAAGTTGTTACCTGCAGTTGGAATGTTATTTTGAAGAATGTCCGTACACAAGGCTCTTGCATTTGAGGTCGCCCTGTTAAAGTCACTACCATTACCATTAACTTTAACGTTGTTATCACACCGAACATCATTATTCTCGGTGTGTATAACTGATGAAACTGGAGGTAACACTTCACCGACCACTGTTGGAATGCTCCTCTGCCCACAAGGAAGGCTGGAAGAAGTTTCGTTTATTAAGGATCCACTGTTCGTAGATAGACCCTCTCCGGTAACAGTTGGGACGCTCCTTTGCCCACAGGGTAGACTGGAAGATGTTTCATTCAATAGAACACCACGATTCATGTCGTGGTTACCTCCGTTTACACTGTTCACTCTCGCTGTGCTCGAGAAAACCGGAAGTTGCGCTTTCTCAATGTCAAACCGACGTTCTAGTGTATCCAGACAAGAAAGCAAATGATCTAGGCGCAGAATAACGCTCTCAAAATTAGAATTGTCCCCGACTGGGACATTCAAAGGTGGTAACACATTGTGCACATTATTATCTTGTAAAATAACAGGAGTATTACCAAACGATGCACCGATATCTTCCAAATCTGCTCCAGTAGCCATGTAAAACTGAGAAACTGCAAAACGCTAAGACAGACAAACTGAATAAAACAAACTGAGCAGAATAAAAGAAGGCACACACGTTGATACTGTACTGTAAAGCGCTTTTCATTTATGGAAAAACACAAACTTCATCAGACAAGCAACAAGGTACAACAATCTCATTTAAATACATTCAATTAACAAATCAGCAAAGGGTAAAAAATATAAAGTGAAAAAACGTATTAAAAACACACTGTCACCACCTAATTTTCAAATATTACAACAATAAAACACTCGGAAAATAAAAATGAAAATGCATTAATACACTAATATATTTTATAAATATTCAACGATTTAAACTTTTAAGTTTTAAAATACTGCTCAAAATACATCCTTCATTTATACCTGGCAAATTATAGACTTTTGATTCCACTTCCATTGCTTACCTTGATATTACCCTTTCTAAGGACAGGCTTCTCGATAGATATACTGCTTCCATTCATAGGAAGAAAACTTATTGTAATTCTATGCTTCACTTTTCCAGCTGCCATCCATACTATCAAAAACGGGCTATTGTAAAGGGTCAACTAGTTCAGGCAGCCCATATTATTACAGTGGATGATGTCTTTCGTGAGGAATGTGACTTCATGAAGAATATGTTTTTGGCCCGTGGGTACCCTGAGACGTTGATTAATGAAATTATCAATGAAGTCTCATTGAAACGTCAGTCTCTTTTTTATACACCTCTTTTGAACAAATTAGTTAGGAGTCCATCTAGCGAAAATGAAGACATTACTAATCCAATTGAGGTTACAGTTGTCCAACACGAAACAAATCAACTTTGTTCCTCTTTTATAACTACGTATAATACGGACAGTAGTAGTTGTTACAAAATTTTGAAGAAAAACTGGGAAATCTTTAAAAGTGACAATAATGTTTTCACTAGTGTAGGCGAATACCCCTTAGTTACTTACAGGAGGGGTATGAATCTTAAAGCCTATTGTGAACATAAGAAAATTAACACTGTTAGAACTCCAGGTATGTATAAATGCCAAGCTTGTAACTATTGTTCATACATCCTGGAATCTAACAGGTTTTGTGTTAATAATTTACACTTTAATTTGAAATGGAGAAATAACTGTAACTCTAAGATGGTTGTTTACCTTGCCAAGTGTCAGTTTTGTCCAGCGTTTTACGTTGGCAAAACTGAAAGGAAACTTCGCAACCGTATTTATGAGCACTTGTATTCAATAAGGAAACATAAACTTGAAAATGCCTTAGTGAAACATGTTGCATCATTCCCTGATCACAGTTTTAAGTTTATTATTATAGATCAAGTTCACAGTGATGTTAGAGGTGGCCCTGAGGTTCTTAGACTGGATGAATTAGAACTTACCTGGCAAATAAGGTTGAATGCCTATAATTTGCCAGGTATAAATGAAGGATGTATTTTGAGCAGTATTTTAAAACTTAAAAGTTTAAATTGTTGAATATTTATAAAATATATTAGTGTATTAATGTATTTTCATTTTTATTTATTTATTTATTTTTTAAAACAAGTTTATTGTTTTTAACATACAAGAGAAATATCATAATTTTATACAAGTAATAAAAATAGATATGATTATAACAATCCATAAAATAACCAAAGAATTTACAAAGACATCCACTACAATCAATTAATTAAACTAAAATACCATGCTATTGAAGTTAAGATTTTTTTAACAAGTTTTGTAAAGTATCCCATATAATATAATAAGATGTTTTTCTAGTAGTTCTTGATTTTATTGTCATCAATTCCATATGGCACACTATAGTCATAACATTTTTAAATTCATTGAATGAAGGAGGTGTATCTGAAATCCAATTTCTGGTTATTATTTTTCTAGCCACTGCTAGAATAGACCATAACAAGGGAAGCTTAACCTTTTTAACACTTTGAGGTACAGGAGTGTTGAATAATATAAGAGACTTAGAAATAATGAAATTATCTGTAAAAAGAGCCTGCAAAAAATCATTGATTGACTTCCAATATTCTTTCAATTTTATACAGTCATAAAACATATGAGCCCAGTCAGCATTAATTTCTACATTACATCTTTTACATAGATTATCTTTATTATTTATTTTATTCATCATCAAAGGTGTATAAAAGGATCTATGTAAAAATTTCCATGTAAAAAGTCTCCAGACAATGGAAGAAGTAGTTTTATAGGCAGATTCCAATATGTATTGTTTATCTTGTTGATTTGGTGGGTCACCATTAATGGAAGTGAAATAATTCCAGTAGGTATCTACACTGTAAAAAGTTTCTTCTCTGATAATTTTATGTATGTATGAAAGCTTACCTTTATCAGAAACTTTATGTTGTAAATTTAATATCAAGTAATCAATCAGTGTTGGAATAGATTCTTTAACTGTTATAGACATTAAATCAATTTTATTAATGAGATGTTGTCTAAAGGTCTGAACTTCTAACCAACAAGTTTCTCTCAGATCAAATTCTTGTTTTAAGAAGTCTAGATTTTTAACTTTATTATCAGATAGCAACTGATACCAGTACTTTAGATCATTATCTGTAGCTAAATGAGTTCTTTCAGAAGAGGATGACAAAAGCAAACCTCGTGTATACATTATAGGGAATATAATACAATTCCATTCCTTATACTTAGGATGCATGAATATAAAATTACGATAACTAATAATAATGTTTAATGGATAACTAACTATATATTTTGGTGTAATAGGTGAAGTACAAAATTCTTTTAGTAACCATAGCATGGAGTTATTTACAATCATATTTTTATGTGTTAAGGAGATTTTCATGAAGTGAATACTAATTAGTTCCCAGTAATCTTTCCATTTTGCAACATATGACTGATCTATTAACAAAGTAATAACTTTTATAATGGAAGAGATAGTATATAAGTTAAAGTCTGGAAAAGAAATACCCCCTTGAGACCAGCTATTAGTATGTTTCTTTAATGCAATCCTAGGTCTATTAGGTGCCCATAGGAAATTTAACATTAGTGTATTCAATTTCTTGATAATTATTTTTGTAGGTGGGAGTATTATTGATTGTATTAAGTATAATATCTTGGGGAATATTATCATTTTAATAATTGTAAGTCTCTCTTCCATAGTAAAAAACATATTATTCCAGGTATTGAAACGATTTTGTATATTAAGAAGACAGGTATTATAATTATTATGAATAATAGATTTAATATCTTTAGTTAATAATATACCTAGATAAGTTATCTGACCTGAATTGGGTACATATTTACTAAAATCACTAATGAGAAAATTTTTTCGTGTATATATAGGTAGTATTTTAGTTTTTTTCTTCATTGAATATTAAACCAGAAATACTTTTAAAATTCATCATTTTATCAAATAGAGACTGCATAGAAGAATTAGATCCTGCTGATGTAATTAGAACATCATCTGCAAAAAGTTGAATTTTAGATGTTGTATTTTCATCTATTTCAAACCCTCTATATCAGTACTATTTCTGATCAGATTAGCCCAAGGCTCCATTATTAAAGTGAATAATAATGGAGAGAGTGGACACCCTTGTTTTGTACCTTTAAAAATGGGTATTTTTTATAGACATATGTTCCTATCTTAATGTAAGCCAATGCTCCTTTGTATAGATGCTCAATTAGATTTACAAATGCATCTGAGAAGTTTGTGCACTTCAGTAAGGTAAACAGGTAGTCCCAACTTACTGAATCAAATGCTGAACTTATATCAAGACTAATAAGTGTTAAATCTTTCTTTCTCCTATTTGCAAAATCAATTAATGTTAGAGTCCTCCTAATATTATCAAAAGTGTTTTTATTTACAATGAAGCCTGTCTGATCTATATCTATAATGCCTGGGATGATTGTCTTCAATCTATCAGCAAAAATACTCATAAACATTTTATAATCAGCATTAAGTAATGAAATGGGTCGATATGAAGTACATCTAGTTGGGTCTTTATTGGGTTTTAAAATTGGCGAAATAAATGTGTATTGCCAAGATGGGGGGGTTATTAGCTCATTTTGGGCCAAAATAAAAACCTAATGTATTAATGGTTATGTACTTTTAGAAAGAATTTTATATATCTCTGGTATAATACCATCATTACCTGGTGCTTTGTTTGATTTAAGCTTGTTTATTTGTGTAACAACCTCTGTATATGAAATACTTTTATACAATAGTTTAATCTGTTGTTTATTAAGTTTTTTATTCATGTTCATAGTTATAAATTCCTTTATTTTATCTTTAGGTTCCATGTTAATGTTATTATGATTAATTTTGTGAAAGTGATTTCTAAATTCATCTAATATTTCTGGTAGACTAGAAACATTCTTTTTTTTCCTTAGAGAGAAAATTTATTTGATATGATTTTGCTTATTCAACCTTTTTGTTTTGTTTTTAAGTCTATGTAAGTATTTGGGGCTTATTGAGTAAGACAAAAACTTGTATTTCTCTAAAGTTATTTTAACTTTATGGGTTAAAATTTCTTTGTATTTCTCATTTAGTTTGTTTACTTCTTCAATGACTTTCTTGTCCATAATATTTTCTTTATTATTATGTTTATGAGTCTAATTTACTTTGAATATCTAACAATTCCTTATCCCAAGATTTCCTTTTATTATTATACCATCTGATACTTTGTCCATATAGATATGATTTTAAAGCATCCCAAACATAAACAATGGAAACTTCAGGAGTATTATTTATGTCTAAATAATGTTGTACTTCTGAAAGTATATATTCTTTATAGTCTTTTAGTTGAGTTAAGTATGCTGGTATCCTTTTGATCTGAACATTGTAAGTATTTTTTATCATGAACTCAAAAACAATTGAATTATGATCAGATATAGGACATGAAATGATTTTAGAGTTAATTAATTCTGTTACCATCTGGTTAGAAATAAAGACTCTATCTATTTTTGAATAAGTTTTATATCTGTTAGACTCAAAATCATTGCCATACACTTTTTTTTCTATCTGATTATTAATATCATTTAAATGATAAGAATTAACAAAATCCTTTAAATGTTTTGCATTAGATGTAATTTTCCTTTTTCTTATAGTAGCAGTATCATTTTCATGTAGGATACAATTAAAGTCACCTGCCAAAATAATATCTCCTATAGAAAATGATATGATCTTATTAAGATGGTATTTCACTGTATTAATACCAATTCCTGGTATCCAATATACATTGATTAATGTATAAGTCTTTCCATTAATTTGTATCGTAATCATACAAAACATTCCTTTATCATCTTGATAAGACTTAATAGTTTTAGGAATGGGCATACTTTTATTCCATAAAATAGCCACTCCTCTTTTTTTCTGAGTGTGCTCTGAACTAACCAATACTGTATATTTATTTGTGGCTAATTTATCAATATCTTTTTTCAGGAGATGTGTTTCTTGAAGGAATACTAAATTGACCTTATGTAAATTAATGTATCTTATTAAGCTTGCCCTTTTACACGGGTTATTCAGTCCATTAATGTTTAAAGAAATTCCTTTTAGAGAAGTCATTTGGCATTTTTAAAACATATAAAACTTATAATCAAAATAGCAATTAACAAAATAAATAATGTTATACCTCCTCCTTTAGGTGTACCTTTAAATATAGCTGTATTTATTGAATCTCTTATGGGATTTTGTATAAAATTCAATTTTGTTTGTAGTGACAATGAGCTTACAACATGTATTGTGGATGTCAGAACTATATACACACAACAGTGAACAAAAGAAGATAATGTAAGGATTAAACCTTGCACCCAGCCTGGAGTTAAAAACTCCAACTTAGAGTAGCACATACTACTCAAGTTAACCCCCTACCCTAAGCAGCAGTACCTCAGCTGCCACCTTATCAATTTAATACTAGTTATTATTAACTTAAATTAACAACTTTCAATTAGATTATCTGGTAAGACAAAGCTACACATTTGATAAATCAGCATCATATAAACAAATAGAAACTTTTAAAAACAATTCATACTGCTATGTACATCTATTTAATATAATACATTTATAATCAAATAGCATTCAAGTAAACTTGATATTAGGAACCAAGAAGAGAGAGAGAAATAAAAGAAGTGAGAGAGAGAGAGAGAGAGAGAGAAAAAAAAAAAAAAAAAAGGAGGGCATATCTACATATTAATTTATTTAAAGTTTGTAAAAATAAGTTCTGATGTTCATTTAAAATCAATAACTTAGGCTATTATGGTTCAGACATTACATATGTTAAGATGTACCTATTTTCTGTCATAGAAATGCAGTTGACAGCTTCCAAAAGACTTTAAATTACTTGCATCAAAGCTTTTTTCTCATACTTATTATTGCCAGTAAAATAAAATAATATATTTATAGAAATGGTTATAAATCATACTGCATAGCTATGTAAATTCTCAGATATACTTGCATTATTGTGTAGAAAGCCATCTGTATTTTATATATCTGAACTGCTGCTTTAAAATATGTCACATGGCAACTTCTTCTAAGATAGAGTCATAAAGATATTTATACTTGTCAGTCAGATAAATCAAATGAATTATAGCAATGTATATATTTAAATCATAGGTTTTTACATACATTAATATGTTGCAGTCAAGTAAACTTTCAAAAACATATGTATAAATGTTTCACTTTCTATGCCTTCTAAAATATCACATTTGCTTACTATGGGATACTGAATCATTTAAAATCATTATAACTTTCATATTTTTATAAATTATAACATGGATAAATAAGTAGTTATAAAAAATAACTCACATTTAAATGTTATAGAGTTCATTTTCCATCGCAGAGTCGCATTTGCAGCAGTTCTACGTCCTGGTAGAGTGTTCTTCTTGAATCTGCGATGTGTCAGTGTGAATTCAGGGGTCAAAGTTCAAATTGACTGTATTCAGCTTCTCTGTGTGAATTCTGAGTGTTGAAGCTTTTAAAACAACTCGAGGACACTATTCACGAGGTAACCCACATCCCAAATTGTCTCCCTTAACATTCTGGCGGGAATTTTGATAAAAACAAGTGAATGACATTCATTTAGCAATATAAATGAAGCTAAACAGAGCAAAACCTTCGCAAAGTATTTTACAAGTTATTACAGCCTCTATGAAAGTAAAACTAAGCCCACAGTTATTAATATGTAATAGAACTAATTATTTATGCCCCTATTCAATTTTTATACAAATCTTATTATTTACTGTATCAGTATGATCAAAAGCATGTGAATGTACTAATATAAAAGGAAATAGAGAGAGAGAGCATAAAAAAAAAGAGAGTAGAAAATAAAAAGAGAGTAAGAAAAAAGATAAAAAATGAAAAGGAAGCTATAAAAAGTATCTACAGTGGAATATTACTTGCTGTTTATATTAATAAAGATGGATATGAAACATATTATTTACTACTAATTAGTTCTAATTATTATTAATTAAAGCATGACAGATTATTTGTAAACAAGTATAAGCAATAGAATCAAGGAAGTATAATTAGCAATAGCATTTAAACAGCATAAATACTTTTTTACAAGGAATAAATAAGTTATTATTCCATTTATCATATTTTCATTACACTTCTCTCCCTGCCCTCCCCCACCCCTTACTCAATGCATAATCTAAAAAGAATGTCATTATTTAAAATAAAAGAAAAGAAGAGAAAAAAAAATGTATCAAGTTACTAACCTTGGTTCTCTTTGTCAGAAAGAGAAACATATTGAATGATAGCTTGTTATTAGTTCCTCAGATATTTTGACTGATTATGAAACAAAAACAGTTCTTTGTACACAGAAAATAACTTTGATTAAATCTTTTTCAGAATATTTGTGGCTTTCTGAAAATGTAGTAACTGTATTTAAAAAGATTAATAGTAAAGAAAAAAAGAGAGAGAGAAAAAAAAGAAAAAACATAGAACACGTCATTTGTTTTTTAGTCTCTTTTTCTTCTCTGAAGTCTTCCATGAAGCTTCTGTTGCCAACCTCTTTAATGAAGGACTAGCCCATTCCATTTCCTCTATTTTATCCAAAATCTTATTTTTTTTTGATAAACAGCAATGCAGAGTCTAAGTCTTCAAAAATTTTAGGGCTATCAGGAAGGAAGATTTTTAGCTTGGCAGGAAACAGAAGGTAGGTTTTAAACTGTGCTTTCTTAAGCTCCCTTATTAATGGCAGAAAAACTTTTCTTTTAGTTATTACCAAGGAAGAATAGTCATTGTCAAAACGCACAGTTGTCTCATTAATTTTAACAGGTGCTTTAGCCCAAGCAGATTTAAGTACCATCTCTTTATCAAAAGATGATAGAAATCTAACTATAACTGATCTAGGATACTTTTTGTTAGAGTTAGTATTAGCTATAGATCTATGGGCTCTTTCGATACCAAAAGAAAATGCTTCTGGCAAGTCTAAAGTTTTAGGGAGCCATGTATTTAAAAAATAAGTAATATTGTTACCTTCAATATTTTCTGGCAGTCCAAAAATCCTAATGTTATTGCGCCTAGATCTATTTTCCAGGTCATCAAGCTTTGTTTGTAGATGTGTATTTTGTTTCAGCAAAAACTCAATGTTGATTTCCTCTTCTTGGATTCTATTTTCCATGTCATATACAGTCTCTTCTATGCCTGTAATCTGAGTCTTCTGTTGTTGCAAGTCTATATGTAACAAGTCTATTTGTTTTGCAGTTTTTTCTATGAAGGTATCTATTTTAGTAAACGGTTTATCCATCTTGGCAGTAAGTTGCTGGATTGTAGATATCAGAGACTGAAGTTCTTTCTTGATGCTGGAATCTTGAGAATTTGTCTTACTGGAACTCATTTCAAACAGAAAAGCTGACAGAGAAATTTCCAAGGTGATTTCTGACAGGAATATTATTAAAATTGTCTTTATTTTTTAGATATTATTGAAGAAATAGATATACCAAACGTATTTAGAAAGAAAATTACTTCATAAATTAATTTTTAAAGTAATTATTTCCTGTCAGTGCAGTGAAATTGGTGGAGCTGAAGAAATCTGCTGCTATCCTGTGTTCATCCTTGGCCACGCCCCTTCATTTTTATTTTCTGAGTGTTTTATTGTTGTAATATTTGAAAATTAGGTGGTGACAGTGTGTTTTTAATACGTTTTTTTCACTTTATATTTTTTACCCTTTGCTGATTGGTTAATTTAATGTATTTAAATGAGATTGTTGTACCTTGTTGCTTGTCTGATGAAGTTTGTGTTTTGCCATAAACGAAAAGCGCTTTACAGTACAGTATCAACGTGTGTGCCTTCTTTTATTCTGCTCAGTTTGTTTTATTCAGTTTGTCTGTCTTAGCGTTTTGCAGTTTCTCAAAGATGCATCTGTCACATCTCAATAATGCATGCTCTCTAATCCTTGGCTGCACCTTGATATTCTGTCTATGAAAGGCATGAATAAGAGGGAAAGCATGGCACACCCTTGTCAGAATTTTCTGCTCATCTTGAATGTATTCCAATAAAGTCTAAGAATTCAGGCACAACTCTTTACCTGCCATGTTACACTTTTGCAATACCTCCCATGAGTTTTTAGTCAAATGCCTCCTTCAGATCCACAGAACATCTATAGATCATACTAACAAACTCCAAAACCTCTTCAGTAATGCTATAATGACATGGAGTCAATCTACAGCTCCATAGCTGAAATCTCCATTGCTTCTCCTGAATTGGAGGCTCAGTTCCTGGATGATGTTTAATTTCCAAGGCCATTGTATAGCTTTTCCTATGGAGCCTAAAGAGTATAATTCTGCTACAATAAGAACACACACTGAGGACTACTGCCAGTTTGCCAGCCATGGGGTATTGCCCCCACATTTCATACAATACTGAACAGGCATGATGCCAATGACAATGACACCACAATGATGGGCATAATCTTCAGCATTTACACCTGAAGCGCCTACACTTTTACAGCCATTCTCTTCATATGCTCTTTCTCTGCTGCAGTAACCCAGTTTAAAATAAATGGATCCATGCTGTCATTTCATTCTTGCATTCCCTCCATAAAGAAAGGATTTTGCACCAGATGTGGGAATTTCTTAAATAGTTTCTTCTAGTTCACTTTGATGGCCTGAATAGAGTCAGCATGTTTTATACTTTAAAAGACTGACCTTAACAATTTTCCCATATCAGGTCATCAGAACCTCTGTGCAGCATAAGATTATTTTCCATTGTGTCCCTAAACTCCTTTCACACCTGGCCTCCTATAACTGTTGTCACCTAGTTTTGTGAGCGCATATAGGTCTAATATAGAGCCTCTGCTATCATTACATGGAAGGCCTCTTTTTTTATCTTGACAGCTTTTCACATTGCTATTTGCACCAATACTTTAATGTTTACTATCATAGCAAGCACTAACCACCTTTTGGCCATGCCTGCTTGCTACCAATCAAATTCCAAGACAATGATATAGATACACTCAATCTCCATGCTCCAAACTGCCCCTGGACTATGGAAAAGTTGTTATTCAGACACACACACACACACACACACACACACACACACACACACACACACACACACACACACACACACACACACTGTACCTATCTAGTCCTACACACTACAGATCACATTTACTTATAGCATGTGCCATGGCTTAAGTTGAACAGTTCCCACACAGCAGCATATGCTAAACATTCCCAAGATAATTTGTTTTCATGCTGAATTCCATGGTGATGAACTAGTGAAACATTAAGTAGTGATCAGTTGACAGACAGTAGCTGAGGCCAGTTATACAACACATTAAAATGCATACAGCTGTATATTGTACACTGTACAGACCGTGGGTTATGTGAGGTGAGCTGCACGCAGTGGAATATGTTTCATTTACACCACCTTGTCAATCTTGCTGTTTATTAGTAATAGCAAGCTATTACACCAGACTGCCTACCACTAGACTAACCATGCTATATTTACTTTTGTCTTTAGCATGGTTGCTGGTATATAGCACGATACATACATGCATGGCATAATTATATGACATTGTTGGGAATTTTTACAAGCTATGTAACTATGCCTGTTGGAATGGCATACTAGATATGTTTATGTACCAGCTATAGTGGAACACACACAGGCTGCTTGAATACAACAGGGTTCACTGGATATTCTACATGAGAGCACTGAGCAGCATGGGAAGGCCATTAGGGCATGCTTGGGTGCACTGACCCATCCTCATTGAGCAGTGCAGGTGTCTCATGTTGGTAACATCAGTGTTATTATTCACCAGTCACACACTCAGCAGGGCAGAAACCTCATTATAGGGCTACTATTTTGCATATTCTCAGGATAGTACCTCCACAATTGTGCATAATCATGCCATAGGCCGACTCAGGCAATTAAGATGTGCATTTGGAATGTATGACACTTTCTTGACCAGATGTCCCATCTAGAAACAAGCATTTTTAAAGGAACACCATTTATGTAAGTGCCATAGCAGGTGCACCCCACCTAAATTACATAACCTACTTAATCCATCCATCCTCAACCCCTTTTCCCATTTTGCACATGGGGTTGGGGTGTCACTTCTGCAATGACAATCATCTCAAGCCAAGGTTTACTACACCGTTTGGCTAGACCTCCCATGGTAGTTCATTCGCACTACTCACTAGCACACATGCTCTATCATGCACTCAGTTTGGGGTGTCCAATCCACCTACTGCATGTCTTTGGAATGTGGGAGTAAATTGTATCACCCGGAGGAAACCCATGTGACCACAGGGAGGATGTGCAGACTCCACACAGAAGGCACCCCAGCCGAGAATTGAACCAGATAACCTCTTGCTGTAAGATGACAAATCTAACTGCTGCACCACCATGGCCACCCCTTCATAACCTACCTAAATTAGCAGATAAGTCAGGAGATTACCTGGCCTCTGAAGCAAACAATGTGTAAAAGATAAAAAGTTTCTGATATGCATAGAAGACTAGTGATGCAAGGATTCTTTGCAGGGGGGTGCAAACCCAAAGCCACGCTCACACAGCCCCACCCCCTCCACCCAAGGAGCCCCCCCATGCAGCCATTACAGGGTCCCATTACTTGGCTATTTCTACCCAGTTGCCATAAACACTATTCAAATTTCTCAATGTTCATACTGTTTTATGCTTTACTTCTATAATGATTACAGATATCTGGATTTAATTAGGAATCCGTGCTAAGTTTTTTTACATACCCCATGTACATTGCAACTAACTCAAGGGAACTTTCAGCTGGCAGCCCTTTTGAATTCTGATCAGGAAGGCTTGGCTGTTCAGTTCTCTATACCGGAATAAATTCTCATTCATTGCTAATAATCATTTTATTTACTTGGGTACTAACAGAGTTTTCCTTTTTACTGTTTACCTACCATAAAGACAAGGTATTTGTTTTATCTCAAAATACTTCCCCTTGTTTTATTTATTTATAAGTGACAGAAACAACTACTGGGGAATACTGTTCATTAGCTCAGTATTTCATGTAGGACACTAAACTGAGTCTCATGAGCCTGTTCAGATTATACAGATGTAAACAGATTATTTTATAGCACTAGTTTCCAAGATTAGATCTCAGTAACACAAGTTGTTGTTTAAATAAAAGCTGGCATTCTGTGCTCTGAATACACGACACATTATAGCTGCATTTAACTTTGTGCAGTCACTAAATTATGTACATCTTTTAATGAATGTTTAATCAAGCATTTCTTCATAATCCCAACATTGACACAGTTGCAAATCATCACCTCATCTTTTTTATAGATAATTCCAATAGCCCTAATATATATATGCACATTATTAATTCTTTTTTCAAGATTAGTTTTACTGAGTGGGCAAGGGAAATGGTTGACCCTTAGTTATATGCAACTGGGTCTGCATTATCAGTGATGTGAACAACTTCATAAACTTAACTAAAAGCTTTAGACCTTTTTTCTTGACACAACCATTACAGTATCCTTCCTGTCACTACGATAAACTAGAGTAGCCATGCATAAGAAGTGTACATATTTATACATATGATTATAATATATACAAATTGTATTAATTATAACAATTTAATTATATCCCTTCTATAATACAGCACCACTTGTTAGGGTATGTTTTAAATTTATAGTTTTTAATTTTTTTCCAGCAAGCAATGAAACAAAACATATGAACCAATAATGACAAACTGCTCAATTCAGAAAATTTCAACCATAAAAGGCCACTTAAACTTCTGTCATTACAATCCACCAATGTCAGTCAGTATGCACAATATCTGCAGAAGTAAAAGTTATCTGAATAATTCCACATTATAGAGATCTGAAACTAATAAAGAGGTTGTTGCTAGAAAACATCTATATTTCATTGTTTCATCTACAAACGCAATGCCTGCTGCCCTTGATGAATACATTGCCTACATTGCATTAAAAATGGTAAGCTGGTATATTGCAATAGGGAATGGGTGGTAAGCTGAAAAACAAGTTGATAGTTATTACTATTAGGCATCTCATCCAAAGAAGGACATAGTCAGGACTGCAGCACTCCACTCCCCCTTAAAATACAAATCTAAATGCTGTGGGAATAGAACCTATAGCCATCTGCATCAATATGCAAGTATGCTCCCTGCTGTGGTACTAACAATGCTTTAAAATTCTCTACCACAATAGTGATAACATTTGCTAAACAAAATTGTTTCACATTTTAAGCAGACTTAGCATGAGCAGCAGTAAACTTCTCTTCTCTTGAAGCTCACAATTCCTTCAAAAATCACTTCAAAATAAATTCCACCTTCTAACTCTTAACTAGGGCATTTCACTCTCTCTCACACACCTCAACCTTTTAGTGCAAAAAATCTGGACAAAGCCCAACATAAATAGGGACAGATTATAAATATTGCTCTCATGAACTTAGAACATTGCTAGAATAACAGGAGTTATATTAGTATGCATTTTTCTAAAGGATATGACATCTAAAACTCAAATGTCTGTTAATGTTTAGCAACGTCAATCCTTTTTAGGAGGAATATGGGGCAAAAATCTGGAGCTGCAGAATTTCTTGGGAAGAAATTGAAATGCAAAGTAACAGTCACTTGTACTTTGCCTGCAATTTCATAACATTCACTTTTAGATACCTACTGTACCACGAAGTATACTAGGTGTGCCCATCCAAAGAAATGTCCCTGAAGTACAGATACATAATCTCACAGAAAAATAAAATGAATGGTTTAAATACCTACTAATAAACCTGATAAAGAATGAAGCACTTCAGCTGAGACTTGCACTCGGATCCTTTACCTGAGTCTACAAGATACTTGTAAACAAAAATACCAGCTGCATTATTAAAAGAACTAGAATATAAATATACTTCTATCACCCTTAATCCTTCCCAGCATGAAATCAGTGACTACAACAGTAATTACATTTTACATACGGAATATGTGCTTTCTTCATTTACTGAGAGCTCGTAAAAACACCTCTGAAAAATAATTCAGTACTATTGCTTGAAAGTGAACCCATCCATTTCAGAATATCATGTTTTCCCACTATTAGCTATGAAACTGAAGAGACTAGATAAAATATTTCCTAGCACAAAGCAGTGGCTACACAAATAATTTTGCATTAAAATACATAGGAATATGATACACATATACCGTGGAGTGTGTAGAAAGAATTAAGTGCTTCAGCCAATAATTGAATCCTGGGCATTCAGAATGAATAATTAGGACATGAACAGTTTGACTGAAATTTTTGCTTTTATTTCCTATCATCCTCAAAAAAAAAAATAAACAATTCTTAAGAGAGAAATCCATATAATCCAAAATTCCAAAAATGCGAGTAAAGTATAAAGATATCAGGAACCACGCATGGAGTAAAACAAGTTTATTTAACAATGCTAGTATACACTTTCACTGCTTCCTCAGGTAATATTGCCTGATGAAGCATTGAATGCAAAAATGTATGCTAGTGTTGTATAAATAAACTTATCTTGTTTTACTTGATGAGTAGCTCCTAATATATTTATAACTCCCCATCATACCTGAGAATGACTTCTCCTAGCAAACAAGCTAACAAACAAATATGTATCTCTGTATCTATTTCTCTATCTATAGTGTGTGTGTGTGTGTGTATATATATATATATATATATATATATATATATATATATATATATATATATGTGTGTGTGTGTGTGTGTGTGTGTGTGTGTAGATGTATGTAAAGTCCTGACCACATCATGCATACTCATAGTTTTTTCCAATATATTTCTCCAGTTCCAGGGTTGATTCTTTGAGTCTTGTACCTTTTTGTTTCCTTTTTTTTTCTTTTTTCATATCTTGTTCTGGCAGCACTCTTACTATTCCCCTTTTATTACCTGTCAGTGCTTCTATCTGCCATGAGACTTCATGCCTCCTCGATCTCCAATGCATGAAAAAGAGAAGAACATGCTAGCACAGTCATCTTCTGATGGTAGAAGAGACCTTTACCTTGTGGCCTATCCATATATAAAAAAAAAAACACAGTTTCCTCAGTGCATGGCCCTTAATGACATTCATGTGTCCGTACTGCAGAGTACTTACTACTCCTCTGTGTAGATGACCTGCCTGCATTCTTCTCTTTGTCTGCCCATTCAAGAGTTCCAGGTAACAGATAAATAATCCACAATGCTGGATAAACTCTACTATACCAATATTTGGCTTACTAGTTTATAAGACTGAATCCTGTAAAATCAAAATTTCAAATCATTAACACATAACATACTCTAACAGATACTTAACTCTTTCCTGGTCACGCTATGTGAATTTACTATACTATTCTGTAACTGAGTGCACATTACTTAATGTTAACTGATAAAAAAATTAAATAAAAATACAGTATGACAGGGAAAGAAGATAATCTTTTATGATTTGTAAACTGCTCATAAATTGTCACAGTCCTTGAAGTGTATAAAACACCTCTTTCTAACCTTTAGACTCCAGAAAACAGCTTTTCTCGATAAGCAGCAATAAAGACTCCAGCATATAATAAAAATGCATACACACCAGAACATAACAGTTAAACATACTGTGCATGTCTCTCTGCATATCTATAAATTAGTAAGCCATGTCTTTTTAAACATGTAGTAAATGTTTTATTCTCAATGACAAAGTTACTAACGGACACAGTATACAGATAATAAGGCATGACATGGTACTGGGATTTACCACTACACCAAAATGAATATATTGTCAAGGGAAAGAAATCATCCAACAGTCACCATCAAAGGATAAATGTCTAACTATAAATCTAGTTATGCAAAATGTAATCGATGTTTAGTGCTGACTTTGTGTTATTCTGTTGCTAGCAATGCCAAACCCACTTGCGACTGTTTTAATAAGGTTTTTGTCTAAAATGTTTTGCACAGGAAAATTGTTCGGAACAATATACAGACGAACAAAGAGTTCTTAGAGAAGTGTGACATGTTCTTTTTCTCTTCTTTGACACTTGTAATTTTCACTGCATGTGATTCCTATTTTGATGCAAGGATTCTAACAGTCAAGATTCTGATGCATGTTCTGAAGAGCTCAGCAGTTCTGGTAATAAAAAATCTTAGTTCAAGAGGTCATATTGACACTTTCCTGGTCTTTTAAGTGTTATTTTTTAAATTTAAATAAAGCTGTTTTCTCTCAGCTATAACATTTCTGAACAACAAATCTCCACAAAAAGACTAAATGATATGGTAACTCTGTTAGTCTGTAATACATGTAATGCTTCAGAAACTACAAATACTGCTGGAGAACTGTAATACAAGTGGCCAGACAAACAAGCGCTGTACTTGTTTAAAGCTGGGGTTCCCTAGTATGTGGACAAATGAACAAGAAAATTAAAAAGGCATGAGGATGTCCAGTCTAAAGTTGCATTGATTCTCTAGTGCTTTTGGACAGCTGCACAAACTGTGGACATTACAGCATGTGTATAAACCTGTTTGAAGAACTGACAACAAATGTTTAACAGTTTCTAAAATATCCTCTTTGCCTAACCAAACATAATCCACATAACCCGTTAGCCTCTTTTTAAAGAGGAGGCGAAGGCTTGGCTATTTTGTCTTCTGCTATTGATTAAGGTTACAAATTCAGAAGCTCCACCAGAGGTTTTCTGCAATAAGAGTTACAGTGACATGACCTGTTAACATTTCTTACTAATATCATATTCATTGGAGTCTTGCACTCGTGTAGTCCTGCTGTCTATTACTGTTCTGTGGGGAGCTGACTGCATAACCCTGCCTAGGATATCCAGCCCTGTTTGAGTAGGAACTACTTTTTACACACTTAAAACACACATGCACACACCTGCCATTACCTACCTACTTCTTACATACATGCATACACACTCCTACCTACTTTTTACATCCACAGACTCCTACCTACCTATTTCTTACACACACACACACATCTCTTAAACACTTAAACACACACACACACACACACACACACACATACACACACACACACACACACACACACGTCCTAGACTCCTACTGAAACATTTAAGCTATTATTTTTGTTTAATGTACTGCTGTTTAGATCAGCACCTTTGCTCCACTGCTCAAGGTTGCCTCTGTGGATTACCTTTATCACTGTTTATACCTATAGACCACCCACTAGGAATTTTCTTACCTTTAGGAAAAGTCATTTCTCAGTTACATCCTAATTATGGAAATAAACATTCTCCTTGTTTGCCTACACAATATTTCAAAGGTGTCACATCAAATTTCCTCTGCTGTGTTGCCCTCTGTCAGTAACTAAGCGGATCCTAAATTTAAAAAAAGGACACTAGATGTCTGTTCTTTACATTTTTGTTGACTTGACCTTTTTACTTTGTTTCTTAGTTTAAAGGAAAACACGAAAATGCTCCCAGCCTAGATGTGGATAATTAAAGTTAGCAAACAAAATTACTGAATCACTTTTGCACAAGTTTGCAGGGGAGTAAATTTGCAATCTTTATACCTCACATCTGCTAGCACCTCGCAGCTGTCTAAAATGCACAAGGCATAACTCAAGAGCTTCAGGGATGCTCAGGCTCATAGTGGCCTTTCCTAAATCAACAATGAGCAAACACTTCCGACAAAAAAAAAGATATAGAAGTTGTGGATCTCCTCTCCAGGATCCATGCTGTGATCATTACTGAATCACTAAAGAATACAGAGAATGTAAAATGCTGTGCCGTAGCGTACCTCATAGGACAAAGCTCGGAGACTAGTTTACACTTTATCAAACTTATAAAATTAGTTTTAATGGCTGTGAGCTTTTAGCATCTCTTGGCACACAATATTACCCATCTGACACCTACCTCTGTCACTTCTACATTCGTCTGCAGTTCGAACATCCTCTGGAATTCAAATTTACAGTAGGCACGAAAGACAAAGACGTAAACTATTGGTCGCACAAACACTGAAGATGAAAACAGGTTGCAAACACCTGTTGCGTCTGTGCGACTGGACGGGATGCAAAGGGCATTCTTAAAGAGGAATGCCCTTTAAAAAAAAAACTTTTTTTTTAAAAAAAATTAAAATAAAATGAATTTCTCGGCCAGCTGGTTCCAGTGGGGTGAAAGTGCATCCCGTTGCACGTGCCTGAGGGCACCCTTTTAGTAATGGTAATGGATACAATACTGGTTCATCCAGCCATGTTCACAAGTCATATCTGACTCATAGTAATCTGTAACTAGCTGCCACAATTCACTGAGTTTACCAGGCAAATAGGGAATGGAAGTAGATTGCCAGACCTTCCTTCCACAGCTCTCACAAACTATATTTGCACCTAAAAGAATTTACAGTCACTAAGTAACATACCTTGTGTCTTTGGGAAATGCAAAGAAACTGTAGTAAGTAGAGACAAACAACATGAATACATGGTGGGGGGCAGCAGAATCTATACAGAATGTACCAAAACCACAAAACTGAAATGGAGTACCTTTTGCTGTGAGGTGACAGTACTGTTTGTTGCATCAATATGCTGCCTTACAATACCTACTTACTGTCTATCTTATTTCTAATTTTGCAGTATATAGTATGCATGGTAGTCCAGTAAAAGTTTCACCACTTTCTTTATACTTCTTTGAGGGCTGTGTCACTCAGTGTTTAAATGCTTACACTGTACTTGTCTGTACTGATAGATGGGATGTTCAAGGAAAGAAAAGGATGATAGTTAGTGACAGATTACAGTCAAATAGAAATGGGAGCATCATTTTGCTGAGTGAATGGAGAATTATATTAGTATGTTGGTGCATTTAACTTGGATGGGGAATTTTTACACCATGGTCTACACTGGGTAAAAACGTTTTAGACCAATGCAACAAAGAGGATGGATTCAGTAGATGTGGATAATACAGTGCGTGGAGAGCACTAAAAAAAACAACATATGATATAATAATAGAAGATGCAGTAACACCAGAACAACTAGAAACATATAGCAACGTGGGCACAAAAGACAAAGTAGCGTGTTTACAAACTAAAATGACTGTTTAAGCACAGGCAGGATACATTTACAATTAACTGCAGAGGAGGTGGTGCAGTAGTCAATCCTAAAAAGGGATATGACATTCCCAGTGGTGCCGAATGATACTTCACAGACTGAAAGGGAAAGATACATAGTAGATGCAGTGCTGAGGCTGGTATGGAGGAAATGTTTAGAGCCTGCAAGGGCTAATGAATTTAGCTTTCACTAATATAACTGAAGTCTTTGAGACAGATGTAAAGTAACAAACCAAGAAGAGTGATTGCGTTTTGATGTAGCTTATGCTTGATAGAAGAGAGAATATTATGAAAATGAAGGCTTTGTGCTAGGCTTCTAAGGGAGCTGGCAGGATGGCATTAAGTCTCATGGTGGGAAGAAATCAAAAAAGGATGTGAATAATTTATAGGACTCCTTTAGGGAACAATTAATGAATGGAAGTGGGCTTGATTTAAAAGATGAAAAAAGTCAGGTCGATGAAGATACACGTTTCAGGTAAATAAGAAGGATAAATGTTATTCACAGGATGATTTCTGCACAGAATTTGAATGTGGGGCAGTGAAGGTGAGAAATGAAAATCAAGATAGATTTTGTTTTTTCACTGCAGATGTCAGGAACGCAAACCAGAGAGAAGAAGGAATTAGCTAGCCATACTAAAAGAACATGCATGTATTTAATACTCATCCATTGTATGTAATAAGGAATACAGGAGTGAGAAAAATAATTTGGATTAATGAAAGATAAAGAAAAAAATGATTTTACTTTGAAAAAAACCCAAAAGAATGAAGTCTTTCTGTAGGACTGTAAATGCGCAGAGACTTGGTCACATGATAGTAGTTTGGATACCAGACAGTTGATAAGTTAAGGAGACAATCACGTTAACACTCTAAGTATTGTTCCTTGTAAAACTTTACTTAATATACTTTTTGAAAATTGTGTGATGCCAGAGTATGTAAGTGGCTGTTGCTATCCCTTTGCATAAGAAAATAAAAAGTTCCTGCCAGTGTTATACAAACTGGTTGGCATCAATATCAGGAAAGTTATTCAAGAAGATACCAAAAAAGAGGTTTGAAACACTCTTAATAAAATAGCCTAATGTATAGTGGGCAATATGGGATTTGTGGAGGGAATCATTGCCAAACTAACTTGATATGTTTCTACCTCTAGGTCACACAACAGTAGATAAGGTCATGCAAGTAGATATATTTCATTCACAATTTATGAAAATATTTTAGAGACAATGTAGGACTATCCTCAAATGATTGACTGTTCTGGGCTATTTTTATTATTTGCATATTAATCTCCATATCCAAAATATTTTGAACTCTTGTGTTTAGTATCTCTGTATAAAAGCCCATGGTTAGGACTTAAAGAAAGGCCTGCTATGATTGATAAGTGCAGTAAAATGAGCATGTTAGTGTGATCACTGAAACCTGTGAATTAGGGACACATTAACTGCAATAAGGAAAGATCAAGCTCACTGCTAGCTAATTTGCATGTCTGAGAATCCCTCCATGATTACTACAAGTACTAACAGACCATTTTCTGCTACCCCTGTGGTAGTCAGCTCTGGCAGCTGATGCGCACACACACACACACACACACACACACACACACACACACACACACACACCACTATACCTCTTACTTGTTCCTGAGTTTACAGAGCATGACCGAGTTGTCATTTTCTCTTGTAAATCATAAATGATTATGGTCATTCAATAATGTCAAGAATTAGTTTCATTGTTCTTATTCAGTAAAAGTACTCAGATGCACGACCTGCTGCTCTATCAACTTTCTAAGTGTATTAAAGTAATAGGTAGGAAGACTCAGTGTTTTCATCTAGTGTTTCCCCCCTGGCTTCCACTGGAAGTGTCTATCATGTCCCCATGATGTCACGGACCATTACATTTAGTCAGTAATGCCAGACATTATAGTTTTATATATTTTTGTTCCTAATATACTTTTTGCTGCACATTCTGAGTTATGTTATCTTTTTAAATAGATTGATAGTTTAAAAGACTGTCATGTATCAAGTGCTGACCCCCACACACACACACATTTTGAACTGCCAAACCTGTACTATTTCCTTTTGATGTAAGTTAGGTTAATTTCATTAATGCCCAGTGACAACTCCAGGTATGTTTGTAATTTCTTTCTACCGACACCTTTTGGCATCATATTTACATTAATAATTCCAAAACCATGCTGCATATAAGTTATTTAAAGATTCCATCTTAAAGCTTACAGGGTTGACAATATAACTAGATTAATACTTGGTCTCTGCCTAGTACAGGTAATGAGGTAGTAATTGTTGTCCATATAATATTTATTTATTTATGCTTGTGAAGTTTGGGGGAAGATGGGCGAAGGCTGCCAGCCTAGTCAAATAGAATTTGATATACAATTCTATCATTTGTATATATAAATATAAAATACAGGCTTGTGTTTTAAATGAAAGAAAATACTGTAAAATGTGAACTTCAAGATTGTTGTAACATTGCCATATGTTGTAAGGAAAACTAAACCAAGCATTTCAAATGTTCTTTGAAGTAAAATTATCTAAATAGTGGTGCCGAAGCGGCTGGCTGAACAGATTCTTTCTATTGCCTTAACTTAAGGAATAATTGCTAGAGTGTACATGTGAAATGTTTTTTATTGTTGTAGTTTCCTGATCAGGTGTTAGATTGCTAAATAATGCAGTTTGCTGGCATGGGAACTCCAGACTAAGTGTCAAAATTATGTAATGTGTATACTGGGAAAACCTAAGTGTCAAAATGATGTAATTTGGGAGGGCCTAGCAAAGATGTTTGTTAGTGAGTTTAAAAACTATTGTTCAGTGAGAGACTGGGGAGCATTTTGATCTTGATATCTAACTTATTATCACTCTGCCTGTTGTCTTATGTAAGTAGTGTCTTACAAATATGTTTTCTTATAGTAATAGCTAGGAACTCAGAAGAAGTTAGACAATTGTTTTTCTGTTATACCAGAACTTTCCTATTGTATTGTTTTAAGTTTCTGTGTTATCTCTGAACTCTTAGATATCACTGTGGTGTAGTGGCATTGTATTGTGTTTTTAATTATTTATTATTAATTATTTTAAAACATTTTACTTGTGGCTGGTTTTTGCAGAGATAAGTAAGCTCTAGAGTACATTGCATATTTATAGATTTTATTGTAATAAGCCACTCTAATAAGCCTTAGACAGAATAGTCACATTACCAATTGGATAATAATATTGCACAGTAATAATTGGACACCCTTTTAATGGCCTTTGAGTAGCTGATAAGTATTAGCTGGTGGTGGCAAAAATTACTACCATATAGTCTGGGTAAAGGGGCACAGCTGGAGAATCTGTGTCAGCCTTTCCCAGGAGTGTCTGTGAAGTTATATAAATACTTATCTCAAAGTGTGTGTGGTGTGTCAGCTACCTGGACAGGGACACAAAGCACTAGTAGGACAGAGAGGGTACTGGAGGTTATCTTGCCAGCTAGGCTGAGATCTGGATCCTATAGCTGTGCCAGTGGGGAGACTTATTGGGGACTTGGAGAGCAAGGGAGCAAACAGCCCCAGACTGACTGTGATCTCTGTGTGCACTTAATGTAAATTGTACTTTACTGTGTGCATTTGTTATCCTTTCCTCTTATATGAGATGCCCTCCCTAGTGTTAGTGATGAGGACTGAGGTTCCTTGATTGCTGGGCCAGGGCACGGTCGTCACAATGCTTATACATTTCATATTTCTCTACATACCTCAACAATCAAGTGGAAAAGACAGAACTGCTTAGCCTCATATAAAAGGTCTTAACAGCACAAACAAAATGCTGCTGACAGTTTGTGTTTAACTTGAGTATTTGCTGAGATATTGAAATTTGTTTACAAAATATTACAAATGTAATAGTATCTGGGTTTAGTGTTATTTATAAAATCTAGCTTAAGACCTAGAACCTAAAGGATACTGACACTATAAAAAGTCAAGTATGCTGAAGAATTTGCCATTTACATTTTTACTAAACCATGTGGTTCTAGAGATATGAACATTTCTTTTAAATATGAGCATATAATTTGATTTTATCAAAAAGTATGTACCAAATATAGACTCCCAGAGCTTCATTGGTGGGAATCAGTTAATACCCTATGGTGTCTAGTGATCCACCCTAGTGTTGCATAAATTGCTCATTAGTCAAGGGGAGATTAGAGGTATGGTAGCCACCCCTAACACACACACACACACACATACACACTCTAACACACATACACACACACACACACACACACACACACACACACACACACACACTCACACACACACACACACACACACACACACACACACACACACACACACACATGCTACTATCTATCTGCTGAATTCCCTAACTTCTAATGTGACATCATCCATTGAAAATAATGTGTGTATGCAAGATTTTAGATGAGTTAATTACTATGACTGGCAGTACAGATTTATACACAGCTGTGGAAAGCACTTAAATCAGACATTTCTGAGATAAAAGCACATGGGGAATTACCATATGCCACTCCCCAAAAATTTCCTGTCATGGTTAGCAGTGCATTAAGGCTGTGAAAAAGAAATAAAGGGCTTACTGCTAGAGGTAATCATTTTTCCAGGCAGTACCTGCAAATGGTCAGTTGTGATCAGTGCTCTACCCCACAGGTAAATTTGAAATAAAATTAAAATAAAATGAAAAATAAAGTTAGCCTTTATGAATCCTGGTCCATATGCCAGACCCAGTTCAGCTTTTCATTGTAAAACTTTCAGCCAGTAACAACAGGGTATTCAGATATGACATTTATCTATATCTGCTGTTTATTTTATATGGGTTTAATTTCCACTCATCTCTGAATTTGGCTGCATTACTTTAACTGCTTAACATTTTAACCACAGCAAGCTATAAGTGAAACCAGCTCTTTTTCTGCTGTGATATATGTTTTTTTTAATCTAATGTAATAATAGCACAGTATAGATGAGTTCTAGAGTAGGAGTAGTATTCTAAACACTGAGCAGTAGCTATACAAAGACCTCCAATGAAAACTAGAAATGATGCAATAATAGCACAGTATAGATGAGTTCTAGAGCAAGAGTAATATTCTAAACACTGAGCAGTAGTTATACAAAGACCTCCAATGAAAACTAGAAATAATGCAAAATGTCAAACTTCAAGGCCTATGAACCATGCATTTAGTACTTAAGTATTAAAGTCCATATGTCAGGCTTCCTTTGAAATTTCATTACTAAAATTTCACACAGAAACAATAATGTGGACCATAACAAAATATTCAGGACAGGTATTCTACCTGTAAGAATTTCTGGAAATGTCCATATGGAATTAAATACTCCCATTTTAGTTGCTTCAAGAAATGACATTAAAGTGATGATATATACTAACCTTTTTCTACAGCAAAATATATCATTTTTGATTGTGATGCACTGCAACTAAGTAAGGATGACCAATGCTGCATTCTTTAGTCTGAGTGGATGCCATGCACAGTACTCCATTGAAAAAATAAGTAACATGTTAATGTGAGAAAGTGAGGGTCTATAAACCCCAGTATTTGATCCTGTGTAGAAAAGGTCATATGTCAGGCTCCCTTTAAGATTTCATTATGAAACATTCTAGCACTAACGACAGGGTTTTCATCAAAAAAAGGTTCCAAAGACTGCTATTCTACTCCAACAGATAATACAACTCAGCTATGAATCTGACCACATCACGTTAGTAGTCTCAAACCATGGCATTTGAGCCATCCCACATTACATGTGGAAAACATTTTTCTTTTTTAGAAACAGGTGTGATGATTCTTCTGATATCATGGTAACTTAATGCAAATATATATTTTGGTATTAATTTCCCCTGCCTCCTGATTTGAGGTCATACATTCCAGAAAGAATCCAGGTACAATGCCAGGCTATGATTTCAAAAGTGCTCTGAAACATTGCATTTTGTATCTCTAAATGAGGCTATATATAATTTCTGTGATGGTAGTTACATAATCATCGGGATTCAGAAAGGCTTACCATGATGGGGAGGGCTTAATATGCAGTTTTCCCCATTGCACTAATCTTCATGAGTCAGAGACTGTGATGTGGACAAGGTTTTTTCCTCATGGTGGCCTCATTGTGGAAGACTGTGTTACAGGCAGAGCTACTTGATAATGCAGCAGATTGCAAGGGTAGCTGATGTTAACTAGTAATGTGGTCTCCCCTACAAATGTAAATGGCACTCAATTTGCTTGGCCAAGTGTTCCAACCATTCACTCCTATGGCAGTGCTCATAATGTACATAATTTTAGTAAAGATATGGAGGTGGTGGGTGTGTAAGTCTATGCATATATGTTTGTCTGTAAGGCATGAATGAAGCTGCATCTGTGTGTGTGTGTGTGTGTGTGTATGTATGTGTGTGTGTTTTGAGCATTTATATCAGTAAATTTGATTTATGCTCAGTGAGTGTGATTGAGCGTGGTGTTTTTTTGATGACTGGATGTGTGTGTGTGTGTGTGTGTGTGTGTGTGTGTGTGTGTGTGTGTGTGAATTTCTGTGAGTGCATGTGTAAAAATTTGTATGTGTGTGTGGGTGTAGAGGGTACCTTTGACAGCATGAATATTGGCCTTTAGGGAGAACACTAGCATAGTCAAACCTGAAACTCCTAGTGTACATCTCAACAACATCCAAATTAACTGATAATGAGGTATTTTTCTTTATGGCCATAGCTGTCTCTGTATCGGATTTTATCATTATTTTACTAATTGATCAAACTGCATTGAACAATTAGATTAAGCAGTGAGCCCTTAACTGAATCTTAGGGGCATATGTTTTAGGGAATTATAATAGTATTTTTGGGTAAATGTCACACTTAGTCTTGCCTTTCTATGCTTAAGGGTTGCACTACATCTCAATTTTGATGTATGTGGTAGCACATTGCCATTATCAGTACTTGGAATTGGGGTCTTAACCATATATACAGTATTCAGAATGTGGTCTGTCTACTCAAATATTTATTTTCCTTTGTTTTTCTCCTTATACCACCAGGGAAGTTTATCATAAAATGACAATGTAGTTTTAACCCAAGGATCATATTTATCAATTATTCTTTTTACAAGATCATAAAACATAAGCCCCATTGCAAGTTTTATCAGATGGTTTCCTGTTCCAGTCTTCAACTGGTCTGTCTACACTACTTCAAGTCACACCTGTAGTATTTCTTGAGAACTTTACCTTTATGGTGCTTCAGGGAGCACCCTGACAGTGCAGGTCTAGAATGCCTTCTACACATTTGGATCAGCTGATGCACAGGCAGGGATCAAAGGTGGAGGTGTCTCATTCTATATCAGCAACAAACTCACTTCAAGACCAGGCAAAGAGGATAATGCACTTGAGCTACTCCATGTCACGATTTCCATAGTTAAAGTGCCATAGCATATCCTTGCAATTTATAGATCATCCTTTATAACCCAAGAAATCCATAACTCAACTTGGACGTACTGGAGACCCCCACCATTCAACCCAATACCACATTCATGGGTGACTTCCACTATCCCACTCTAAACAGGGACACTTGCATGATCCAAAGCTTACAGGGCCAGTGTTTCCTGGACTTTGTAAACACAAAGTCCTTGGACCAAATACTCTGTAGGCCCACTAAACATACTCGACCTGGTACTCCCATATACATGGGAGAATGTTGTACCACAGTGTAGTGTCCACTTGGTAAGGTCAGATTACATATCTGACTCCTTCATAATAAAAATCAACTCTGTGACCCTTGCTAATCCCATAACATTTAGAAATTATTCTAAAGCAAACTTCCTACTACTAAGTGATAACCTGTAAAATTGCAAGCCCCAGAACCCAAAGAAAACAGCTGCTATGCAGAATTCTTCACAGAAACCCTGTACAATCATGGTAATAAATACACAGAGATAGCTGTGCCTACCAGAAATATGCCCAAATCACCCATGCACTCAAGTGATTAGATCTCAAGTACTGGTATGACTCAGTCATAGTCCATGTGGGTATAAAACCACACATATCAGACGTGCACTCATGTCTCTCAACAACAGGTACTGCTATGACTCCATCATAATCCAAGTTAGTATGAATGACTTGAGACGTATCTCTCTGGATTATATGAAGAGAAACATGACTGAGCTTTTGGACAATGTGTCTCAGGTAGATATGTCCCTAGCCTTAAGCAGCATTTTACCTTCACCTAGAATGATACCTCAATACCAATAATTGGCTTAGTTTCTGGTGTCATTCTAAGAGGATCCAGTATCTGTCAGCCTGAGATGACATGATAAACAGACCTCAATGCTTTGCCAGACATGGTCTTCATCTGTCACCCCTGGGATTTTGGCTACTGGCTGAGGTTCTTGCCACCTCCATAGTTCCTTTTTTAGGCTGTGTCTCAAGGACAAAATTCCCGATGTAAAAACTCCATCTAAAAACAACCTCAAGGTTAAGCTGTTAAATGCTAGGAGTCTTAACATGAAACTTCACTCACTGAAATCGGTCCTCATCTTGGAAGATGCAGACATTTGTGCAGTCATGGAGACGTGGTTCAAGGCTGTGAAGAGAACCCCAGCTATACTGGGTTATACCTCTTCCACGTGTTCAGACCACAAACTGAAGGTGTGAAAACTAAAAGAGGCAGTGTATCAATATTCATTAAAGATAAATACACCTCCAGATTGGTTAAACAGTATGATTCCCTGGAGATACTTCAACAGGTGCAATTAATTGTTGGTAGCACACCTATTCAAGTCATTGCTAGCTACAGGAAGCCCTCCATGAATTGGGACACCCACTCTGCCTATTTGGATCTACTTGAGTCTCTCAAGATACATCTGAACACCATGGTTTTGGGTGATTTTAACTACTCATCCATTGACTGAGTAAATTACTTGTGCTCAAACTCACTTGCCCAATGGTTCCTCAAATTTGTTAACTCCAGTGGCCTGAACCAGCTGGTTGACACCCCCACAAGGGGTACCAACATCCTGGATCTAGTGTTTACCAATATGGAAGACCACTGTAGTACCCCCACTGTGAGGTCTTCCATGGTGATATCTGACCACAAATCAGTCTCATTTGAAGTAACTATCACATCTGACTGCCTCAGCAACAACTAAACTAAAAACTTCTCCAAAGCAGAATATAACCTCTTACAGGATGGTATAAATAGGGACACCCACTCTGCCTATTTGGATCTACTTGAGTCTCTCAAGATACATCTGAACACCATGGTTTTGGGTGATTTTAACTACTCATCCATTGACTGAGTAAATTACTTGTGCTCAAACTCACTTGCCCAATGGTTCCTCAAATTTGTTAACTCCACTGGCCTGAACCAGCTGGTTGACACCCCCACAAGGGGTACCAACATCCTGGATCTAGTGTTTACCAATATGGAAGACCACTGTAGTACCCCCACTGTGAGGTCTTCCATGGTGATATCTGACCACAAATCAGTCTTATTTGAAGTAACTATCACATCTGACTGCCTCAGCAACAACTAAACTAAAAACTTCTCCAAAGCAGAATATAACCTCTTACAGGATGGTATAAATAGGGACACCCACTCTGCCTATTTGGATCTACTTGAGTCTCTCAAGATACATCTGAACACCATGGTTTTGGGTGATTTTAACTACTCATCCATTGACTGAGTAAATTACTTGTGCTCAAACTCACTTGTCCAATGGTTCCTCAAATTTGTTAACTCCACTGGCCTGAACCAGCTGGTTGACACCCCCACAAGGGGTACCAACATCCTGGATCTAGTGTTTACCAATATGGAAGACCACTGTAGTACCCCCACTGTGAGGTCTTCCATAGTGAGATCTGACCACAAATCAGTCTCATTTGAAGTAACTATCACACCTGACTGCCTCAGCAACAACTAAACTAAAAACTTCTCCAAAGCAGATTATAACCTCTTACAGAATGGTATAAATAGCTTCATTGCACCTCTCCCCTCAAATGGAACTGGCAGCTATAACAAGTTCTACACCAATGCTTTATATAATTGCATTAACTTAGCCATTCCTGATAGGACCGAAAGAAGCTCCTCAAGGAAGAGAAAACCTGCCTGGTGGGCAACTGCCATTAACAGGCTTTATAATAAGAGGAAAAAAATTGCTGTCTAAGAGTAAGAGGGAGCAAGCCTCTACAGTGCCTTTTTTAGGCAAGGGTCAAATGACAAATTCACCACCATAACAGGAACAGGCAGGCAAAAACTGAGGGTGATGCTACTCAATGCTAGAAGTCTAAATCTCAAAATGCACTCACTCGAGGCACTCCTTAAAATGGAGAACATCGATATCTGTGCAGTGACAGAGACCTGGTTTAAGGCTCCAGAGAGTGCTCCTGTGCTACCAGGCTATAACTCACACCAAACTATTCGGCCATGTAACCTGGACCGGAACACCAGAGGTGGAGGTGTGTCCATATTCATTAAAGATATCCACAGCTCCATGCTAGTTGCTCAGCATAAGGCAGCCGAGGTTATCCAAGTGCAACTAACTCCGGGCAAAACTGCAATCCAAATTGTGGCTTGCTACAGATCCCCCACCATGCCCCAGGATTCCCACTCCTCTTTTCTTGAGGTACTGGAAAATATTAGGGTTCAACCAAACACCCTAATAATGGGTGATTTCAACTACCCCATCATTAACTGGGAAAACTACTCATGTACCAACTCCTTCACTCAATGCTTTCTGGAATTCATAAACTCCAATGCCCTGGATCAGCTTATCCACACCCCCACCAGGGGCAACAATATCCTAGAACTAGTCATTATCAACATGAGTGACCGGTGTTCCACACCTGAAGTCAATACCTCATTGATTTGATCTGACCATAAGCTAATTACCCTAGATATCCACATCCTGCCCCCACCCCCATTAAGGAAACCATGGTAAAAAATTTCTCCAAAGCCAACTCCATGCTTCTTAAGATGGAAGTGGTGAACTTCATGACACCCATGCAGATGGACAATACAGTTATGACTATTGAATCCTACACAATTGCACTTTACAAGCACTTACACGAGTGCATGGATCGTGCTATCCCAAACAGAACCAATATGCCATTCCCCCCAAAAAAGAAGTCAATCTGGTGGTCCCCTGCCATAAACAAACTGTACAACAGAAGGAAGAAACTGTTGCAAAACAGAGTAAAATCCCATGAGTGGAGGAGCTCTCTGGTCAGCCTCAGTAAGAAGCTGCGATCCCTGATAAAATCCTCCAAAGCTAGTTACGATAACAAAATCAGCACTGATTCTAAAGACAACCACAAAGCATTCTATAGCTATGTCAAGAATCTCGATGGCAACACTCAGATCTGCTCTGATTTACAGCAAAATGGCACTAAATATACAGACCCAATTGATATTACCAACATCCCGGCAGATAAGTTCAGTGCTAACCCCCCCCCCTCACCCCCTAAAGAGCCCATCTCTATACCGGAAGAATGCAAAGTTCCTGTAATCACAGCTGCACAGGTAAAAACCATACTCTCCAAAGCCAAGAACACAGCATCCATGGGACCAGACAACATCCCAGGCTGCGTTATACACGAACTACAGAATGAACTGGCACCCCACCTAAGTACCATGTTCAATCATAGCCTCACTGCAGGCTTTATGCCCGCTGAATGGCGCACAGCGACAGTTATCCCACTCCACAAGGGGGGAGCCTCCACAGACCCTGGGAACTACCACCCCATTAGCCTGCTGAGCCTGGCCTGCAAGGCCACGGAACATATCATCATGGAACTTATAAGCAAAGACATTGGTAATCTCCAAACTCTGGACCCCACCCAGTTCGGGTTTGTAAAAGGCAGAGCATGTCTCCTAAACCTGGTAGACTTCTTTGAAGCAGTCACCAAAGCTGTACATTTATTTATTTATTTATTTTACATTTGTTGACCGGGCTAGTCTGGCTGGATACATGTCCATTTTCAGCAGAGGCCAGAGGAGAAAAGCTCCACTATGTACTAGTAAACACATTCAAAAAGGACAATAAAAGAAAACAAAAGAAACAAAAATTATAAGAATGTAAAGAACAAATTCAATGTAGTGTAGTTACATTTACAGTAGCACGTTAAGATAGGTAAACAAAACAAAGGAGAAATACAAGAGGGGATCCATGATGCCATATTTTTCATAACAACTATAAGAATCAAAAATATTTACAATATTAAGAATTATGATGAGGGTAAGGTGGTTCATACACCCTATCTAGATCTTGCCAAGGCTTTTGACACCATCCCCCACTCTGGAATTAGAGATAAACTCACTAAACTAGGTATAAATCCCTATGTTACAAGATGGATTTCCAACTGGCTCACTGGCAGAACCCACACTGTGAAAGTAGCAGACTCCAAATCTGACTTTAGACTAGTGACAAGTGGAGTACCACAGAGTTCAGTCCTAGGTCCTCTCCTGTTTGGTATCTACTTCCCTGAAGTACAGGCTAACATAGAAGGTCTTTGGCTAACGAAGTTCGCAGATGACTGCAAACTAGGAGCCATAATCTCAACTCCTAATGATGTGGACATCCTACAAAAGGGCCTCACTGAGACAGATGCCTGGTGTCAAAGTCATGTCCTCAAGCTCAATGCCAAAACATGCATCGTCATTCCCTTTGGTAAAAACTCTGTACCCATGAACTACAACATAGGCGGTAGTATACTTAACACTGAAAGTGTGATAAAAGACCTTGGGACACAGGTGTACAGTAGTCTCTCCTTTGATAATCACATCGCCAAAGTGGTCATGAAATCCTTCCACGTGGCACATCTCATCACGAAAGGTTTCTCATCCAGAAAAAAAGAGGTCATTGTTCCCCTCTACTCATCACTCATTAGACCCATTATAGAGTACAATGCCCCTTTTGGTATGCACCTCACAAGACATCAACAACAACTGGAAAAGCCGCAGAAATTCCTCACAAAGAAGATTACCAGCCTCAAACAGATGCCCTGTGAAAAATGTCTAAAAAAATCCAGCTTTATTCCATCACATATCGCCTACTCAGAGGTGATCTCTGACTAACATACAAAGCTATGTCAAACCCAGAGCTGCTGGACATGCTCCACTTACAGAAATCCCAATCCCTCCGACCTACATGCTCTAGGACCCTAAACCTTGTCACCACAATAAACAGAACATGCTGGAGGGATAGATTCCTGTCCCAGAGACTTCACATACACATCTGGAATAAACTACCTATCTATATCAAACAAAGCTCCTCATTAGTACTCTTCAAAAAAATCTTGATGATTGGATGGGAAATAGGAAATTCACCCCGGGGATCACTTCTGTGACTCTGCTCGACAGTGGCACAGGAAAATAATTTTCTTGGGTGGCAAAAGCCAGGGTCCCTTTTTGGCTGGGCTTATATAGGTCCTAGGGCCGATAGCCTAGTACCATCCTATGAACATATGAACCTAAGGGCAACCATAAGGCATTCTTTAGTTATGTCTATAACCTAAAAGGAAAGACCCAGATTTGTGGCAAACTGGTACTTAATGATACCGCATATACTGAGTTTGTGGACATAGCTAACCTGTTTGCTGACAAGTTCTGTGAAAACTTCACTCTCCTGTCCCCACCTCACATAACCCATGACATCCATACCACCGGTCCTCTACCTTGTATCTCTAAATAGCAGGTGGTAAAGGTCCTCTCTAAGGCCAAAAACACAGCATCTATGGGACCTGTTAACATCCCAGGCTGCATCCTACATGGGCTCCAACAAGTATTAGCAATACCATTGGGTACTCTCTTCAGTCATAGTCTGAGCACCAACTTCAACCCAGCTGAATGGAAAATGGCAACTGTTATTCCCTTGCACAAAGGTGGTACTTCAAGTGACTCCAGAAACTATAGCCCTATTAGCCTGACTAGATTTATCTGCAAGGCCATGGAATGAAACATCATTGAGCTTATCAACAAAGATGTAGGTAATCTCCAAACACTTGACACTACTCATTTTGGATTTGTCTAAGGGAGATCATGCCTCTTAAACCGACTTCTTTCAGACAGTCACAAAGGCCCTGGACAAGGAGAAATCTGCGCATGCAGCCTACCTAGACTTAGCCAAGTCTGTTGACACTATCCTCCACTCAGGCATCACTGACAAACTCACGTAGCTATGTATCAACCCTTATATCATTAGATGGGCCACTGGCTCACTGAATCCACTTCCAACATCACACCTATAACCAGTGATGTTCCACAGGAATGAGTCCTGAGGCATCTACTGTTTGGAATCTATTTCTCTGAAGTACAAGCAACAACTTAAGGTTTGTAGATGACAAAGTTTGCTGATGACTGAAAACTGGAAGCTGTCATAGAATCTCCATATTATGGCAACATCCTACAAGATGGTGTTACACAAACAAATGATTGGTGCCACAGTCATGGCCTTAAACTCAATGCAAAAAATGTATTATAATCCCTTTTGGTAAGAGCAATGTCCCTACTAACTACCACATCAGTAGCAACACCCAAAGTATGCACTCACTGGTGAGAGACCTGGGCACACAGGTTGATAGCAGCCTTATGTTTGATCACTGTGTCTCCAAAGTGGTAAGAAGGGCATTTCATATTGTTCATCCCATAAGTAAGGGCATTGCCTCTAGAAAAAAAAAAAAGAAGTTATAACCTCCCTGTACTCTTCTCTTATCAGGCCAATAATTGAGTATAATTCCCCTTTTGGTATGTATCTTTCCAAACACCTGCAGCAATTGGAGAGACCACAAAGTTTCTTCACAAGGAAAATTCAAGGTCTTCAGAATCTGTCCTATGGGGATCATCTGAAATCAGTCACTTTTATTCTGTTTCATACAGACTACTCAGAGGTGATCTCTGCCTTGCATATAAGGTAATCTCTGACCCTACTTCATTGGAAATGCTGCAAATGGTACACGGGTTACTCACTCTAAACACCTTAACCTGGTATGTAATATTAATAGAACCTGCCTGAGGGACAGATTTGTCTCCCAGAGGTTACCCCACCTTTGGAACATTCTCCAACTTCGTGTCAAACAGATCACCTCATTGGCCCTCTTCAAATACAATCTGGATGATTGGATGGGTGACTGTAAATTCACTCTGGAGGTTCCACCCATGTCCCTCTTGGACAGGGGCAATAGGTGCTGATCCTGGAAATAAGGGTATAACCTGGTTAGGCTTCTAAGGGCCCTATGGCCATTAGCCAAGTAACTTCCTATGATCCTAAAACTAACTCAAACACATGGAATGCAAACATAAACAGATTATTCAAAAAAGAAAAAAAGTCATAGCCAGGATTATGATGTGCTAAACCTAGCATAATAAAAAAAAAAACACTCCCCTCACTCTAAACAGACAATTAAGAGGGAAATTAAGTCTACTTAAGCCACATTTGAGGTGAAGATAACCTCCCAGGCAAAGGACTACCATAACTTTATAGCTATAAGCCGAAACTAGCTTTTCAGTTTCAGTCTCTGATTACACTATGGTGTTAGAGGGGAAGGGGGACTTGGTTAAAGGAATGATTGTAATGCTTTTATTGCTTTTAACAGAACCCCCTTTGTAACCACTCCTTTGCTCCAAATAACCTGATTATACATAAATAAGGAATGTTTTTGATGCTTTTCTTTACACTTAGCTAGAATCACTTGTTTATGTGTTTCAGTTAAGGATATTCTATTTTAATGCAACTGCAGACTACCTACTATTTTCTGTTTTATTATTTGTAGCATATATTTTACAGTTCGATTTTTATTAATGAACTAGGTGCTTTATGCAATTCAGGAAGTGAACATCACACTATCCTAACTCCAAAGTTTCTTCTTGGTTTGAAGTTTTTATATAACACATTATTTAATTTTTCTTGTAATGTATAATGAATAATGTATAATCCTTAATGTATAATACTATCTCCACTTAACAATACCTCCTTTTATACATGATCCTAATCGCTCTTTCATATATTTCTTTAATCCTAATACCCTCATTTATTCCCTTATTCAAAACCTTTAAGAATATTTGCTTTCAGTTTATTGCCGTACTTTTATATATAACGGAAAAGGAATTCTTTCAGAGCCCAGGAATTTATCTCCAAGTACTTACCATTTAGTCCTCTAAATTTATGTCCCTTTCTAACACAGTATGATCTTTCTCCAATACATATCTCACTTTTCATAATATTTTAATAACTAGAATTTTGGTAAACATTTAGTAAACATATAAACTAAATATTTAGTAAATATATAGGACCAGAATCCAAAAAAAGTTGCTCTCCATGTAATTCTGCCCTGATCCTGAAAGACCTGCTCTCAGGGTAAGTGAGTGACTTTGCTGTAAGTCTGTCTGTAAACAGGCTTATTCTGGGGACTGTATTCCAGAACACCTGCACTCAGACTGCTCTCAGTGTAAATGGTCACTTACACTGAGAGCAAGTCCTTTGGAATCAGGGCCAAAATCTTCAACCATCCTCTTAATTGCCAATGTCAATAATAATATAACTGGTTGACCATTTGCCAATATTGTTATTGTAGTCTCTTACCTTGTGTGAATGATACTGCTTAATTTCTTTTGTTAATAAGTCAAGATTTGCTTTTGGATTTATTGTATTAATTATATTCTCTGTTTTTAGCATTTTGTACCTGTATAAGTTTTACATATTTTATATGTCTGGAGCTTTTCTCCTCGTGTCTCTGCTGAAAAAAGGGCTTTCTTGCCCAGTCAGACTAACCCATTTAACAAATGCCAGAGAAATAAATAAATAAGAAATTACTACATTTTATTTATTGCTTTTTATCCTGTTTATATAATTCTTTCTGTATAGCACTAATTGTACCATTTCATTAGCCATAAGAGAACATTTCTTTTCAGCTTATTAATTATAGGCTGGGGCTTTAAGACTTAAAGTACTTTAGTATTGCTGGTATGTATTTCTGCATCCACTCTTTTTTATTCCATAAGTCTTTCTCAATTTGACAAAACTTTTACTTTCTATATATAAAACCAACTATTGTGCCCAGTCATTACAAGTTAGCTATCATAATAAGTTGATTCCATCATGTAGCATTTGTCTTTTTCCGTTCATCTGTTTCAAGTACCCAGACATTTATTTTTTTCATACCCTTTCCTTCTTCATTGTGTGATATATATTTTCTGTTTTAGTTAAGACTGCATCATGATCAATTATCTGAAGTTTTAACTTCGTGTATTTTACTAAATCCAAAGTGTTTGTGTATGCAAATTAGCTTATTTCCATAGCTAAGCATCCTCTGTTATAAGTAAGCCCTGCACTTGGTCCTAAACTAATATCTCCATAATGCAACACTTCTTAAAATGCCTTAATTGCTTTGTTTATATTACCTTTAGATTATTTCAGATGGCAGTTCAGATCTCCCATTAAAGTAATACATAAATTGACTGACAAAAAACTTTCAGTAACTCAAATAATTATTCAATTTCTTTTATTGCAGGAAGAGCATATATATTATAACTTGTATAACCCCTGTCAGGCTTCTAAAACCATATATCAGAAGTCTCCCTGGTACTCCTATAATAATGTATAAAGAAAACAATTTGGGTTTGTATAATACAGCTATTCTATAACATAAATCTCTTTGAATACTCTGTATCACACTATGTCCCCAGAGTACTTACTCTTGTTTTTTAAATAATGTATTTAATTTCCTAACATCTAGCAAGTATATTATAAAAGCATCCACTTTATTACAAAATTCTAATAACATAATGCAATGCCATTCCTTAAAAGTACTATCCACATTTAAATAGAAGACAGTTGTCATCCCTTGCTTTCATAGCAGTTTTCTTGGATTCCTGCCTCGTCTTTCTTTTCTGGTTTCCATCCATTTCCCTTGCTAACATCTGCATCTAACCCATCACATAAGACAGCATATCTTCCGCTATGATCACCAGCTGAAACAATATTGCTATGAGTAAATATATCCCACTTCTTCACTATCCTTTTCTTGTGCCTGTTATATACATCAATTTCATTGTCAGAGATATGCTTTTTTCTATATCTGCAGTCACAATTAGGTTCATAGGTTCATACTAGGCTATCTGCCCTAGGGCATTTATAAGCCTAGCCAGAGTGTGTTTGGCTTTCGCCACCCATTTTAAATTAATTATGCTATGCCCTTTTTCGAGGTTAGTATACTGTGCCTCTGTCTAACAGTGACACAGAAGTGATACCCGGGCTAAACCTACGATCTCCCATCCACTCATCAAGATTCCTCTTAGACTCTGCCTAACCTGGACTGGGATTTTATTCCAGAGTGAAGGGAGCCTCTGGGTTATGAATCTGTCCCTCCAGCATGTCCTATTTATTTCAGTGCTGAGGTTCAAGTCTCTCGAGTGCGTAGCTCAATGGGATTTGGATTTTCTGAGGTGCAGCATGTCCATTAATTCCGGGTTGGACATGGCTTTATACATCAGGCACAGATCGCCTCTGAGCAGGCGGTATTGCCACTGAGTAGAGCTGGAGTTTCTTTAACCGGGCAGCATATGGCATCTGTTTGAGTCCTTTGATCCTCTTGGTGAGGTACTTTTGGGGTGTTTTCAGTTGCTGCAGGTGTCTGGTAAGGTACATCCCAAAAGAGGCATTGTACTCAATTATGGGCCTGATGAGGGATGAGTAAAGAGGCACGATGACCTCCCCTGATCTAGATGTGAATCCCTTCAGGATTAGGTGGGCTATATAAAATGTTTTTCTAACCATTTTGGCCACGTGGTTGTCAAATGAGAGATTGCTATCAACTTGGGTCCCCAGGTCCCTAATTACTTCTTCTGTACTTAATGGATTACAACCTATGTGGTAATTTGTGGGCACTTTGTTTTTGCCAAAGGGGATGACTATACACTTTTTGGCATTTAGCTTGAGGCCATGGCTCTGGCACCAGTTGTCTGTTTCTATGAGGCCCTTTTAGAGGATGTTTGGGTCGGCTGGAGAGTCGATTATGGTGCCCAGTTTGCAGTCATCTGCGAATTTGGTCAGCCACAGTCCTTCCGTGTTGGCCTGTACCTCCGAGAAATATATACCGAACAAGAGAGGTCCCAGGACTGAGCCTTGTGGGATGCCACTTGTAACTGGTTTGGAGTCTGACATGGCTCCAGCAAATCTAACCATGTGGGTTCTGTCCTTGAGCCAGTTTGCAACCCATCTAGTGACATAAGGGTTTATATTTAAGCTGGTGAGCTTATCTATAATGCCCGAGTGGGATATTGTATCGAAGGCTTTTGCGAGGTCCAGGTAGGCTGTGTGGACCACCTTCCCCTCGTCAATGGCCTTAGTGACTGTTTCAAAGAAATCGACCAGGTTTAAGAGGCAGGATCTGCCCTTAACAAAGCCAAACTGGGTAGGATCCAGTGTCTGTAGGTCCCCAATATCTTTATTTATGAGGTCCATGATGATCCTTTCCATAGCTTTGCAGACCAAGCTGGTCAGGCTTATGGGGCGATAGTTTCCAGGATTCGTTGAGGCACCACCTTTGTGGAGTGGGACCATTGTTGCTGTACGCCACTCTTTGGGTACATATCCTGTAGTAAGGCTGAGATTGAACAGTAGTTTTATGTTTGGGTTTAGCTTTTCTTGGAGTTCATGTAGGATGCAGCCCGGGACACCGTCTGGTCCCATTGATGCTGTGTTTTTTGCTTTGGAGAGGGTGGCTCTTACCTGTGCATCTGGGATGTCAGGAGGGCAGCACTCTGCTGGGATATATATTTGCCCTTTTGGTGGGGAGGGGGGGAGAAGTTTGCGCTGAACCTGTCAGCTAGGATGTTGGCAATATCTGTGGGTTTGATGTATTTTTTGTCATTTTGGACTAATTCTGAGCATATCTGGGAATTCCCACCCAGGTTCCTAACATAACTAAAGAAAGCCTTGTGATTATCCTTAGTGTCCTGTGCAATTTTTCTCTCGAAGCTGGCCTTAGATGATTTTATGAGTGCCCGTAGTTTTTTGCTAATACTGATCAGAGATGCCTTCCCTTTTTGGGATTTTGCTCTATCATGTAGTAGCTTCCTTCTTCTATTGTATAGTTTGTTTATGGCTGGGGTCCAACAGACAGGACGTCTGCCTTTGGAGGATTGGGTCTTGGTTTTATTTGGGATTGCATGATCCATGCATTCCTGAAGGTGTTCATAGAATGCGTTTATAAAGGATTCTGCGGACTGGGCCGTATTTTCCACAGGCTCGGGGGCTTTGAAGGATTCCACCTCGGTTTTGAGAAGTGTGAAATTTGCTTTAGAGAAGTTTTTCACTGTGGTTTTCTGGGCAGGGGCTGGGGTCGGGATGTGAATATCCAGTGGCATTAGTTTATGGTCTGATCTTACCATTGAGGGATACACTTCTAGTCTGGAGCATAGAGTCCCCATGTTGGTGATGATCAGGTCCAGTATGTTTTCCCCTCTTGTGGGAGTGGTAACAAGTTGTTCCATAGCATTTGAGTTTATAAATTCTAGGAACCTTTGGGCTAGGGTGTTGGAGCTAGAGTAATGCTCCCAGTCTATGTTTGGGTAGTTGAAGTTGCCCAATATAATGGTGTTTGGAGAGACTTTCATATTTTCCAGTGTTCTCGAAGGCCGAGTGGGGTTCCTGGGTTTGGGAAGGTGGTCTGTAGCAGGCTATAAACTGGAAGGCAGTTTTACCCACTGTTAGTTGCACATGGATAGTCTCTGATGCTTCGTGCTGTGCCACCAACCTGGAGGTGTGGGTATCTTTGATGAATATTGATACTCCCCCTCCTTTTGTGGTTCGGTCCAAGTTTTGGGGCCGAAAAGCATGGTATGAGGTATAACCTGGTAGTGCAGGGGTGCTCTCGGGAGCCTTGAACCAGGTTTCTGTTACTGCACAGATATCGATGTTCTCCATGCTAAGGAGAGTTTCGAGTGCATGCATCTTGAGGTTTAGACTTCTGGCGTTGAGTAGCATTACTCTTAGTTTCTTATCCCTTGTGATACATATGGAGGTGGGTTTGCCTTTTGAGCCTTGCCTAAAAAAGGCACTATGGGGGAAGCAAGAGCCTTTGCCAATATCCGAAAGCCCAGGGGTGACAGGTGAAAGCCGTCCCTAGTGAAGCATCGTGGCTTGTCGAGCATGTCATCCCAGGCTGACAGGCATTGGATCCCCTTTGAATGGCACCAATACTTAAGCCAATTGTTGAAATTGATCATCTTGTCTTCATATTGTGGCATCATTCTTGGTGAGGGTAGGATGCTACTCAAGGTCAGGGTCATACCAGCCTGGGCTACATGCTCAGAGAGCTCCTCTATGTCTCTTTTCCTGTAGTCCAGGGAGGTACATCTCAGGTCATTCACACCAACATGGACAATGACGGAGTCATATTTGTACTTGCCTTGGAGTGACCTGAGTGCTTGTGTTATGTGGCGGATCCTAGCGTCCAACAGGCAGCTCACCGTGACCCTCTCCTTGTTCAGCCTGGTGAGCGGGGCATCAGTGTGCCTGATGATAGAGTCACCTATTACAAGTGTATCAAGTGTGTTGTTTAGCCTTAAGGGCTGTGACTGTTCGGCACAATGGCTTTGTGAGCTATGTGTTGCATGTGTTTTGTTTTGGGGTAGCAGTTGCTTGGGTGTCTGCTTTGGAGGTCTCTGCTGCTTAGGCAGATTTTTATTTAGAGCCTCCGAGTATGTTTTTGTGTGCTTATGTGTTTGGTTTGCTGTCGTGGTAGGTCTATGTGACACTGGAATTGTAGTGAGTGTGGTTTCCTTCTCCTCCTGACTGGTTACGCCAGTACTAAGTTGAGAGAGCTTAGCCTCCAGTTTGGCTATATGGCTGCATCTCTCACATGTGTTGGAATTTGTTGGGAGGAGGAGAGGGTTGTCTGTGTACATGAGACAGTTGTAACATTGCCTCAAGATTCCCAGATTCACCAGCTGGACCGGAGAGGAGATTGACAACTGACCTTTGGACATGCTAGAATAGTATTGGGAATTCCTTTATAACTGAAAAAAAGGGCTAATGGGGAACAAGGTACTCAAGGGGAGTTTGTGAGGGTGTAGTGCGTTTAGTTTTTTAGTGCTGATTTCAGCATTACCTAATGCTTGCTGTTCAATTTCTTTTATCTGTGGGAAGTCAAACCAAAAATGCTCTAAGTATTTACATTTCCTACAAAACCTTTCACAATTTATACTTATTTTTTTCCCTTTCTCCATAAAAATATATCCTTTTATAATATTTCTATATTAAATGCATATTTGATCCACAATAAACATGCTTTCAGTAGTCCTTCATACACAACATATGCTGTATTTCTGTGTATAGTTACAAAGCTTGGTATATGAAAACATTCATTTGCTTTCAAAGTAGCCAACCACAAATGTTTCATTCATCTTTCAATTTTATATCATATACATTCTTATAAACTGGATGAAAATAAGTTCTTATAGTATCATTTTCATTCTATGCAGCATGAAATTGTATAATCATTTTGGGGTTACATTTAGTTCGGTATTATGATATTGTGCCGACGATGAATGTAACTGTTTTAAATTATGTGCTTTCAGAAATCAGTCAGCAGCTGCCACAATTTCAAAAGAGATGCAACTAAAACTGTCTGTACACATGAGGATGAAGGTAGAGAGATCATTAACTGAAATCCTAAGGATACCACTAAATTGTCCATTACTTAATACCTCTTTATCATTGGTTCATTTTTCAAAGAAATTCTCACAACAGGTACATTTTTACTTCAACTTTCAAAAGTTATACCCTGTATTACAGCTCCTTTTAATCTCTTAGCATGTGTTATATTTGGAACTTCATTATACACCTAATTGCCTTCATTCCCGCACATTACTGTGGAAGAAAACTTTACAGAACCTCCACATGTTGGTTAATCTTTATCCTTCTCTGTTGTCTCCTTAGTGACTGATGTAGCTTCTGTATTCCATTGAATTTCATAGTTCTCCATGATCTGACACCAAGAAATGTCTTCTTATCACAGGGCTCACTTATCAATTCCTCCATCTTTTTTGTTGACAAACCATCAGTCAGCCTTCTAACATACAACAAATATTGCATCAGCACCAGTGTTAGTCTCTATGACTTTCTGCTCCATTCCATGACCACACTATGGCCCATTGCAGGACATCTTGGACCACAAAAAATAGAGAAACTATTTAGGACTGTACAGTAACATCAGTTGTATATACGTAATTATAACATATACACATAGATATTCATCAGCAAAGTAAAATACAAAAGATTATAAATAATAAAGCATAGTACTTGAAGACATTGCTGTCATTTACATTCCCATCTTTTTTCTACAGTCATCAACATAACACTCCCAAAATTAATGAAGAGTTTTGCAGCTTATTATATGGCAGTGCATCGCAATGTGTTAACCTGATAATCCATAATAAACCAATTAAAAATCAGAATTTACCAGCATAACATTAAATTCATTCTAATGGGATACAAATAGTTTATACTGCAGAGGTAAAATACCACCTTCCAAAAAAATTCATCGCATAATACAAAAGAAAAGCATCTTCCATGATCTTCTCACTTTGAAACTAATCACGAAGCCTTTCAGAATAGGTTATATATGTCATATGACTCCTCACTTACAATTTACCTAATGACATCCTCCACAAAAAATCCTGAAGTTCAAGTTTACCTTGAAGTCATTTTCTTCTTTCTTTAATACTTTTTAGACAATGCTCATTTAATGCATGTCACAGTCTTTCAGAATAATAAGCAACCATGATATACCTGTACCAGAACTTTCTGTTTACAGTATTATCAAATATACTGACTTTCCAAGAGCTATTTTTGAGAAATACTCTTTAATAATGTAATGAAATAACTGTCTCCTTTTATGCATCTTTGTTTTTCCCTCATGAGTTTACCTGTAATATCCTTTTCTGGAGCTCGCGATTTACATAGAATCCAGTACAAAAGTAACAAAGGGGTTCTGGCATGTAGCTCGCAAGACATTCCCCTGCGAGCTACATCACCGAAACCAAATGGCTGCAGCAACACTTTGCCGTAGTGCAATACGGCTGAAAAGCATAGCCGCTGCAACACATTCCTTATTCTCATTCAAGGAATGCATTTATTTCATTATCAGGTCTGACAATAAAATAAATAAATAATGAAATAAATGCATTCCTTGAATGAGAATAAGGAATGTGTTACACATCCATTACGGCTGTCTCTGCTTGAATACAGCCGGGCAGCTGTCTGTAAGGATCGCCACCAGGTATATTTCCGTTCATAGTTTACAGGTGCAGTGGCTATGCTTTTCAGCCGTATTGCACTACGGCAAAGTGCTGCTGCAGCCATTTGGTTTCGGCGATGTAGATTGCAAGGAAATGTCTTGCAAGCTACACGCCAGAACCCGTAACAAAGGTAGAAATGCTGTAAAGTCAACCAAACATAGCCCCACATATGCTCCTTTTACAATTGAATATATTTCTTTTAATCAGGGTTAGCCACTAACTACATAAATGCTAAAAAATATATATTTCCAACAGTGTTTTTCTTTCGCTTTTATAAATGTGTAAACATTTTAAATATATCTTAATTTCTCCAATATCAGAGAATGTAAAACATGCACCTTTTTTGAAAAGACGTTTTAAAAAGAGACCTGAATTGTAAATTATCCTGTTGTGCCAGAAACTCTAGCTCAGTCACAAACTGGATTCCTCACATTTTTATACTATCTGTTGCAAAACTAACCTCCTTGTAAATTCTCACTGTACAAAAACAATGCATGGTGGCATATTAAGACTTAAATCGACAGCATCTAACTGATGTTTTACCTCTTGTAGAACTATAGATAACCAAACCTCAGAATCAGCTACTATATTTAAATCACAAATGTATGATAAGAACAAAGACACATTTGTCTTGGCAATCAGTTCACAAGCTGCTTAAGAGCAAACTTCTGTACATTGTTAAATAGTAACCAAACATGTAAACAGAATCTTCCACAAAACAATAAAATAAGGCAAAAGAACAGTGCCACAACTATTGTACAGGCTGAAAATTGTATTTAATGATAAAATTAAAAAAAAACCTAAGCGCTTTTGCCAAGCCAACACTAGGCTTCTTCAGAGTTAACTAATCTGATCCACAATACATTTAAATATCCCTTCTAAACAATGTCATCACAACATCCATCAATAAAAAAACAATAGACAAATGCTACTTTTTTTAAAAATATGACTCTAATGACCACATTAAAAACTAATTAACAATGTTAAACATGTAAGAGAAAATATAAAAAATATGTGTTGTAACCAAAGTTGTTATATTTGTTCCACTCTTAATTTTGGGATAGAAAGGATTGAAGTAATTTCATTCAGACCTGGTTTGGTGTTGGCATTGAGTCTCAACTGCCAGGTAACCTCCTTACATTCTAACAGAGTTCCAAGTTCAGCACCCCTGCATCTGTCTGTTATTCTGTCCACTATAAAAGAAAAAAAATAAATCTCCTAAAATTGTGACAATCAATAGAGTGTTCATAAAGTGCATTAGTTACTTTTTTGTTTTTTTATATCCATGAGGTAGATATGTCTGGTCACAAAACCCAGGGTATGATAATTCCTTACAATCATAATGCTCAGGACATAGTGAGGATTTTGAAGGGCACTTGGAACACTGTCCTTTCTCCTGATATAAAAATTATTATTGGGGGAACACTACAAACAGTATATGCTAGGGGACAAAACATTAAGTTATTGTTGGAGAGTACAAAACAGAATGGGACACACACCTTTAATTCTTGAATGGGAAAATGTGGTGCATGTAGATTTTGTAAATTTATTGATGAGGGTCCCTATATTATCATCACCCATTTTAGTAAGGTGATTTCTTGTCTTGGTAGGGTGGACTGTAACACAAAGCAAGTGGTATATTTGGCTACATGCATGTCATGTCCTGCATATTATGTAGGAAAAACACATTATTAGGTGATTAAAGGAATGTATAGGTAAACACACAAAGGATATAAAAAACAAAAAAGGTAACTAATACACTTTATGTACACTCAATTGATTGTCCCAATTTAAAAGAATTCCTTTTTTTTTGCAGTGCACAGAGTAACAGACAGTGGTAGGGTGGTGACCTTAAAACTCAGAATGTAAGGAGGTTACTTGGCAGTTGAGACTCAATTCCAACACCAAACTGGGTCTGAGTGAAATGATTTCAGTGCTTCCTATTCTGAAATTAAGAGCAAGTAAAATATAGTAACTTGGATTAGAACACATATTTTTTTGTATTTTACAACATATTTTCCTCTTACAAACATTTTTAACATTATTAGTTAGTTTTTAATGTAGTTTTAAATGTGGTCTTTGTATTTTTAAAAAAGCAGCATTTGTTTATTTATTTATTGGTGGATCTTGTGATGTCATTATTTAGGAGGGATATTTAAATGTATTGTGGATCAGATTAGTTAACTCTGAAGAAGCCTAACGTTGTCTTGGCGAAAGTGCTTGTTTTTTTATTATTAAATATGATTTACAGCCTGTACACTAGTTGTGACACTTGTGTTTTACATTGTTAAATAGTTTTATTTCTGAGTAACCCATGCAAAAATCTATTAAGATAGCAATCTTGTTTTACATCTCAATTTACTTTACTTAGACTACCCAAGAAACCATAAACCATAACATAAGTGCAAGAATTTAAAACAAAACAAAACATGCAAAGACGTGGATGAAGAACATGATCACTATTATTTCCTTTTAGCACTTTTGTTCAATTTATTGATTTGAACTTCTTCAGAAAGTGCAAGAATATTTTTTCTCAATTTCTGTCATATTTTACCAATACAATAACTCTCCAAAATATCAAATAGACTATCAGAAATAGTATCAAAGGCTTTACTAACATCAGAAGCAACTAATAAATAATCAATCTCCAATTTAAGAATACCATTCTCAATTTCTTTCAACAGAATCAGCATCTCTTTATTAGATTTCCTTTTAATACCAAATACTCCATCATGAAATTTTCCAGAAAGCACTTTACTCAACCCTACCTGCAATATTTATTAAAATATTTTATAAACTGCATTCAGTATTGTTAAGGGTTACCAATTCATAAGGTTTTCTTTATTATTTTTTTGAAAACAAATTTAATAACTCCTTCACAAATTTTCTATTAATTAATTCCTGTCCTCCAACTATTCATTTTAAATGTGCAGGAACACATGCTTATACTTCAAAATCATTACTTCTAAAATAAATATGGAATGCCATCAGGTCCAAGAGAAGAATCACTGTAGATATTTGCCAATGTCATTCAGTTGAAGTAAAGTAATTTTTCTATGAAAATATTATCTATTTCTTCCAACTATTTCACTTTCCAAGCTTTTCTGTTGACAACAGTTGTTACTTACACCATTAACATCATTTTCTACCCATTATATCTGATGCATTATACTGGGAAACTTTTTCCTTATTCCCCTTAACAATATAGTTTTGACAAAGTAACAAACATTCCACCTACTCTCTCATTAAAACTATTTATACTCATTGCCAGAAACCTATCAAATGTAGTATCTATTAATGTAGCTTCATAATCCTTCCAAGAATGTTTAAATGCCTTCTTTCTGGTGCTCACTAAACTCTTTTCAACCAGAAAAAAAGGTTTTGTACCTTGATTTGAAAAGTCTCCACCAATGTGCACAAGAGCTACAAAATTCAACTAGTAGCATATGCTGTAGGCATAAAGTACTAAACATTTCCTTCTATTCAGCAGTGTGCAGAAGCCATATGTTTAGTTTCTTAAATTGGCTTCCTTCTGGAATCACATTAGTATTTAACAGGAATTTAATGACCAGTACTACATGTTTAGAAATGCTAATATCAATTACTTTAGAATACTGTACTACTAAACAATTGATATATTTAAAATAATCAATCTTAGTATCCAAATGTCCTCTCTTGTGTGTTATACCCATTCTGTGACCTAAAGTAAATTTCCCATAATGTAAACCTTATTAACATCAGTAGATATCTTCCCTTTCTCTGTCTTCAAATGTAATCTTCAGTCCCTAGCTATGTTGTTGTTTGTCTTTCAGCTTTTTCCCCGTAAGGGATTGCCACAGCGGAACTCCGGTCTGCTAATGATTGGCAGTAGATTTTTACGAAACGCCGAGGTGCCAGCTCGACGCCCAACCTTCAACGAAGGCACGCCCATTTACACACGCATGTCTTTCAAATGCTAGCCAACCACAGGGAGGACATGCAGACACCACACAGAAGGCACTCCCAAGCCACACTGAGAATCGAACGGGAGAACCTCTTGCTGTGGGGTAACAATGCTACTGCTGTACCACCATTCAGTCCCTAGCTATAATTATTTTAAAAGTAACTTTATCAAAACATTTTAAAATATCAAGCAAATCTTCTCTATCTTTCATCTCAGTGGGCACATAAATAATTATAACTAATTACCTCTATTATATTCTGACCTCACAGATTCTTAGTTTGATTGGCAATCCTACGGTTATATCTGAAGTAAGAGTCTCACATTTGATTGCAATACCTGACAATAAGTATTTACCAAAACTCCACCTTATTTTATTTCCCCACAACACTTCTACCTCTTATTGCCTAGATGTTAATTTCCTATGTCTAATAAACAAAATCATCAGCTTGCTTCATAATACAAACATTTAAACCAGTAAAGTGACAAACTTCATTTATAAATACTATTCGTATTTCAACTACAAACCAGTAAATTATCCCTCCTTATTTTAACAGTTTTCACTGATCTTTGTATAATTTTTCATTTGTGCGCTTCTTACCTATAGTACTATTACTGTACTTACTTGACTTACATTAGCCTCCAGCCCATCACTTATTCCAACTATTCCCCTCTCCTCTTCTTTTGTTGAGTCAATATGACTATGAGTAACAAGTTCCCCTTCTTCACTATCCACTATACTATTCTTCCTCTGTCAGTATTTTTTAATATGTTCAGTAGATACATTTGGTGCAGTAACTAATTCAGTTTGTTCAATATCCTGTATTTGAGAACAGTCAAACCAAAAGTGATCATCTACTTTACATTTTCTAGAAAAAATTTCACGGTTATATTTTAAACAATCTACCACCCCACATTGTACACGTCTGTGTACCATGATTTTTATTAAATGTTTTTGGCTGCCATTTGTACATAACATAAGCCCTAAACCATTAACATTTATAACAATAGGAATGTGTAACCACCTATTATTTTCAGACCTGTATGTCTTGGCCCCATTCCAAAGATTACTATCATCACAGTTTTTAATTTCATAAACATTTTGTCAAATGGTGACTAAATAAGTAATTAAAATAGCACCGAGCATTTCTGCTGTTTGAAAATGCACAAAATGCCGGCATTTAAAATTCATATTTAAATCAGCAGTATTATATTTTGCCAGGGAAAACGCAATTGCTTCAACTCAAAAAAAAAAAAAAAAATCTCAAGCTTCAAGAGTCTCAAAAGTCACATCACAACAGCTTCCTTTCCCTACTTGAATAAAAGCATGAGCATCAACAACCAAAAATCCCAAACAACAATCAAATTGTCCCATATCTCATACTTGTTAATGGAAGAGTCCAGTTTTGCAAGGATATTGACAACAGGAAAATGATGATTATGGGTATAGTCTTTCAAAGCATTGATAGTTCTGTGCTGCACAACAGACTCAGGGACTAATGCACACATCTATCTGCATCATCCCAGCTCTGACAAAAGGCAAAAAGAATCCTTGCCCTCTGGCTTCCCTTTATCAGAAAGTGTTATTTCCTGTGCAGGCATCAAAATGTCTATTGTCATAGCAGAGTCATTTTTAACCATAATTTGGCTCCACAATTCAAAAGCATTATCAACAAGTTCATTTTCATTGTTCATCTATTCCAACTGCTCCACAGAGAAGCCATCATTCCATAAAGCTGTATCTTCAAAACTGGCCTTTACCAATGTCTTCTCCTGAGTTGTAGTACTTTCCAGCTCCATTCTGTAGCCACCCAATGGTTTGCTGCAGAACTTCTGGAATTGAAAGGAGTAGCAAAAGTTCCCTAGTACCTTAGCCAAATTGCCCCTAGTCAGTATGACTAAAAAATTGGGTCTCCCTGAAAACAGGCCAATGGACTAGTAAAACTAACTTGATGAGCACAGGATAAATAAATATATAAATAAAACCATGTCATCACTACATGCAAGTGATTCTTATTTCTATACATATGTGCTACTCATCTCTTGAGAGCGATTTTGCTTCTAATCAGTAGCATCAACAGGATTCCCACTCTAAAATATTATAACTATGTAAATTCAGTGCACTGAATTATCAATGTTTTATTTTTGTTCTTATTTTGAGTCCAGTCTTTGGATGAAAAAGGTCTTCAGACAATTACCTTTAGCCACCAATAAGCATACATAAAAAATCACTGATGTAATTTACAGAATACAAATGATAATTAAAACAAGAGCAGCAAAGAACAATGATGCATGTTAGATGGCTCATTCAAAACACAGTGAAGTGCTGTCTTACAGAAAGGTTATGAATGGCTAAAACCACCTATATGAAGATGTACTATTAAAAACAACACCATAATTCAAGTATACATAGGGCAGATATAAGAACATTCTTATGAAGCACAGGTAACAAAGGAAAAGCAAGAAATAAGCTGCTGGTGAAGCACTATCCATGGCTGACTGAATAGGTAGGAATATGACAAAGAAATGTGGGTCAAATAGCAGTTAGACATCAAAATATGTATGTTTTTCTCACTGATATTCAAAAGAGGTATATGAATCAGAACAGCCCACCAAAACACTTGTTTATGCTGTTGCAACTTAACTGCCAGTATAACTAGGGACAAATGACCAGTATATTACACCCAACAGTCTTCAACTCTCCATTTTTTTAATTATTGAAAAGTAAAATACTCGGGGATAATGATCACCAAAACTGACAAAACAGTATGCCAGCTGAAGGTTTAAACTGCATTTGTCAGCTGTGACCAACAGGATATGTTAAGCATTGCCTTCTGATTTCTACGAAATTTTTTATGCTCTTTGCAAAATTATTCCGATGAAGGCCACTGTCATGACAAAATAAAGACAAAAAACAGCATCAAGAATTACAGACACAGCTGTCATGCATTTTTTCTAAATTTATTTAACTGAACAAAAGAAACAGTTTAACATGCTAGGAATAAGAGTTTTCCATCCCTTAACAGTCATTCTGTTGAAAATTTTCTTGTGCACATAAACAGAAGGTGTTTTTTAACTTTGGTTTGTAACTTACAAAAGAATTCCCATGTCTCGATGACTGCTGAAAGACAAAGTTCTAGATGCACTAGGTTTCCCTTATAAGAGTCTGCTTTACATCATTTTCTTCTCCTTGTCAGCAGTGTGCATGTATATATGCACTTACAGGTCCCTATCATACACTGAAAACTCATAGCACTGAAACCCATAATGTCACACCCAGTTCAATGACAATTGTAAAATTGTACAGAAGTATGTAGAAAGCATGCAATGGTATAATTTCTTATCATAGGAGTTATGAGGGAAGTGAGTCCAGCACATTGTGTGTGAATTGCGATGATCAACATAATGGTGTACCCCCAAATCTGCAGATATCCCTATTTGCTCTTAGCACCGATTCACTGTGTGTGGTGTTTGTTCCTTTCTTCATGGTTCTGTGATCATGGAGTTAGCATATGTAAGTAACGGGTGGCGTGTGATTTGCAAAACCCCCACAAGGGGGTGCAGGAGGGCTTTCTCCCTCTGCAAAAATATGTTTATAGGATATATTTCTTGTGGAAAATATTATGAGATATCAATGTTATCAGTTTTCACTTATATAGGTTTGACCTTATGAGTTTCAGTGTTATAGGTTTTCAGTGTTATGACACAGACCCATGTATTTCTATATATAATAGACCACTCTGGTCCAACAACTAACTGCTCGTAAATGCAGAAAAAACAAAACTTTTGGCTGGTCAGATGCTTTACTCCTTTACCATTGCAAAACTTTGGAACTCCCTCCCCCCAACACGTAGATCCACCCACACAGTAACCCTCTTCAATATGTCTCTGAAATAACACCTCTCCTCATCTTGGTTGTGCACATGTGCTAACACCACATCTCATCAGAAATTCCACAGACATGGCTAGCCATCTACCTGGCTGTATAAAAACAATTTGAAACTTCTCTGTGTACTCTGTGCCATGGTGTGTCTTTTTGTCCATGGTATGTTGCACTGATGCAGCTTAGGACAGACATAGCATACTTCTTCAGGAAAATGTTCTTCTTGCAATACAAAAAAGCATATAAAAGACACTTTTTGTCACTGCTGGACTGCTTGAAGCCTAATAAACTTATTAACATGATAAAGTATGATACAGACTAATGCAGTCTTTATTTAATGTGTAGATGAGTAATATTTGGTATATGTTTTCTGATTAATGACATTTACAAGCAGTTGGTTGTTGGATCGGAGTGGTCTGTTAGGATGGTATAAAGTAAGTATAGAAGATAGAGCAGGGCACATGGATGGATTATGAATGAGTTTGTGAGCTGTAATTAGTTGGATAAAGGTGAAATAGTTAGGAAGTTCAAGCCATTTTAGGTTGCATCATGATAAGCAGTGGTGGGATGAGTAGGAGGCATTAGTTCCAAACTTAGCAATTTTGTTGTAGCATGAGTCTAGTTTGGACTTTAGAGAGGACTGAATGTTGGTGAGGAGGGCAGCACCGTATAAAAGAGAGGGTAATAGAAAAGAAGAGGCAAGGGAAAGTCGGTAGAGAGTGCCAAGCCAAGACTGGATGTGCAGGTCGAATTTGAGGTTTTTGTCTATGATGACACCTAGGAGTTTTGTGCTAGGTACAATGTCATTTGTGGTACCATTTAGGGATTGAATGGTGAAGTTCTCTTTTTGTAGGGGTGTGGATGTTTTGCAGGCAAAGATTACTAGTTTGGTTTTGTTGGGGTTTAGGGCAAGATGATTATTAGACATCCAAATTTCAGTGGAGGTGAGGGCATTTTGGGTGAGATGATTTAGTTCTTCGGAGTTGTTTGCAGTGCAGATGATTGAGAGAGTGTGGTGTGGAAGTTATTGATAAATATGCTAAACAGAAGTGGGCCTAAAATGGAGCCTTGAGGAACACCAATGGTGGTTTTTAGGAAAGGGAAGTAAGAGTTCTGCCATTTAGTTGATTGTTGCCTGTTAGTGAGGTAAATAGTGAACCAGTTTAGAGTTTGAGATGAGGTGCCTATGTTAGAGAGTTTTGTTAGAAGGAGAGAGTGGGATATAGTATTGAAAGCTTTAGAAAGATCAAGGAATAGTGAAGATACCATTTTACCAGCATCACAGGCTCAGTTGACAGGTCCATGAAGGATATGAGGGCAGTGGTGGTACTATGTCCTAGCCTAAATCTGTGTTGGGTGGGGAGAGGATGTGGCTGTGTGATGGTGAAGAAGTTGAGAATGAATATATTTTTCCAGAATCTTACAGATGGGTGATAGTATAGCAAGGGGGCAGAAGTTAGTAGTGTCTATGTTAGGGTCCACCTTGTCTAGAGGGAGGATATAAGCTTTTCTCCAGATGATGGGCATATAGGATTCTTGGATAAATCTGTTGAGAAGTATACTGATAGGGTAAGCAATTGTTTTGGCTGAGATTTGCAGGTATTTGGCGGGTATGCTGTCAGGGACATTTGTGCATGGTTTAAGTTTTAGAAGCGATTTTTTAATAGCTGAGATGGGTATAGGTGACAGAGTAAAGTTGGGAATAGGGGGTGCACTGTTGTTAGCTGTGGAGAGGTCTGTAGTGGACAAGTTGGTCTTGGGAAAGGTAGTGGTTAGATTGGCTATAGCATCTATGAAATAGAAGTTGATGGTTGCAGCAATTTCAATGGGTGTTTTATTTGGGTCTGGGCAAGGATTATTACTAGAGCCTGGGTTTAATAAACAGTTGAGAGAGCTCCAGAATTTCTTTGGGTTTTGCTTATGTTCATTTTTTAATGTAAGGTAGTGTTATTTCTTGTTTTGTAGTACTAGGCATGGTAACAGCAGTACCTGACTGAACTAAACCCAGGTCTAGCCAGAAAAACAAGCCACCCTGGTGGACCCCTGGCATAAATAGACTATACAACAGAAGGAAGGAATTCCTGTCTAGAGGTATTGGGAGAGTACACAGCAGAGAAAAAAATCCCTCATTATTCTCAACAGGCAAATTAGGGAATTAATCAAGTCTTCAAAAGCTAAACACAAGACTAAAATAGCATCCCAAGCAAAGAATAACCACAAAGCATTTTTCTTTATGTCTGAAATCTCAAGGGAAACACTCAACAATGTGCTGAGTTGGATGTAGATTTAACTACATATACTCAGTCCAAAGAAATAGAAAACCTGCTGACAGATAAATTCAGCTAAAATTTCTCCCCCTCATTACTTTCAGCCCCTCCCCATGAAATACCCTCTACTATTCTTGTGCCTTTTATTCCAAGTCTCCAGAAAGGCTTTGTCCCAGTAGAGTGAAGGACAGCAACAGTCATCCCTCTGCACAAGGAGAGACCATAAACTGACCAAAGAAACTACTGCCCCATAAGTTTGACTAGCCTCATATGTAAGGCTATGGAAAGGATAACCATAGATCTGACAAAAAATTACATAGCAAATTTCCAGACTGTAGACCTAACCCAGTTCAATTTTGTCAAGGGCAGGTCCTGCCTGCTCCATCTGGTGGACTTCTTTGAGAAGGTCACCAAGGCCATGGATGAAGGTAAGACAGTACATACTGCCTACCTTGTCTTGGTCAAGGCATTTGACACAATACTTCACTTGAGTATTACAGAAACATTTATAAAACTAGGCATAAACCTTTACATCACCAGATGGATATTCAAATGGCTCACAGATAGGAAAAATGTTGTTAGAGTAGGGATATCCACATTTCGCAAGGGGCCAGTTATTAGTGGAGTAACACAGGGCCCAGTGCTGGGCCCCCTGCTGTTTGGGATATACTTCTCAGATGTCAAGGCAAATGAAGATGGCCTTTGACTGAGTTTGTTGGTGACTGCAAGTTGGGGTCAATCATCGACTCCCCAAATGATATCGATATCCTACAAAAGGATCTGATGGAGACTAATGATTGTTCTCAGAGTCTTGGCCTCAAACTAAATTTGAAGGAGTGCATCATAATATAATTTAGGAAATTAAATACCCCTGAAAAATGCAACATGAATAACACCCCCCTAAGAGTGGACCCAGTGGTGACAGATCTGGGTGCTCAAGATAGATAGTAATCTGAACGTTGACCACCATGTGTCCACAGTGGTGAAGAAATTCTTCTATGTGGCTTTGCTAATAAGTAACGGCATAATATCCCAATCTAAGGGTGTCATAGTACAACAGTACTCAGCCCTCATCAGGCAATAATTGAGTACAATGCATCCTTTGGCATGTACCTCACCAGGCACTTGCAACAGTTGTAGCTTCCTCAGAGGTTTCTCACCCAAAAAATACAGGGTATAACTAACATGTGATATGCGGACTGATTAAAAGCCTTACCACTGTATTTAGTTTCTACTAATTACTGAGCAGTGATCTGTACCTGACCTACAAGGCAGTCTCTGACCCAGCCCTGATAGAAATGTTGCATATTCAAAAAACTAACTGCAGGAGGGATACCCACTCCAAAGATCTAAACCTGATCTCTTGCATGAATAAATCGTACTGGAGAGACAGATATATGTCCCAGAGATTGCCCCTCCTATGGAATAATTTTCCTATTCACATGAAGCAGAGTCCTTGACCATTTTCAAGTGCAATCTGGATTGATGGATGGGAAATCACAAATTCACTCCTGGGGTGGCACCCATGTCCCTTATGGACAGAGGCAGTCTGTAAAAACTGTCAAATTCTCACTTGCTGACCCTTGTTATCTTTCCACTAGGGGTAGAAAATTGGGTAAAACAAGCACACTGAAGTGTATTAGACCTAAAGCTAACTCCTACCAAAGATCACCAGTCACTTTCCTTATTCTTGTCACCAAAAGCTTCGATATCTTACCATTCAGCCATGTAATACTCCAGTTCATCCGTGTTGATCCTACTCCCATCTATTCCAGTTTATCAGTGGCAATCTGTATGAAACTGTCGACTATAAGGTATTATAGATACAACATGAGTTCCAAGCACCCCTTATGAAAAGGAAGTGTGTTTAATACAAGTTTATAAACATGAGAGGGAAGGAGGAGGGACAAAGCAAAGATTATTTGGGCAACAAAATTTAAGGGGGGAAGTTTTCTAGATGCAGTTTAGACAGCAGTAAGAGAAGCACAGAAGGAGTTGAGTCGACAACGGCTTTAGGAAAGGAGACTATAAGATTCAGATTCTTAAAGAAACTGAGCGATTTTCATAAAACTGGAGTGTGAAGGAATATAAATGGAAACTGTGTTTATAAAAATATCAAAGATTGCTCTGTACATTGATACATTAAACTAAGAATTAAGGACCAGGGACAAGAAGATGGAATGAGTACACTTAAGCTTTTGTTTGGGAGACAGAGCCTAAATCTGAATATTCCATTATACACTGTATTCAAAGAAAATAAACAGGAATAGGAGGAGGAAGAGAACAGGGCCAAACGTATTCAATATATAAATAAGGACAGAAAGGAAAGCCATTCATATCCTCATATACAGACACACATGTACATGCATGCACGTGCGCGCGCGCGCACACACACACACACACACACACACACACACACACACACACACACACACACACCATGGTTTCCAGAATGATAGATTGCTTAATCTGTGTTTCTCTATGAGTAGAATGCAGGGTCCCATTTTGTAATGACCCAGTTTGTGAGTGTCTTTAAATATGTTTTTTTAATAGCACAGTGATGCAGTGGGTAGCATTGTCACATCACAGTAAAAGATTCTCCGATTTGATTCTAAGCTGGGGTACCTTTGGTCTGGAATTTACATGTCCTCCTTTTGTTCACTTGGATTGTCTCAGGTGCTGCTGTCTCCTGCCATATTCCAATATTGGCTCTAGATGATTGTCACTGATGAAGCGACACCCTATACTCATGTGCAAAAAAGGAAAAAAAAAACATGTCGTGGATGGATGAATCTCAACAATCCTCTGCCCCCATGCTATTACATATTTAACAAATACTGAAAAATGTGAAACTCAATAGAATAAAATGTATACTTGATTTAAATGTTTCCACTATTTGGACACATAGTAACACTTTATTCCTTCTCATAGTAGTATTCCTGTTAGAAAGTAGCATGCATGCACTGGAAGTGTTCTGCACAGTTTGCATCTTGCTATTAAGCATGTCTCAGCAGTGCTGGAACTTCATTTCTGTGCTGTCAGCTGCTCTACTTCACATATTATGACAGACACTAATACCATGTTATGAGGGATGACTTAATTATTTATCTTTATCATTACAATAGATTTGCTGAGTTAAAGATCTATTTTGCAAAAAGAACAGACTAGAACTCTTGTTTGAGCATCGATGAATACCTGGCACTGTGGAAGATGTTAGAGGAATAATAAATCGTTTCATATGTTTTTATCACATTAAGAATCAACTATTGCTTTGCAAGAGAAAATGTTTTCAGGCACTCTACAAAACCAATTAAGGCAGCATAACCTAAAGATTTTAATTTTATGAACTGCTTGTATTGGATATGCACTTCTAAAATTTTTAATGCCTTGTTACATGTTTTCTGATCTTTCAAAAAACTTACCTCTTCAACTCATTCCAGTACTTTTCTATTTTGTGTGATGCACATATACAACAGCAGTCTACATTTCCTTCAAATCGCATGGTTAGATTCTTCTCCTAACAGATATTATAGAACAGTGTTGATCTCAAATGCCTAAAACTTGTAGACATTTGAATTTCTTGGGTGTTACCAGGTAGCCAAACAATCACCATATGTATTATCTTTTTTGTTTCGGGCTTTAACATAATATAACAATCACCATTGCTTTTAGAATTTAACTCCTTTCCAAGAAGACAGAAGAGAACTGAACTATGAATTCTTCTTTACCATTCAGCATCTAACAAAACTGGAATCTGCAAAAATCGGTGACCAGTGCAAGACTACATTATTCTTGGAGCACAGTTTAGACCTAAAGTAAGGGAGCTGAAGGTGAAGTCTACAGATTCTGTGATTTGACTAGGAATAATTGGGGGACAAAGGTCTAAAATCAGGGACAGTTGTTAAAACACTACTCTGATTCACAAAAAAAGTTAATAGGGCAGCAGGATTTGCATCAGCATCAATTTTCTTAGCAACAAGAAGTATGAAACTCTAACGTATGGCTTTATTAATTGACTGCAATCCTCAGCTACTTATCAGAAAATCAAAATGTTCATGAGACAGTGGACAGAAATATGAGCAAAGGCAGGGAGTGTTGATTGATATCCTTGTGGCTGGGATGGCTTCCGCATCTTCCTGTGGCATTTTTACTGCTGTTACATTTTCCGACAAACTGACATCTAGGAAGTTATAGAAGTGCCCACCTGCCTACTTTGGGAGTAAGACTGGTAATAGATACTGCCTTCATTATCTTACTAGGTGTGCTACTGGAAGCAATACTCGACTGAGGGTAATAGAGTCCTGGATCAGCTGCATCCTTCTCCTTCACCTAAATGGGTAGGTAATTGCTGGTGATGGTCAGGGTAACACAGATCTCTCATATTTGCCTGTTTCATGCCTTATATTATTTTTATACTGGCACTAGAATCCAGGGGTCTTAACAGTACCTAAAAAATCACTTGTGTGAAAGCATTCCACTTATGCAAGTTGCAAACGTCAGTAATGAAACCAGCAGTTGGCTAATCCCTGTAAGTTGTGTGCACAACATAGTAAACTCAACAATTAGCTAATTCATACATTGTGCATGTGACATCAATGAAACCTGCAGCTGGCTAATGTCTGCAAGTTATATGTGCTCCATTACTGAAAACCGCTGTTGTGCATGCACCCTCATTGAAATTAGCAGGTGGGTACTTCATGCAAGTTGTGCATGCACCATCATTGAAATTAGCAGTTGGGTACTTCATGCAAGTTGTGCATGCACCCTCATTAAAATTAGCAGATGGGTACTTCATGCAAGTTGTGCATGCACCATAATTGAAATTAGCAGTTGGGTACTTCATGCAAGTTGTGCATGCACCATCATTGAAATTAGCAGTTGGGTACTTCATGCAAGTTGTGCATGCACCATCATTGAAATTAGCAGTTGGGTACTTCATGCAAGTTGTGCATGCACCATCATTGAAATTAGCAGTTGGGTACTTCATGCAAGTTGTGCATGCACCATCATTGAAATTAGCAGTTGGGTACTTCATGCAAGTTGTGCATGCACCATCATTGAAATTAGCAGTTGGGTACTTCATGCAAGTTGTACATGCACCATCATTGAAATTAGCAGTTGGGTACTTCATGCAAGTTGTACATGTACTGTCATTGAAATTAGCAGTTGGGTACTTCATGCAAGTTGTACATGTACTGTCATTGAAATTAGCAGTTGGGTACTTCATGCAAGTTGTACATGCACCATCATTGAAATTAGCAGTTGGGTACTTCATGCAAGTTGTGCATGCACCATCATTGAAATTAGCAGTTGGGTACTTCATGCAAGTTGTACATGCACCATCATTGAAATTAGCAGTTGGGTACTTCATGCAAGTTGTGCATGCACCAGCATTGAAATTAGCAGTCGGGTACTTCAAGCAAGTTGTACATGCACCATCATTGAAATTAGCAGTTGGGTACTTCATGCAAGTTGTGCATGCACCATCATTGAAATTAGCAGTTGGGTACTTCATGCAAGTTGTGCATGCACTATCATTGAAGGCAGCAGTTGGTGCCTTCATGCAAACTGTGTATGCACCATCACTGAAATAAGCAGTTGGCTACTTCAAGCAAGATGTAGGTACCCAATTATTGAAAGCAGCAGTTGTGCAATCGCCATCATTGAAAGCAGCAGTTTGCTACTTCATGCAAGTCTTACATGCACTATTATAGAAAGCAGCAGTTGGTGGCTTCATGCAAGCTGTGCATGCACCAACACTGAACTAAGCAGTTGGTTAATTCATGTTTGCTGGACATGCACTATCATTAAAAGCAGTAGTTAGCTATTTCATGCAAGTTGCTCATGCACTTTCATTGAAACTAACGGCTGGCTGCTCAATAGTTCCACTTAATTATGGTTCTCAGGAGATATTTTGCCATACTGCATGGTAGAATGATGTTTATATAACATGCTGATTGCTGAACATGCTCCTTTTTTGGTTTCTATCTCCTTCCTCTTCCTTTCTGGAAAGTCAATCCTTTCACCTTGTGCCTACAATTTTCTTCCTTCAGAATCCACCATTTTTTTCACAGTTACAAGCTGATAACTGTTCTTCTAATTCTGACACTCACATTATCGAGGGCACTTCTTTCCAGTCCTTCTGATCCACTAGCTTGGATATCCTAGACTATTTCATTCTTCCCCATTTGGCAAAAATCAGGCAAATGTTTGCCCTGACAAAAACCAAGAAGCCCAAGTCAGACCTCTTTTAGAGCTTGTAACAGTTCGCATTTTGTGAAGAAACAGCCAGATGAGTCCACCTCCACTCCTATAGAAGGTAACTAAATTTATTTGTAGCATTTGCAGGCATCTTATGTGGAGGACCTGGGTCCATGCAGAGACTCCTATGAGCTGAGTAGCAACCATACAAGGAACCAGACAGGGAGAGGAAAGGGAGAAAGGAGTGGGACACAATAGTGATTTATGTTCATAATGATAATGTTTTGAGGTCATACAATTGATATACTATATATCATTTTTGTGACATCCTCGATACTAAGGATCATTTTAGCCTTTTTTTGAAAGGGTTTAAATTTGTCCCTATCCCACATTTTATGTAGTGGACTCACTCATGGAGTCGAAACTATTTTTTAGCAAATTGAATTTAGCTTTGTTTTAAGAACAATGAGAAGGGTGATATGAGAATTAAGGAAAACAAGAAAAAAAAAATGTTTCAGTCCCCCCATGAATCCAACACTGCAGACTTGTCAGAAGGCCTGTATGGATCTATATTACTTCATCGAAAGCTAATTCCATCAAATGTCTGTTTGTCGAAAAAAATACATTGAATGTTCACTTCAGCAAACATTCACTTCAATGAATTGTTTAACCAGGTAAAGGAAGGAGTTGGCCATTATTAGAAATTTGCCCTTTTCCCCACTGTATTGCGATCTCAAAGTTGGTACATACAGTTGGGGGGCTGGGGGGGGGCGTTAAAATTTTAAATACTATATTGTATGTGACATTCACAATGCTGGCCAAGTTCTTACATTCCCTGGGTAAATAATTCATTGAAGTGAATGTTTGTTGAGGTGAACATTCAGTGTATTTTCTTCAGTGCATGGAGTTTTCATGGAATTAGCTTTCAATGAAGTAATATAGACCTGGCCTGTACTAGTCATTATTACAAATTGGCTATTGAACAGAAGCACGCCAAGATAAAAATTGAAATCACACGGAGTGTTGGATATTTGATTCCATCAGACAGAATCGATCTATAAGAGTGATGAAGCCAGAAAAGGGGGGAGGTACTGTTATTGTTGAGTCCCTGCAATATTTCGCAGATATGCTGGAAATGTTATATGACTTAAATACATATAAAGACTGCCCAGTTGATAAACAATGCACAAGAAATGAACAAGCTGTGACTGAGCAATATATTCCTTTCACTGATCCACAGTAAAAGTAGAGTTCCATAGACAAAATTCAAAGTTAAAGCACTTTATTAAAATAATAAAATAGTGGTGAGCACTTTCGCAATCCCTCCGAATCGCTTCATCAGAGTATAAAAAAACCCATTCAAGCACATACTTTTTAAACTTTAACAGTTAGATAAACAGCCAGTCATAGATATTAATCAAATATCTCCATGGCACTTAATACATTGCAACTTCAAAAATACATTGCAACTTCAAAGAAGCAGTCTTGACCTAAATAGACATTTTCACTTAAAAGCATCCTACCCATATAACAAAGCTCAACATTCCAAAAACATACAAATATAAACTAAGAATGCTAAAAATTAAAAAAAAAAAAAAAACATTTTTTTTAATTTTCTAAAAAGATTTCATAAAACACTTCTAATATTTTCTTAGTTTCCTGTCTTTCAAGGCAGGTTTCAAGGAAATCTGATCATTTAAACTAGATTATTTATGTGCTGCTAATAGCATAATCCATCTAAGTTCTTTTTGTTCCATTCTATTCACAAGGTCATTCTTCCTAACTCCTTGTACCTGAATATCTATAGCTAAAAAACTGAAAATATGTTCTTGCTCATACCTAAGCATGTATTTAGCTATAGTGCTATATTCCAGTCCTTTCCTATAGCAGTAGTAATGATCTCTAATGCATTCTTTTGAATGTCTATTGGTCTTGCCAATATAGAATGCTGAGCAAATCCTACACTGAGCCAAATACACCAGATCTTTATTTTCACAGTCAGCTGTTACATTAAACCTATACATCGTCTTAGTTTTAGGTTGTGTAAAAGTATTAATAGTGTTTATATACATACAAAAAGCACATTGTTACATTTTCTAGTTCCACAGAACATCTGTTTACTTGTACTGTGCTTATTGGAGTAACATAACACTTTATGGTCTGATGAACCAATCCAGAGTGATTGCAAAAGCGCTCACCACTATTTTATTATTTTATTAAAATGTTTTAACTTTGAATTTTGTCTCTACTTTTGCTGTGGATCAGTGCAAGGAATATATTGCTCAGTCACTGCTGACTCAAACACATATGCTACATCCTCACGTAATGAGATCAATATAGCTAATCACAAGATTAATTTATTTTTGGAGGAACTTAATTTGGAGGGCAGAATTGATGCTGATACCTATACATTTCTTAATAACAAAAATCCATGGAGTCCTTCATTTTTATGAATCCAGAAAATACACAAGGGGACAGAGAAACTAAAATATAGACCTTCAGTGGCTGCACAAGGGTCAAAACTTACCATATAGCAGTGATGGTGAGCTTATGACATGCGTGTCAAAGGTGATGCACAACGTTTTGGGTGACACACCAGCGTTTACCAACACAAGTTACCAAAAAAACTGAATGAACAAAAATACAATTCTATTTCTATTTTGAATACTGTGATTTGTTTTATTTACCTTGTGTTTTACTTGTATTCTGCATATTAAAACTTGAAAAGAGACCACAGCTCTGTCTCTTGTGAGTCAGGCAGAAATTAGTACAGGTCAATAGAACAGGTCAGTTAAGGTTAATTGTCTGTGAACTGAGGGGGTGGATCTAGGAATTAAACCTTCTATTTAAGGGGTAAAATAAAACATTTCAGAACTTTACTAGAAAGGCTCACCCAGGCTCTGCTACACTTTGCTGTGAGGGAAAGGTTAGATTGCTTTTTATTTGTTGTATTACCTTATTGCCTTTTTCTGTTTTGAATACTGTGATTTGTTTTATTTACCTTGTGTTTTACTTGTATTCTGCTTTTAACTGCATATTAAAACTCGAAAAGAGACCACAGTTCTGTCTCTTGTGAGGCATGCAGAGTTTTTTCCCCACCCTCCCACCTAGTTACTGTAGTGTTCTTAAACACCACTGTCTTTCTAGTTGCCTTCCCCTTATGTTAATTTGACCATATATCTCATTTTCTCTCTGTTTTTACTGGCTTGTGTGAGTAAGCACAAAATTATCATTTTGTGAAATCACTCCCCTTCAACCATTTAAATTTATTGGCCATCCTACTTACTGTATTCCATAGTACCTGAATACAAAAGTGACCACCCCCTTTCAATTTATCTTGCTGTTTTAAAAATAGTTACTATCCACTAAAAACTTTTTAGACAGGTAAAACTTAAGTTACCTACTTTCACATCTAACTCCTCTAGTCCACACTGCAGAGTTTAGGATAAACCATTTTTTTATATTACCTTTAAGCATCCCTGTGACTAGCACTTTCTTTAAAACCTGCTGGAAAGCACTAGGAAGTTTTAAACTGATACAAGCACTCAACTCTCCCTGTTGATAAGGAGAAATTAATCGTAGGCACTAAACAAACCTATAATTGCAAAGTACCTTGCTAAGGTAAGGAAAAACAGGTCTTGAACTTTACAAACAAAAACACCAAACCAGGCATGTCCGGTGATTTCTCCTGTCCCCCTGGTGAATCTGGGCATACTGGGGCAATTGTCTCATGTATACAGACAACCCTCTCCTCTTACCACCCAACACTACAATCTGCGAGAGATGCACTTACACAGCCAAACTGGAAACAAAGTTCTCTCCACCCAAGATTGTGCTAGACAGTCAAAAGGAGAAGGTTAACACCCACACTACACCACAAGCAACACATATCCCTTCTAAATCCACACTAACAACACCCACACATAGCAACACTAAAGCCACATATGTGGAGGCCCTTAACAGTAACCTGCCCAAGCAACAAGGACCTCCAAAGCTGAAGCGTAAGCAAACATCAATCACAACCAAAGTGTCACATAGCTCACAACACCAGTGTGCCACCCAACAACAGCCCCTAAGGCAAGACAGCATACCCAACACTTTAGTCATTGTTGACTCTATAGTCAGGCACACTGATGTCCCACTCACTAGGCTGAACAAGGAGAAAATTACAGTCAGCTGCGTGTTGGGTGCCAGGATCCACCACATAGTGCATGCACTCAAGTCACTCCACAACAAGTACAAATATGACTCTGTCATTGTCCATGTTGGAGTGAATGACCTGAGACGTACCTCCCTGGACTACATGAAAAGAGACATGGAAGAGCTCTTGGATCATGTGGCCCAGGCAGGTATGACCCTAGATCTGAATAGCATCCTGCCTTTGCCCAGAATGATACCACAGTATAAGGATAAAATGATTGACTTCAACAATTGGCTAAGCTTCTGGTGTCATTCAAAGGGGATCCAGTATCTGCCTGCCTAGGATGACATGATCAACAGACCACGATGCTTTGCCAGAGATGATCTGCACCTGTCGCCCCTGGGATTCAGGTTACTGGCTAAGGCTCTTGCCACCCTATAGTGCCATTTTTAAGCAAAGTTCAAAGGACAAAACCACCGTCGTAACAGGTAAAAGCATGCAAAATCTGAAGGTAATGCTACTCAGTGCTAGAAGTCTAAACCTCAAAATGCACTCTCTCGAGGCACTCCTAAAAATGGAGAACATCGATATCTGTACAGTAACTGAGACCTGGTTCTAGGCTCCAGAGAGCACCCCTGCAATACTAGGCTACAACTCTTACCACACTTTTTGGCCATCAAACCATGACTGAAACACTAAAGGTGGCGGAGTGTCCATATTCACCAAGGATATTCACAACACCAGGCTAGTTGCCCAACACAATGCATCTAAAATTCTCCAGGTGCAACTAACACTAGGTAAGACTGCAATCCAAACTGTAGCTTGCTACAGATCCCCCACCATGCCCCAAGATTTTCACAACATCTTTCTAAACGTACTGGAAAATATTAAGATACAACCAAGCATCCTAATACAGGGCAATTTCAACTACCCTGCCATTAACTGGGAAAACTACTTGTGCACCAACCCCTTTGCCCAACAGTTCTTGGAATTCATAAATTCAAATGGCCTGGATCAACTAATCCTTAGTCCCAGCAGGGGCTCCAATATCTTAGACCTGGTCATTACCAACATGAGAAATCGATGCTCCACACCTATGGTCACCCCCTCGTTGGTCAGGTCTAACCATAAACTAATCACCCTTGCCATCTACATCCCACCACCACCCCCCCAGTAAGGAACCTCTGTACAAAACTTCTCCAAAGCCAACTTCATGCTACTCAAGTCAGAAGTGACAAACTTCAAAACACCCATGCAGATGGGAACTGAATGTTCGACTGCTGAATCCTACACTAAGGCACTGTATGAGCACATCCACTAGTGCATGAATCATGCCATCCCCAATAGAACCAATATACTCTCCTCCAAAAAAAGGAAGCCAATCTGGTGGTCCCTTGCCATAAACAAACTTTATAACAAAAGGAAGAAACTGTTGCAGAAAAGAGGAAAATCTCAGGATGCAAAAAACTCCCTTACCAACCTCAGTAAGAAGCTGAGATACCTCATAAAATCCTCCAAAACTAGTTATGAAAATAAAATTGTCAAAGATTCCAAAGACAACCACAAGGCATTCTATAGCTTTGTCAAGAATCTAAATAGCAATGCTCAGATCTGCTCTTTCAGTGCAAACTTCATGCCCCTCTCTAAAGGGCCCATCTCAATACCAAAAGATTGCCAAATTCCGGTAATAATGGTCACACAGGTAAAAAATGCACTTTCCAAAGCTAAGACTACAGCATCCATGCGACCAGATGACATCCCAGGTTGTGTACTACATGAACTGGCACTGCACATAAGTGTCATGTTTAATCATAGCCTCACCTCAGGCTTCATGCCCACTAAGTGGCGCACAGCTATAGTTATCCCACTCCACAAGGGGGATCCACCTTGGATCCCAGGAACTACCACCCCATCAGTCTGATGAGCCTGATCTGAAAGGCCATGGAATGTATTGTCATGGAACTTATAAATAAAGACATTGGCAACCTTCAAACACAGTTTGGGTTTGTGAAGGGCCGGTCTTGTCTCCTGAACCTGATTGACTTCTTCAAATCAGTCTCCAGAGCCATGGACAAGGGTAAGGTGGACCACATAGCCTATCTGGACCTCACCAAGGCCTTCAACACCATCCCCCACTCTGGAATCATAGATAAACTTACTTAACTGGGCATTAATCCCTACATCACTCAATGGGTTGCCAACTGGCTTACTGACAGATCCCACATTGTAAAAGTAGCTGACTCCAAATCCAGCTCCAGACAAGTGAAAAGTGGAGTACCTCAGGGTTTAGTCCAGGGACCGCTCTTGTTTGGCATCTACTTCTTTGAAGTACAGGTTAACACTAAGGGACTCTGGCTAACAAAGTTCATAGATGACTGCAAACTGGGAGCCATTATTGAATCACCAAATGATGTGGATATTCTAAAAAAGGGCCTTACAGAAACAGATGATTGGTGCCAGAGCCATGGGCTCAAGCTCAGTGCCAAGAAATGTATAGTTATCCCCTTTGGGAAAAAAACATGTACCTGTGAATTACCACATAGGTGGCAGTACACTAAACACCGAAAGTGTAATAAGAGACTTAGGGACACAGGCAGAGAGTGGTCTCACCTTCGATAACCACGTCACCACAACAGTCAGGAAATCCTTCTATGTGGCACACCTCATCACTAAGGGCTTTTCATCCAGAAAAAAAGGAGGTCATTATCCCACTGTTCTCATCTCTCATTAGACCCATTATTGAATACAATACCCCATTTGGTATGTATCTCTCAAGACATCTGCAACAACTGAAAAGGCCACAGAAATACGTCACCAAAAGAATCACAGGCCTAAAGCAAATGCCCTTTGCTGACCGTCTAAAAAAACTCCACCTATACTTTGTTGCATGTCTTCTACTCAGTGGTGATCTCTGCTTAACATACAAGGCCATGTCAAACCCAGAGCTGTTGGACATGCTAGACTTAAAGAAATCCAATCCTTCAGAGACACACACTCCAGTAATCTAAACCTTGTCATCACAATGAAAAAAAAAACATGCTGGAGGGATAGGCTCCTGACCCAGAGACTTCACAGACTCTGGAATAGACTGCCCATACATGCCAAGCAAACCGCCTCTTTGGCCCTCTTCAAAAGGAACCTTGATGATTGGATGGGAGATAGGAAATTCACCCTGGGGATCACATCAGTCGCCCTGCTAGACAGGAGTCCAGGGAAGTAAATACTGTGGAAAGAAATAGCCAGGGAATTGTTATGGCTAGGCTTGTATAGGCCCTAGGGCTGATAGCCTAGTACCAACCTATGAACAAGAAATATGTGACATTGCACTTATCAATTAAAACTTAGCAGCAAAACAGTCATTAATTGATGTTAATCAAATCAAATGCAGTGTGTTACATATTTTTTCAGTTCAATTCAAAATTACAATTAAAAGCAGAGTAATTTTTTGGTGTACTATTTTAACCCAATTATCAGTGCGCATATTGTTTTCTCCATTGTAAGTCACTGTGTTTACTTTTGCTTTTATAATACATAACAGCATACATGATTGGGCTATATTATTTAAATACATGAATATGTAAAGAATTGTTTCTATTTTGTTCATGGAGGGGGGTGTGAAATTCCAGCAGAATCAAGATAGGCATTTTCCAAATTTTTGACTCGCTGAGCACAAAAGGTTCGCCATCACTGCCCTATAGCCACATATATTGATATCATTAGAGGGACTAATCACTTGTTAAGAGATTCATGGGATCTTTGAGTAGGCTACCCTCTCCCCTTTGGTCAGAGGCTATATATTTTCTTATGACAGATGTTATTGATCTCTTTACTATTCCCAAGGAGGAAGAATTGTATTATTTTCTAAGAAAGTTTGGTGGATTATTCACCATTTTTGGGGGGATGAGATTGCTCTTCTCATGGAAGTTACGTCTATAGTGCTGAACAATAATAATATATTTTGAGGTGTGAGTTTTTCAGACAAGTAAAGGGTGTGGCAATGGATGCAGCTTGTGTTGCCACCTATGCAATCCGTGTTCTTTTAGCCTTGGTGAAAGCAGAGATTTTCACTTCACCTTACTTCAAATATTGTAATCTTTATCTTAGATACCTGGATGAGTTAGTCTCACTATGGTCAGGTCCAGAATTAGTAATGGGTGATTTTGTGAATTATTTAATTAATATGACAACATTCTTGAAATTCACATGGAAATTTAATACGAAGGGTTTGAACTATTTGGTCACATTCATTAGTATGTGTAATAGTGGATTTGTTTCAAAGATGTATCACAAAACAACATTTAGTAATTCCTACTTTCATTTTGACAGTTTTCATTCTCTGTTACAAAAAAGGAGTTTAGTAAGAGGCAAATTTATTCGGGCAGCATGTATGAGTTCAACTACAGAAGAAGTAATTAATAAATTTTAAAAACTTGAGGAGACGTTTTTAGAGAGAGGATACTCCTTAAGGTTTATTCAGGAGGGTACTGAAGTTGTTCTGTCTGAATGGGATAAAAAATATATACCATTATTGGGACAGAGTTTTACGGAGGTTAATAATAAACTTATTACTGTAACAACACACCCTGGAATTGATTTTAATACGGCACTTATTGAATACAATGAATGTGCCGGCTACATTAATAGCATAATTGGGAGAAATTGGAATATCATCAGTGCCTTGCCAATGTACAAGGATATTTTAGGTAGTGAATCAAGGGCTGTATACTAAACTGCTCTTAATGTTAAATAATATATGGAGAACAACAAGGAATTAAACACTAACTTGGTGAAGAACGAGACCTCTAGATGAGGTTTCTGTAAACAGTACTCAAACATTATGACTGATGAGCAGATAAAGTTGGATATTGGTATTTGCAGTGTTATTAGACCTAGCAAGGGTAACTGCAAGAATGTGGGATAGTGTTCCAACCAATAGGAGGGAACTGATCACTGGGATTAGAGTTTAAGGGTCTGTTATGGCAATTCAGACTTAATGCTACCTTATCCCCATGTTTGAATGAGATGGTCTCCATCTCTGCAGTAGAAAAAATGACCTTTGAAATTAGAATAGAAAGAACATTTTTTTATTATTATTAGCTGTGGATGTGCTATACTGGTATTTTAAGTTATAAATGTACAATTACAATTGTATTTACACATCTCTCATTCATGTGTTTTTAACTTAAGTTATTTTTATGTCTAGCACCATATTCAGTTATGCTCATAATGACACACACTAATCTTTATTCTCTTTATTATTATTAGTATTATTATTATTATTATTATTATATCATTTTTACTGAATCTACATTTCTGTTGTGGTGGTCAGAATGGTAGGATCATGAATTTTGCTTACACTTTAGACTTATTTAATATTAATTGAATATATTATATATTTGACTGTATTAGATCTAAATGTTTTACTTGGGTGAACAAATTTGTAAAAGGTATGTCTGTGTATTTAAATACATGCTTTTTAAGGATGTTATTTCGTTTTTATTCAGATTCTGAGGAATTTCCATTTTTTTCAGGAACAAAAGCACTTAATCTAATCTTGGCTAGTGAACTGTGGATTGTGTTGGTAATAAACTCTCTACTACTTAACATATGAGGTGAACTTTGGAGATCTTATTTTTTATTCCTGACATTTTTGTATGATGTACGTAACTGACACTGTGTTTTCCACACAACGGTTTTCAGTAACAGGTTGTGGTTTGGTTTTAAGCTGTTTTTGCCTGGGAAGGAGGTTATTAGCATTCATCTTTGCTGACATTTATTATGGAGGTGTTGTTCCTCCCACATTCTAGATCTGACTAGAGTATTCACCCCTAACTTCAAAGTAAATTTCACTTCAGACAACTCACTGCATAGGCACTTTATTTTGTTAGTCCTAATGTGCAAGTGATTTATGGTTCTATGAAAAGGAATCTAAATACAGTAGACTCTATCTTATCTTGTCTCACTTTAACTGGTCATCAAATTTCTGTCATAGCCGTAGCCACAGACAATAGAGAAGAACAAGGGCGTCTGCTTACTCTGGGCACTTCAGAACATCTCTGCTTATCATTTTAATAATAAAATATTAAAATATTGAAACAAAAATTAACTTTCAGTTTTTATTTTATAAATTGCAAGTTTGATTTTGTTTCAGTATAAGTTCACTTTTGTTTCAGTATTTTAACATTTTAAGAGTAAAACAATAAGCTGAGATGTTCCAAAGTGTCAGGTTAAAGCGAAACTGGGTAAGAGTGACTTAGTAATCATGAATCTGTATAGGTTTGCAGAATTGTAGCAGCATCCAAAGTTAGTGTTGGACTAATGGGGGTTTATATATATATAGTGTCATTCTGAGTGTTTTCATTCACCTAAAGATCCGATGGGTAAATGAATGAGGAGACGCACTACTGTCTGGGAAGGAGATGAGCAGATGTCTGCAACAATGACATTACTGGATTACAGATTTTACGGAACTTGTAGCAAAGATAGTAATGCCATATGCACAACCCTTAACTATCAGAGACATGGCCAATGCAATCAGAAGAGTCCTTGCACTAATCAAAAGATGAAAGGAAATGGAGGTACATACAGTAGATGCTGAATTCAGTGATGTAGGTGAAAGGGTAGTTAATGTTTCACTTACTCTACAGAATATGCCTACCTCTTTATCTTCACTGACAATATTTTCATTTCCTCCCTTAAGTTGCAGCTCCATTTTTAAAGATAAAAATAGTAGAAAGTATGCTTACATGTAAAGTTCATTTTGATTACATGGACAATTCATTTTATGACACTGTGTAGAAGATATGACCACTGACATTTCAAAAATTCTGTTCATTGTTATAGCACTATCACCTTCAGAACACCTTGGTTGCTGCCCTTCTATTATGTTTTTTTCATAGAAATATACAATTTGTGAACTACTAAGGCATATTTCCATGAACACCTTTCCTTGTGAGAATCTGCTGCTGAGGTATACTGATGACTTCTTGCCCTCTTTCCCAACAAACATCTTGTTAAGTACATAAAGTTACATCTTAAGACATATATACCACAGGTACACACATAAGGCATATTGCTTTGAATATTTTGCCTCCTGAAAGCTACTTTACCTTCTTTTGTCAATTGTTGACCTGAATATTTAAGAGTTTCTGCTCAAACAGTTCCATATTTGATATCTATCCTCATCAGTAATTTTGTCAAAGAATTGATGTTCCTAAACTTTTAAAAGCATCAGTTGTACTCCAATGTAGAGGTCAGACTTTAAATAACCTACCAAACATTTGTTCCATAACCCTCATTTCTGGAAACAAGTCATACAGCATTTAACAAGCACAGATCTCCTTCCCAAGACTCATTGTTGTTTTGCATCCCACACATGGAGCAAAGACGGCACTTCATGTTGTCACAAAACTCATCCAAATGAAAATGAATGAAACTGATGTAATGGGTTTTGTTTTCTTGGGTCTATCAAAAGCTTTTGACACATTGGTCTGTCTCTTCCTTATTTCTGGCTTTTAATATTGTAATCTCTCTAAACAGTCATTCAAAAAACCCATTGATGATCTATCTCATGTGTTTTACTGGCATTATATAATATCTCTCTAAAAGCTAATCATTGTTGGCCATTCTCGGGGATAAATTCTTGGGAACTTTGTCAGTATTCTATTCATAATTAGTTCAGTTACTGATTATGGCAACATCAAAGTCATTCAAGTTTGCTAAAGAATCTGCTTTGTGGTCCTGAGCTAAATTGTCCTCTAATATAACATCACATTTGGAAGGAAATTTTACTACTATTCATTCTTCACCTGAAAATTCAAGGCCCCTTTCATAACATTAGCAAAATGAAGTCTATGCTGTTTATATCAGGTTACTCTATTACCCCTGTTTGTCTCCACCTTATGATTCTATCTAAAAACAACTCTCATCTAGAGGTGGTCAGTACAATCAAATTCTTGGACATCTTATCTCTCCGTAAATGCAACGTTACTGTCACAGAGGAAACGCTGTGCAAAAACCTGTAAAATTGATCTTTTTATTGTAAAACGAACTTGAATTCACTCTTTTCAAGTTGTAGTTGTTAAGTGCTTTCACCCACTGTATGTGGGCTTCATCAGAACAAAGTATTGGTAGAATATGATAAGAAGGAAGAGTGTAATAACGTTGACAACATTAGTGTGAATGGGATAGTACACAGTTGCAACAATTTCAAAATCTATAATTACTCCAATTTAAAATTGAACAAGGCACATTTTGACCTATTGTCTAAAGGGATGAAATACATTCCAACACCCCAATTTTGATTAGTGGACAACCTTTGTGAAATTAAGTTGTTCATGAGGAAACTTAATTTGGCAATCATGTATAAAGACAAGCCAAATAATGTAGAACAGTGTACAAACAGTAATGTCAACAAGTTAAAGAAAAAAAGTACATTTATACCACCGATGCATACACATGTGGAGGTATATGAGAAACAGGTGATTAAAGAAATATATAAACTTAAAAACAAAATAAGAACAGAAAAAAGTCACTATAATCTCACGACAGAAGAGAAAGGAGTATTAAAAGAATTAAAGGGGGACGACAACATATCTGTAATGAAGCCAGACAAGGGAGGTGGAGTGGTCATTTATGATGCACTGGAATATACTAACAAAATGTTTGATATATTTTTACAGTCGGCTAATTATGAAACGGTTTCTATCAATGAGATCAATATAGCCTATCAATGTATAGATTCATACATAGAGGAGTTTTGGATAGACAGCAGGATCACTTCAGATGTGTATGATTTTCTTAAAGTACAGCGCCTGGTACTAGCAACACTGGTGGGTATCCCCAAAATACACAAAATTTGATTGACCCCCCCATTCAGACCCATCGTATCAGGCAGCCATTCCAAAACTTACCCATTAGGGGTAGCAGTAGACACTTGGTTAAAACAGATTTATACACAAATTCCACATTTGGCAAAAGACTCCTGGGAATTCTTAGGTAATTTTCCCATCGACATGAAACAAGAAAGGTGTTTATATGTAACAATAGATGTAATAGACCTTTTTTCATGCATTCCGAAAAATCTAGGATTAGAAGAATTTTGGAACAGTATTAGAAAACATACACATATAGGATGGGATATGACTTGTTTGATTATGGAATGTATGTCTATAGTTTTGGATCATAATTACATTTATTTTGAAGGTGAGCATTATAGACAAAATAGGAGTGTTGCGATGGGATCAGCTTGTGCCTCAATCTTTGCAAATTTGGTGATGTTAGATTGGGAGGAGACCGTTGTATTCCCCAACATTTTGTTCAAGCATGTGAGACATTATTCCAGATTTTTAGACGATATTTACATATTGTGGGAAGGGAGTTTAGCTGAACTAGATTCATTTATAACATTTTTGAATTCTAGTAGTGAATTTCTCAAATTCACACATTCAGTTAGTAACAATGGTATAGCATATCTGGCTACTTTTATTTCCCATGATGAGAATGGATTTAAATCTTGTATTTATAGAAAGAGCACATTCTCCAATGATTACTTAAAGTTTTCAAGGAATCATCCTAGAAAACAGTTGCATAACATTTTTAAAGGGCAATGCATAAGAGCAGCCCGTATGACATCTAGATATGAGGAAATGGTAGATGAAGTAGAATATATCACAGAATTATTTAACAAAAGAGATTATAATAAGGAAATGATGACAGATATAAAACATTATGTCATTTAAGAATGGGGAAAAAATATCCACCACTACTGGGAATATATCAGGGAGAGAATAGAGTTATTAGTGACAATAAAGAAGTGAAAGGTATAAGAGTGAAATATCAATGCGCTTGTGTTCTTGAATATGGCCCCCAGGTACACAAGATTAAGAGAATTATAGAAAACAATTGGAAAATATTATTGGTGGATGATGAATTGAAAGAGTTAGTAGGTAATAATCCACACTTTGTGTACAAAATGGGACGTAATCGAAAGAAACTTTTAGAACAAAGAGGGATAAACAGTGATGTGAATACAACTAATACTAATAAGAAATCCACCAGTAGGTGTGGAAGTTGCAATCAGTGTTGTGTTATAATGGAAGAAGGTGGAACTATCTTGGAAAATATAAACAACACTAACATAAGATTTAGACAGGGTAATTGCAACACGAGTTATGCGATATATATGGCGAAGTGCAGTGCATGTCCTGGATACTATATAGGAAAGACGGAAAGACCTTTTAAAAAGCGGATATATGATCACCTATATAGCATCAAAAAGAAGGATTTTAACAATGCATTGTACAGGCATGTAGATAAGTATGGAGAAACACACAATTTAGATTTGCCATATTAGAACACATAAAACACAACCCAAATGGAGGTAATAGGAAGGAAACCTTGCGATTTAGAAAAGTATGTTGGCAATTTTTCACAGCTGCATCAACCCCGCCAGGCATAAATGGTTATATATCAATCAAACTAATATTAACTATACGACAATAGTGGGAAGCCTAAGGGATGTAGTATGAAAATTATGTAGAAACTATAGTGTTAAAAATGTCAGTACATTTTATAAGTAAGGAATACAGTATTAATAGTAACTTCAGACATAATTTAACATTTCATCAAGTAGGTTTGGTTATATGAATTGTCGATATGTGTATAGATTTGTACATAGCAATCCAATGTTTACAAGTGTATTTTTATATATTTTGTTATATATTCTTGTATATATTTTTATATATTTAGAGACATGCATACATCAGGATCTAAATTTAAAAATTAAAATTTATATTTTACAACTTTAAGTAAAAGGAATTAGTATATTATGCATGTATATTGTGTATCAACCAATTTTTATCCATTTTTAAAAGTTTAAAACAGTATTAACACATGCAAAGTGGTATATTTAGCAATATCACTTTAAGGGTAGACCATTACTGAATTTCTGGCGGCTAAAAAGTTATTTAAATGTTTGTGATAGATGGTAACTTTGTTCTGATGAAGCCCACATACAGTGGGTGAAAGCGCTTAACAACTACAACTTGAAAAGAGTGAATTCTAGTTCGTTTTACAATAAAAAGATCGATTTTACAGGTTTTTGCACAGCGTTTCCAATGTGACAGTAACATTGCATTTATGGAGAGATAAGAGTTACTGGTTGTGTTCAACATTCATTTTATTCAAATTCTTAGACATTGTGACTGTCCAAGAACATAACTGTGATCATTATTTTATACAGTTGTACTTCAGACAATGTATAAATTTGTTTGGCCTGCATAGACCCAAACGCTCCTTGACAGACTGTATATGTACTTGATTTTGGTTAGACTACCTATTTCTCAGTCTAATGTATGCTCCCTATGTAGTTACCCATCTTCATTTGGCCTACATCTCTAAATAATGACAAAGTTACAAAAGTGTAGCAACTTTCTGAACAAACTATCCTAGTTTCTCCCACTAGCTTACACATCTACAATGTGTCTGGCTATGCTTGGGCATTACATTGCTACAGGACAACTGAGATCATCCTGTGTTATCCTTTTCTCACCAATAGATGTCCTGCACATGCATCCCAGATTTCATGGGGCTGACCACATCATGTCCTGTGCATGCACACCAGATTTCATGGTGCTCACCTCATCATGTCCTGCGCATACATCCCAGATTACATGGTACTCATTGCATCATGTCCTGTACATGCATCCCAGATTTCATGGCACTCACCACATCATGTCCTGCACATGCATCCCAGATTTCATTGTGCTTACAGCATCATGTCCTGTGCATGCATCCCAGATTTCATGTTGCTCACTACATCATGTCCTACGCATGCATCCCAGATTTCATTGTGCTTACAGCATCATGTCCTGTGCATGCATCCCAGATTTAGGGGTGCACTTATCCTCCCACTCTGGACCGAAGTCAATGTACCTCAAATGTATTTTATGGCTGAGATCCACTGCCATGATTCAATATTAGGAAGTGTGCTCTTTAAGCTGTGGAATAATTTCCTCAGAAAAATGTGTAAATCCCAGAAGATACAGCTGTTAAGAAGGCACTAAGAAATTGCTTAAATGAAGACTGGTATGCAGTTGCATATGCAGTATCATGCCACCTGAAGAGTAACTCATTTCTCTTGCCTGGAATGTTTTTATTATGGCATGTAGTCTATGTAAAGCTTTGCTTTGCAAGTATATGAAGTGATTTATTTTTACTCTTGACATAGGTATATACATTTTAGGTATATTCTGTATCTTATATCATAACCTGAATCTGAAAGATTACTATTTATGCATTAAGCTGTAGTGCTATTCCCAAACCTATCTCTACAATTTGCAAATTATTTTAAATTTAAATGTGATGAAAATATTTGATATGCTATACTGAGAGTTTCTCTCTGGACCTCTGTTTAAAATGAGTTATGCCCAGTCAAAAGTTCCCATTCAAAAGTTAAAAATAAAAAAATGCATTAATTCATTGTCTGCAAATGATTTGTATCCTACCCTTTCTTGGGAACAAGACTAAATTTTTGTCTTTTTTATTTCGTCATCTATATTAGTAAAACTGTAAATTTAGTAAGGTGTCTTAATCTGTACATTGTCAACATGTACTTTTCCAGGAAAATAAATGTACAAGTCTGAAGCTACTTGCTGTTTATTGGTTTAAAATACATGATTAATGTGACTATTATGTCTCAAAAGCTGTCTCTGTCTGTGGAGATGGACTCATATTTGTCATCTACTATGTTTCGTGCCACAATTTTCACATTTTCCTTTTTTAGTTATAATCATTGTTTTTGTACAATCTTATTATCTCGTCACTGTCTCCATTGCCATCCTATAGTGTTGCAGTGTTGCACTCTACATCAGTTGTTTGTTGCTGCATTTGTGTTCATCTGCTTCTTATTTACATTCATGTTTTGTGACTAATATTTTTTTTTGCTTCTCTTTTAGTGTATGACTTATGTACCACTTTATTATCACAACTTTTTCATCTATGTCAGAAATGGAACTTTGTAACTTGTTGGATAACAATTTGGTTGACAAATAGAACCCAGGAAGTTAGGTAGGGTAGCTGCACCTCCTCCAAAAGACCTGTCACTAATGGTGTACCCAGGATTTCAGTCCTTGGGCTACTCCTGTTTGACATCTACTTCCTGGTAGTCAAAGATATTGCTAAGAGTCTGTGGCTGACCAAGTGTGCAGATGACTGCAGACTTGGTGCTATCATTAACTCCCCTGAGGAAACCAAGATCCTCCAAGAAGGTCTGTCTGAGACAAATAGTTGATTCAAAACCAATGCCAACAATGAACTGTCTTTTGATCACCATGTATCTGTTATTGTAAGGAAGTTATTTCTCATTGCATAACTATTATCTAAAGGTATTTTGTCCAGATCCAAGGATTTAATTGTTCCTCTGTATTTGGCAGTCAATAGGCTGATCATTAAGTATGACTCTTTCATATGTTCTTGTCCAAACACCATAACAATTCTTTTTCACTAAATAAATAAACAAATCCAGGGCATAAACTGTAAAAACAATGCAGACCTTCTCAAGGCTTTATCCTTCTTCTTGGCATCATGTAGGCTAGTGGCAAGCAGTCTTCGCTTTGTGTACCTATTACATATTGACAAGTGTAATGATATTATAAATACCGGCTGATCTCATCTTTTAAATAAGAAGTAGAACATGTTGGCAGAATAGGTTTGCAGCAAAGAGAATACTGCCTCACTGGAATTATCTTCCAATTTAGAAGGTATCTATCTTACTCAATTTAAATGTGGTCTGGATGAATGGATGGATAACTACAAAATGCACACTTGGTTTAACACCCCTGTCCCTTATGAATAAGGGAAACATGTAAATGTCCCAGCATGTCCTTGTTCAGCCTATGTCTGGGTTATTTGTATGCAACATATAAGGGTAAACCAACCATGGAAATATAGGGCTACGCTTATTAAGATTCTCATGGAACAATAGCTTAGTAAGTACCTATGAGCCTATGAACTGTTACTTGTTATTAGATACTTTTTACAATTTTCAGGTATGTAGATTGATATGTTCATTTTTGTTATTTGAAAATGCTACATTGCACATTTTCTATCTTTTAAATGATCTTATCTTAAATGAAACCTTTTTACTTCATCTGCAGTTTTATACTATCAAACTTGGAAACAAGAACAATAAATTGTTATTATTATTTTTACATATTTTTCTTGGGATTTCCTACTTACCAACAGTGTCTCCATACAGGTCTATAGGCATTCACATATTGCAGCCACTTAGACAACTGTTTTTTTTTTTTTATAGCCATAAGGAGCCGTCATAAGCAAGGTCAGATTTAAGTAAGTCATGCAGACTTTTCAATTCTTTATTATGAACATCACTATGCTTTGGGTTCAAAAAAAGAAATGCAGGAGACCAAATAGCAAGACTGGCATAATTCAAGTCATGCATATTGTGAAGACCTCTGTACCCTGGGCCAGTAATTAAGGAGTCTCAATCCTCATCGCTGACAGTGGTAACAGTAACTAAAAACAGGAATGGATTTACACAGTATTTTACGATGCAAGTCTCTGCATCAAGCACAATGTCCCCAAAGAGCACACAGGGAACACGTTCTAGACCTGGGACCAGGATCGCTGTTTCTCCAGATCCCAAACAAGACTAACTTTAGAGCACTGTATCCCAGTTCCATGTAGCTAACAACTAGGTATTTTATTTTCTTACACACACACACACACACACACACACACACACACACACACACACACACACACACACACACACACACCTGGGAAAGGCTTTTTTCCTTTAAATTTCTTTTTGTGTGGGGGGGCAAGCCCTCCACTGTACACTCTCCACTTTCCCAAACCTATGTATACCAACTCTGGGATCTAAATACCTTAGAAAAAAGAGAATATTCTAAGAAATGGCATCTTGAACTTAGTCTATGTGTGTCCGATCTTTTCATCATTCAGTCTCTGTATTTCAGGACTCACTTTAGTGGGTCCTGACTTTTCATATGATTACCAGCCAGGGTAGCTGTCATGGTCTGATCTATTCAGAGGCTCATACTGCATTTTTGTGTAAGGAGTAACATCTAGAACAATAATGAATTTTCTTTTTTTCCTGCATGCACATTCAGCGAATTATGCTTTGCTATCATATCCTGAGTTCAGAAAACTGGTCATTGATTTAAGCTGTCTGATGAGTATACAGCTCTTACTTACTTTTTAACTTTAGACTCTAAATGTACTACAGATGTTTCACAAAAGAATTATACTCAGACTGCAGGACACTGCGGTCTTTGTTTTAAAGTTTCTCATCTGATATAAAAATATGGCTGAGCAGGAGGTGATCTGAGTGAAATGAGCCCAGATACAATGTTGGATAAGTCTGTGAGTTTGAAATAGGCAGGATGACACTGGATATTTGAATTTTCCTATGAAACTGTTTGTGGTAGAAACCATAATACATAATTTTTATACTATTGTTTTATAACATGAGATAATGACCAATCTGTTTCAATGTTTTTATGCAGAGCAGGAAAAAAGATGGTTCCCATCTAAGGATATTGCTGTTAACGAGTAGAACAAACAAAGGGGGTTGGAAAATTAGTATATTGTCTCATTTTTATTTTAAATATGGACATGGGTAACAGATGTGATATATCTCACTTTTTGGGGGGAGAAGTATCATAAGAATGACAGTTTGGAATGTTATGGGGTATATGAATATTAACTAAATTACACACAATGTTAACGTGGTTTAAGGAAAAGTGGTATACACTGCCCAGAAAACAGGGAAAGAAAGTGAAGAAACCCTGGAAATTGTCAAATAAAATGTATTGGAAATAAACTCAGAAAGTGGGGAAAGCTCAGGATGATGTGTTGGCTGTACCAAAGAAAAGAATGTAGGAAATGATATAAGAATGTCTGTGCTGGTTACTGAAACCAAAAGCAGACAAACAGATAAGGGCAACTGATTTTCAACTTACACGATATAGAAAAAGTACAGATGATGATACATAGAGAGGGAAAGTAGGAACTACAGGAGAGGCATGAAACTTATCTGTAAATTATAAAATGCAGAGCTACAAACGTATCTGTAAATTATAAAATGCAGAGCTACAAACTTATCTGTAAATTATAAAATGCAGAGCTACAAACTTATCTGTAAATTATAAAATGCAGAGCTACAAACTTATCTGTAAATTATAAAATGCAGAGCTACAAACTTATCTGTAAATTATAAAATGCAGAGCTACAAACGTATCTGTAAATTATAAAATGCAGAGCTACAAACGTATCTGTAAATTATAAAATGCAGAGCTACAAACGTATCTGTAAATTATAAAATGCAGAGCTACAAACTTATCTGTAAATTATAAAATGCAGAGCTACAAACGATCTGTAAATTATAAAATGCAGAGCTACAAACGATCTGTAAATTATAAAATGCAGAGCTACAAACGATTCTGTAAATTATAAAATGCAGAGCTACAAACGTATCTGTAAATTGTAAAATGCAGAGCTACAAACTTATCTGTAAATTATAAAATGCAGAGCTACAAACGTATCTGTAAATTATAAAATGCAGAGCTACAAACGTATCTGTAAATTATAAAATGCAGAGCTACAAACGTATCTGTAAATTGTAAAATGCAGAGCTACAAACTTATCTGTAAATTATAAAATGCAGAGCTACAAACTTATCTGTAAATTATAAAATGCAGAGCTACAAACGTATCTGTAAATTGTAAAATGCAGAGCTACAAACGTATCTGTAAATTATAAAATGCAGAGCTACAAACGTATCTGTAAATTATAAAATGCAGAGCTACAAACGTATCTGTAAATTATAAAATGCAGAGCTACAAACTTATCTGTAAATTATAAAATGCAGAGCTACAAACGTATCTGTAAATTATAAAATGCAGAGCTACAAACGTATCTGTAAATTGTAAAATGCAGAGCTACAAACGTATCTGTAAATTATAAAATGCAGAGCTACAAACGTATCTGTAAATTGTAAAATGCAGAGCTACAAACGTATCTGTAAATTATAAAATGCAGAGCTACAAACGTATCTGTAAATTATAAAATGCAGAGCTACAAACGTATCTGTAAATTATAAAATGCAGAGCTACAAACGTATCTGTAAATTATAAAATGCAGAGCTACAAACGTATCTGTAAATTATAAAATGCAGAGCTACAAACGTATCTGTAAATTATAAAATGCAGAGCTACAAACGTATCTGTAAATTATAAAATGCAGAGCTACAAACGTATCTGTAAATTATAAAATGCAGAGCTACAAACGTATCTGTAAATTATAAAATGCAGAGCTACAAACATATCTGTAAATTGTAAAATGCAGAGCTACAAACATATCTGTAAATTATAAAATGCAGAGCTACAAACGAATCTGTAAATTGTAAAATGCAGAGCTACAAACATATCTGTAAATTATAAAATGCAGAGCTAATTATGTAAGAAGCATAAACAACGTAATATACCAAACAATAACAAATAATTTTAAAAATGAAATGGGTGATGCCACTTTTTGCTCTAATTGTGTAAATAATGACATGAAGTCTGTGTAGGTTTGATAGAAGTGTTTGGGAATGTAATGTTCATTTTTATTTATCTATTTATATTCTTGTAGGGAATGGAATGGTGGAATGTATTGCTATAATTTAGTCTATACAATTGTTTTTCAGTGTGTGAAATGATTATGAAAGCTCTTTGGTAAGAGATGAGAACATTTGGAGCAGATTGGTACATTTTAATTATTTATTCACTCGTTAATTTGCAGGGCTGACTTGTCCAAAACACTTTTTAGTAATACCTGTAACCAAACAGATTATATGCAGAAATAAAGTAGAAAAAGTTTCTTTCTATATAACAGTTTCAAAAAGTAAAATGTGAAACATTTTTACAAGGAATTAGAGTTAAAGCAGTGTGGTGAGGAAGAGATAGATTAAGAAAAAGACAGTTATTTCCTTTTGTTACTTTTTTGATAAATGCAGTACTTTAGTTTAAGAGAAAGGTCAGTCATGTTTTTTAGCATCTGGTACAATATTCCTAGTCTGACGTTCTAGACAAAGGATGATTACACTCATTGAGTAAAAAGAAAATCCACTTGGAAGGCAAATCACATACAAGAATTTGGAAAAGCAGATTTACACACAAAAAAGGGTGCACGTCCCTCATACCTATCAACTATACAGATTTTCACAGAATCTCCAGATTTTTTGCTTCATATTTTTGGTCCATTTTTCATAAAATTGTGGTTTTCTGACAAATTAGTAGCAAATAATTAAAGACTAAAGTTAGAAAGTAAAGACAGACATTTGAGTTTCAAGCTTCATACCCTTCAGAAAATTCATGCTAAGGGAAAACCTGTTATTCTATCAACTTTCTAAGTTTGCAAGAGCAATATTTAAAAATTGTCCCTACTTTTGGGTGTTTGTCCCACTTTTATTCATGGCTTTGTCCAGATTTATTGCTCTAAGAGGTTAGGAGTCTAATCTTCCTAACAGAGATCAGGACTGAATTCTGAAATGGAGGTTGTCTTATAATAATGAATCATAAACTGACAACAAACATTTGCACCTTGACAATTTTGTTAGATGACCCAATAATTCAGTTTTAAGAGTTCAGAAGGTTGCAGTATTTCTGATATTTGATAGAAGGGAATTTCAGACTGTAATTTCATGTTTTGGGGGTTTCATTGTGCTCTATTTAGTGTATAAGCAATTTGCTTTAATATGAATGAATCTTTGGCAGTAGTCTTTTTATAATAATTTGAAGGTCAGTCAGACTAAAAAATGTTGTCTTGTCTATAATTAATAACTACTTTGCAGTGGATAGAATTACACAATAATGCTGTTTAGATTCTGCCAGAATAATTCAGTCATCCTTTCTTTGATTATACGCTTAATACAGTTCAGTGTCTCAAAAGAGGAGGGTCATAACTCAGCAATCAGTGGGCCCAAGGCAGAGAAAATAGTCCTAGACAGTTTGTCATCCCAAAGCAGAATCTACATACAAACTTATATATAGCTTACAAATCTATTGGAAATGTGGAGGGTCACCAGTACACCTAGCTATATCGCATGTTTGAGATGTAGGAAACCTCTACAGCACCCAGCTGCATGAACTTATCAAATACTTAGCAGTATTTGTATTCTATGTGGCAAGTATTTTTGATATCAATGGACCAACAACAAAGGCCAAATGAGTTAAACACTGGAAAGAAAATTTTAATTTGTGTGCAGAAAAGAGGAAAGTGCAGAAAGAGAAAGGCATGTTGGAGAGGAATATATAGTAAACAAGAATTATCAGGGAGATGTATATACGAGAAGAATAAAATACAGAATTTGAATAATGCAGATATGGTAAAGATCTGTTCTGTGTCTGGAAGTAGCAAACAGTGATAGATTATTTAACAAAAATAAAAGCAAAATTTGTCACTCAAGAGTTGAAGGCATTTTTCAAAGCACATTAAGAATGGAGTTTAGTGGAAAACAATGTAAAAATAATAAAGAGATGGAAATGTTTCTTAAAATTTTTAACAAATAATGAGTTTATTAAATAAAATGCCAACATTTAGAGTAGAAACAAAAAAAATTACAAGAAGCTTTTAATTATTTTACTGTAGTATATTACATTATTAACTTATTACATCCGAGTGACGCCTCCAGGTGCATCTGCAGTTACCTCCTACTGCGCCTCTAGGCGTCAAATGTTGCTTATTCATATTTGCATTAATAATTCCAAAACCATGCAACATACAAGTTATCAGAAGAATGTATCTTGAAGTATAAACAATGGCAAACACAATTGTATTGATATTTGATCTCTGTCAATGAATATTTGTTAGAACTGTAAAGTGATAAGTTCAGTTTTTAAAGACTCAAGCCACACCCACTGGGAGTTGAAGATGCACGCTCAAAAGAGCCGTTCTGGAGGGAATGAGTTATTTTGGGGGGGGGGGTTTAGTCAGTGAATAAAACTCAAAAGTTAAAGGATGAAATAGGAGGAAAAAATGTTTTTATAGAACAGGAGGTAGCTGCACAGATGAATTTTGTTTAAATCAGATGTTACAGATTTAAGATAACATTTGCCTAGAAGTATGTTAAATATTGTTTGAGAACTTTAAGACATATCTCCAGAGGCTCTTTGATGAGGTTGATAAATAGGTAAAATAGTGCATAGAAATAAAGGCAGAAGTGTTTTTGTACAACCTAGAGATTTGAAGGACATCGATAACCAGAGAGAGAAATATGTTTGCTGGGGAGTAATTATAAAGTGGTAGCTGAAACTGTTTTAGAAAGGTATACAAAGTTTGCAAGGGACATTTATGAGGGACGTGCTGTGATGGTGGGGATCATATAGTCTAGCAGTGCTAAGGGAAATATTTCATATGGGCTGGAAAGAGCAAGTAAATGGATACGGAGTACATATGGAGCAAGGAAAAAAAAAAACATTTGTGTAAGGTGAGTGTTGAAGAGTGTTGTGGTCTGCAAGTGCTTGGTGGAAAATAACTCAATGAACATCTGTTCATAGAAATGTGTTCAGACTAAATCAATCAGTTCATCTTAGATGTTCTACAAATGGGCATGCAGCAGTAGCTAAACTGCACAGCAACAGAGAATCAAAGATATCCGGTTAATTTCATAACCTGAGTATATTCCTCTCCTCCAAGGCTATGCAGCCCCAGACTTAGTATTTTTAAGGTCAGGGGTAAAAGCCCTCAACCCACATCACCACTGCCCTGAGACATTTACTGAAATATTTACCTGAATTTAATGTTTATAGATTACTGCCAAAGAATTGTTAGATATATAATTCCTGTTCTTAAAAAAAAAAAAACAACAGGTGCATGCTTTCCAGGACATTGTTCAATGACCATTTTGTTAACTTTTTCTTTTAGGGAAATTGCCCTTTGGTTTACAATGGTTAAAACATTCCCCATACCACTTGCTGGGAGAGTTCCAGCATACCCGCATTACATTTGTGATCAACCCTGTGGTCACTTGCTCTAGAGAAGGGATGAAGTCCTCCTGTTTAGAACAATATATGTTTTACTTTTACCAGCTGTGCATTATCATATGATAAATCATCACACAAGTCTTGTATGTTTATAGATGGAGTTAATACAAAGAGGATTAAAGAAATACAGGGTTAAAGAATACGTCAGATACTTATACAAATTGTGTCAAATAGTGCTATGATGGTGGAGGCTTTGAATACTGATGAGACAAAAGGGTAATACCGAAAAACTAGGCTTTGCAATTATGTCCTATGGGTAGTTTACATGCACTTTATGAATAGATTTATAATAAATGAGATTATAGGAATGCTTGAAATACAGCAATGAAGGGTATAGGGAGAAAAATGTTCTGCTTTTTCAGGCGATATGTTTCTAATGCATGGCGGACTTCTGCAAAACAGGGTCGCATTTACTTAATCAAAATGAAAGAAATTAAAACTGGCATAAATGAGGAAAAAATCAGATTTTCTGAAGGGTTTCCATAAAAAGAAAAAAGGAAGTATGGCATTCATACATAATATGAGGACAGAGAATATAAAAATATTAATTGTGTATTTAAACTGCAAAACATGGAAGGTGACAGTCGGGCTCGAGTAATTCAGAAGGTGAAACAGAAGGAAAAAATTAAAATGGATGACGGCTGTATATGCTTGTGCAAACTCTGTGGATTGTTACCAGTGTTGACATGTATAACTGCTTCCTGATAAAAATGAGATGTGGCCATCTTCAATTTACCTCATTTGGTCACAGTCCATTAGATCTGCAGGCAGTGCTATAAAAAGTAAAATTACACTTGGTTTGAGTGAGTCAGATAATTTTGCAATATTGTTAGTACACATTCAATGCTATTCAAAAATAAAGAATCATGGGGAGAAAATAAGATATGTGCTGCAGAGATTGCTAAAGTCATGCATTGGATTAATTTAAAGATGTTTTCCGCGGAAAATGAGTATCTAGCAGATGAAGGAGGAATATTAGGCAGCAATAAGAAATATACTACTGCTTAGCACATAAATGAAAATAAAAAAGTTACTTCATCAAGGTGCAAAGTGTTTTTTTTTTTTTAAACTCAGTTGTAGCAGCTTAGTATAACCCTCCAGGTAGTACATCAAGAACAGAAACAGACACAGTCTCAGAGTACACCAATCAGTACAAAAACAATTGGAGTTGTACATTTAAATATTTTCAAACTGCACTTTGTACTAATCTTAAAGGGCCTTAAAGTGCTACATGTCAAAGTAAAAATACTTTCTTTTTATAGAGTATACATTTTTGCAAAATCACCACTCATTTGGAACTTGTAATAAATTACTGTAAAATAGTAGTTGTTAAAACATTTACTTGACCAGAGTGCAGTACAGAAAAAATGTTCTGTTAATGGACTTAAAATGTTCTGTTAATGGACTTTCAGTCCCTTTACATGCCCCTTCAAGACCACCTTAAATATTTTTTACTTTTACCTGTGTAGATAAAACTGCACAAGCATGCAAGGGCCAATAATTCTCCCAGTGGTGCAACCTATGGCTGTAAATATATTATTATTTATTCTTTCAACTTGATTAGTAATGTTTAGACAGACTGAACAGTTGTCACAGCAGTAATTTCCCTTTTGTTTTAACAGACTAGCTTATTCCTTAATAAACTGATTCACCACAACGGATGTCCCCAAAGTTCTTGCCCTTGTTGTAAGTACTTTTGCATCTGGCTCCCAAGAATGTATACTGTGTTTACCTAATAAATGCCCCTGTGGTGGAAAGATATATGGTTAAAGATCAGGATGCTATGCATTCTTTTTGCTGGCACAGGACTGGCTGACCCCTGTTTTGTCTGCAGTTATAATGCTGTAAGACAGCTACTTATCTCCCTGCATGATTCATGTTAGAACTTGTCCTAGAGTTAGTTTTGATGTTGTGAATGCTGACAACATGGATTGTCAGTATTTGCAGATATATGTACTCACACATCACAGACACAGATATCACACACACACACACACACACATATGTATCTATATATCAACATACTATACTAAATGTCTAATTTCCATTGTATTGTTTTGAATATGTGCTCTTGTACCTCTGTTCTTTGGAGCTTTTCTCCCTGGGCCTCCACTGAAAACGGATATGTATCCAGCTGGACTATCCCGGTCAACAAATGTAAAATAAAATAAAATAAAATAAATAAATAAAAAATATATATATACACACACACACGCACACACATACACACACACACACACACACACACACATATAGGAAGATAGATAGATATAGATATATATATATAAAATAATGTTGCAGTTTATATTAGATCAGAAACTCTTACATACCTTCACTGAATCATTTTTAGACAATTACTGTTTTACTTTTTTATTGTAGTATGTCATACTGCCTTCTTATACCCTCAGGCCCTTAAAAATGAGTTAGTATGTTCCTGAAATTTTAGTTGTATGAGGACATATTCATATTATTCCTTAAAGATAACATGCTGTAAACAAAGTGGGAGGAAGATATAAAAAAGCACATCATTTTAGGAGTGTTTTTGGAAATAAATAATATTTTTTTAGCTCTCTAAGCATATTTATAACAGTAAGAATTCAAATAAAGTGTTCTGTAGTGGTCATGAGGAAATGTCACCATATGCATCCTTATGGTAGGTGTCTTCCCCACTTCATTTTTCATATTCATCTCACTAGTCACAGAACAGTGGACAGAAAGCTACATTTTAAACAGGTCTCCAGAAGGGAACAAAAGATTGCTTTTGGGTAGCTATGAACATCAATAACATAAAAGGCAAAATGACGACTAGACTAATGTAAGGAACCATTTTGTAAACTAATGAAAGCAAAGACGGAAGCATTTTCTTTTGCTTGCATTTCCTAGGTCTAAGCTATCTATTGTGGCAATGTGGCTCTGCCCTTAACACCCCTCTCCACACACAAGCCATGTCTGAATTCATGTGTGGGTCTATCTGCCATTTTACACCCCCCCGACTGTGGATTGACAGCCTTCCCATACTGGCAAACAGGCTGTATAGGATTGGTGTGAACCTAACAGCCATTGTTTGCTGGTGACAGCAATTTGGGTTACTTATGTTACTTCCCCCTACCCCCTCTTCATGCTGGCTTCAGTCTTGGAGGTTGCGTTGTAGTGAGCAGTAGTTACTGGGCATTGACTGCCCCAGGCCAAGGGGTGAAACTGTCCCTCATCCCACCTACAATCCAACCTGATACTAGCTGCTGTCTTGGCTGCAGTATCTACCAGGGCCAGACTGTGTAGTATGCCCCTCACACGCACCGGCACCCATCACTTCTGTGAATGTTAAGCAGGCATAGCTTCATCACTCCTCTCCCCTGCCAGTTCCTTCAGGCACCACAGCCTGTTACTAAACTCAGGTTGCCTGCTTTGAAGTAAACAGAACCGGTTAAGGAATGGCTGAATTCTGTTCATCATATTTAGGATGAAGATAAAAAGATAAGCCTGAAGAGTGTATTTTATTAATCTTGAGTACAAAAATGAGGGATTAAGTTTTGAGTAGAGCTTCAGTTTGATTGTTTAGGTAGAGATGAACGGTGTTATAGAATACTGAAGACAGCTGGTAGTTGAGCAATACTTTGGGAGATATGGTCAAGAAACTTTATAAAGAATTAAACAAGTTTGTAAAAGATTAAAAGATATGAGTCAACAATAGAATATACCATAAACGCAGGAGCTACAGCAAAAATCAAAGTATAAATGAAAATGGCATTCAGTAGGAGTTTGGAGTTATAAGGAAACCGATTATTATCTTAGGCCGTGACACTGAACAGCAGTATAACAGTTAAATGAAGGAGCAGACATTTTGCAGAAACTAATACACATAAGGTGTGGCACAACAGAATTTGTATATGTTGCTAAAAAAGAAGAAAACTACTACAGGCCATATTTGATGATTTCTGAAGTAAGTAATCCTGATATCAAATGAAACAAAAGAAATTCAGTGTAGAACAATTTGAAGAGAGCATGACTGGAGCAGAAACAGGCATGAAGAACGATTGCTTAGGCTTAAATATCATGGCAGCTGCCCTGTTCCAATTTTGAGCTTCCACTGCCTTTTAGTAGGACAGTTTTAAATGCAGCTGTATAAGTACAAATGTTCTACAGAAAGCTTTCCTAAATATTATGCTTAACTCCAAATGCCTTGGTTCTGACAGCTAATATACTCTGTTTTAGCCGTGTGTGCTCTGTCCCCTGCAGATAATGTCTACAATAATTCAAATTACAGAGTGCACCAAATCCCCTGATAGTTAATCAGTCTGCCACAATTAATTATGCATCCTTCTAGCTTTGAGGAGAAATAAAATATGAAAATAGAAGATTTTTCCAGGAGTTTCTGTCTATGCTGTTTATACGTCTAAATTTAAGTTACATTTGTATTTCTACATACACAAAGTGCTTAAGTATATATTTTATCTGCTGCAGTGCTATGTGCTGAAACTTTAGTATTTGAGTTCCTTTTATTTATATCTCTTGGCAATTCTACTGCATTTTATTCTGTAACTTGGCTTTCTAGTCTAAATGCAATGTATTTTCCTTGGATCTTTTCTCTCCAAGCTTCTATTGGAATGGACTTTGCCCAGTTGAGCTGTCGTACATATCAAAGTAAAATATATCATATATAAACAAAAAATGAAATAATGTCTAATGAATTATGACACTTTAAACAGAAAACAAATAGTATCAGTTTAAGAAAAATGTAAAACAAGTACCACTATTATGCAATTAGCATGTAACGATAAAGCAGAGAAAAATGGCAGCTTAAATCATAGTTAACTAGGTGACAGCAGGATAGATGCAGCCATTTCTGAACTGATATACGATGACAGTATGCATACCATTCATGGAATAGCAATATTTATGGACAGTGCATTCTAGGAACAAAAATTAAATCAGCATAGAAAGTCAAAAACAATAAGAGAAGTAGCAGTCTAAAGCATATTTGTTATTAACTGTATGCAGAAAACAAAATGCACTATCCAAGGGTAAAGGGTGGTGACCAGGTATAGGGAAATGGATTCTTTTTATAGGATTGATATAACATGTAGTTGATGGGACAATCTCCAAGTCAGGAAGTATGGCACTTGGTATCTTTTTTATTGCCTTCTTCTCCAAACATGACACACATCTGGTCTCAGTATCTTCATCCTAATTCCTCTATTTAACTGTTAAAAGGGATTGTCTATACTGGAGCTGAGTGGTGAGCCTGGCAGTTAAGATTTTTATGTGGTAGTTCTTAAAAGTTATTATCTAATGGTCATTTCTTCCAGAAAACCTCTGCCACAATACTTCCACAAAGCTCCTTGGGAACAATGTACACAAATCTGTTGTCATACAAACATAATTCCGCATGGATGCATTCTCTGGTGAATACTGAAGAAGTTGTGTGGACTACAGCATGCCAAGGTGCTCTGCAGAGGCTAGTACAACATCTTTCCACATGAATAATTGACCAGACCAGAGCAGAGATCACTCTGTCCTGGCCTTACAAGCCAGACTCTGATACTTGTGCCAAATACTGTGGGTCTATGTTATATTATTAAAAGACCATATGATCAAATCCTAGAATAAATATTATCAGAATGTTGAACTGGTTTCTACTTTGGAAGCCTATGTTTTTGAGGTTGGATGTTTGCCCTTTTCCCTGTGGGGAGCAATCATGAAGTTGGTATTTATAATAGACATTGAATGTGGAGGTTCTGGTGGGTTTGCCTCTCTTCAAAAACACTGTCTTTCATGATACTGGCTTCCAGAGGAGAAGGCGGTTCGATGTTCTGAGATTCAGTCTTCTTGAGTTCAATCATATTGTCTTTTGATCCTATGAAATAGATCCCATTTACTGCCACTTGATTGCTGGTGGCTTAGTTTGCTACTCTTTCTCCTTTGCCAGGATTCTTGTTGAATGCCGACTGTGTTTTTATAGCCTTAAATGATCATTACAAGAACTCCAAAAACACCTGTAGTGGCACGCTAACTGCAATAATAAAATCTCAATATCTTATTCCAATTTAAACACATTTATTAGTTAAGCACATTCATTCTGTGTCTTAGAACTTCATCAGAACAATTAACTAAATTAATAGTAAGTTTAAATAGTCACTAAATAATCACATGATTAATAATCAACCAATACAAATGCAGTCAATAAAAGCAATATTAAAACTGAAAAACATCACTACAACTATAAAAATTCACATTATACATGTCAAAAACTCTTAAAAACATCATAATTCTTTAACTTCAACAAAGAATTAATCAAACATGACTTTATCTTGGGAGAGGTGAAAGTTCACAAAATATATGGCATTTAGTGAAGGGTTCGCAAAAAATGTATACAATCTTTTATGCATTAGGAATCCTATATTGAATATACTCAGCAACTATCCTCTTGCTTTTAATCATTGCTTTAGTCATGCATTGTCATTCTATTTTTTTCCTGTGTGATTTCTGTCACCATGACAGCCACCCATCAAGCTAAACCCTCTAACCTACCCAGCCCAGTCATTCCCTTATCCAGGACATTCATTTTGATCAAGGCAAGAGAGTTCTTTATGTCCTCACTGGCAACCCAACAATGACAGCATATACAATAGTCAAACTCCAAAAGAGTGTTCTACATTATATCCAAAATGGTAAAATGAGAGTAGCTCAGATCAGTTTAGAAAATGGAGAGCCCTTCTACAGAAGCCATAACTGCATGTCACATATATTAAACATCAAGAAAGAGCTTTTTAAAATGGAAACGCCATCAAAGTGTAATAATTCCTTTACCAGTGATGAGCAGAATAATCTTCAGGGCAGGATTCATGAAAGGTTTGAAAAGGAATTACTCAGAACAAGGTATGGTGATTCCTTCTGCTGTGTTTGTACCTTGTTGCAGCAGTATATTGGAAAACAATCAGCATCTTTAAAAAATACAGAGTGCATTGTATGAAGGGATACTTACAAAATGGAGTTTTTCTTCACTAGATGACCTCAGTCTCAGTTGTAATGTTGTTACTTTAAGTCTGTGGTTTCCCTCATTGTATTGCTGCACTAGTCCTCTCTTCATTGGTCAACAGCTTCATGTGGTCAGATTTGATTAGACTGTGATCTATAATGTGTAATACTTTCATGAATTAATTTATAATGAAAGAATTAAGTAAAGGATACTGTTCTGTAGGAGGTTCCTGTTCTCCACAGAAGTTAGGAGCAAGTTGGTCTTACTAATTCTCAATGGTTTTGTACTCTGCAGTCTTGTCAATAAAATATCTTGGAAATCGCACCTTAACAGATACATTGCATAATACCTCACAATATTCTGCTGTACTATCATATCATAAATAGAGAAAAACCTTATGAACTGCATCCAAGACCAGAGTGCCTAGCTTAGCACAGGAGTGTTTCCTGCAATGCAAAGAGATTCTCGCATGCACAGCTAGCATCAGATAATGCATTGGTTCCTTTCTGTGGCACTGTATAATACATCACAGCATTCTGCTCTACTGTCATATCATAAATAGAATAAAACTTTGCGAAATGTATCCTAGACCACAGTGCCAAATATAACACAGGAGTGATTACTGCATAGTAAATAGAATTCTTGCATTCACATCCGAAAGCATCAAGTAGTGCATTGGTTCCTGTCTATGGTACGAGTACAGGGCAAATTACACTATAGATAGAAGTGAAAGGAAGACTCCACATTGGCAGGGGGTACACTCTACATAATAACAGCAGTGCAACAGTACATTTGTATTCTCCCAAAAAGTCTGCTAAACAAAATTGTGTTAAAGGGCTGAAAGCATAAATTAAAACATAAAGTATATCATGGACAGTATATAATTATCTGTGCAGAGTTGTTCTATGATTGGTGTTGTGTGGATATGAAGGCAAAGCTCAAGTGACTAATCAACGGCAGTCATAGTTACACCTGCATTGCCACCACCTGACCATTACATGCTGTTGCTGCACAATGGCATTATTCAAGGAGGAAATGTTGTACCTTTTTAAATAACATCATCACATTATGGAACTTTATTTCTTTTCTGTCTCTTCTCTCATGTGGGGACAGCTAAGTGATGTACTGCCCAGGTGTAGGTTTGTGCCATCAACTACACAGTACACCAATTTAATTCACTTGCTGACAATTTTCTGAAAGGTGGCAGGAGTCCGTATGCATCCTGTGGTTGATGTCACACTGCTTCAAACCCCTATGTGTTCTGAGTGAATTTTCAGAATTTTCTTTGATATTCATGGATTGTTCTGCCTTTGTTCAATTCTGTGATTGATTTTGTGTGTGTGTGTGTGTGTGTGTGTGTGTGTGTGTGTGTGTGTGTGTGTGTGTGTGTGTGTGTGTGTGTGTGTGTGTGTGTGTGTCTCTCTGTGTCTCTGTGTCATACACAGTGTGGTATCTCCAGAAATGTTCCTTAATTTCTTACTGTTTTACTTTATTTTGGAGCCAGACTTCTTATCGAGAGTAATATTCACTTTACAATGATTACTTAGTTGTGAGCAACCAGTCTTTGTTTGGTTTTGAATTATTTTGAGCTGTCATTGTATAATTCACATCATATTATGTCTAATACTAATTCCCAGCTTCTGACTGGCCAACAGTTTATTCAGTTTCAGTTAAATGCTGTAGTATCTTCTGCTGGAATGCCCTACTCATTAGCTTCCTATTAAACGAAAAAAAAAAACAAAAAAAAATAAATAAATTAACTAACTAACTAACTCCTAAGTCACCATGAAAACATCTTAAACATATAAACAGTGTGATAAAAAAATAAAATAAAAAACAATTCGATAAGATATCTCAGTCATGACAGATTAAAGTGACACAGCTGGCAGGAAACTTTTCTTTCTCTCTGAAATACATATTCCTCTCAGGAAATTCAGCAGTGGCCCAAATGACATACAAATACATGCTATGCAAAATACGTTCTGTATTTCTATCTGAAAAAATGCAACTGAGTAGCTGAAGGACAGTGTGATCATCTGGTGCTTAATGTTGCTGCCTTAAGTGTTTAGCTCATGTAAAGTAATGAGTACTAGCAGTTTTGCTGTGCACCGGGCATCTGTAAGACCAAGCTTGAGTTGCAGTATGACTCGTGACCATGGTTTAGAGCAGTAGTGCATTAACAACATGCACGTGAAGAATAGATGTGGGCTACTTGTGAGTACTTCACTAGTTATTCCAAAAGATAAAGTGGTCATGATGTATTAAACAAGTTCACCTTCAGCTCATTTTGGATTTAAGTCAGTCAAATGGTTGATATTATCTTATATGTGGAAAACAGAAAAAGGATAACATTCTAGCTCTTGTCCTTAACAAAACAGGCTCCACTTGGATCAGTATATCTATCTTTCATTAAATTCAACCACAAATCACTGATCTTCTTTAAAGTCTATACTACCCTCATGATGAGCACTTCTGAACTTAAGTATTTCAAATGAACTAATGGACTCAGACTTTAAACTGAGCTATTCAGATTTACTGCCAATATTACACATAACCTCAGTTGCCACACATGCAGACAACTGTATTCTCATCCAAAACAAAATGTACTGTCGTAGTAGTCCTCAGTAGAAATATTATAAGGAAAAATTCAAAACCAAATCACCTTAGTCGTCCAACAGCATAAATAAACTCTATAACAAAGTAAACTCCATCTTAAGTCCAATAACAAATCCAATTGTATGCACATTAAGGAATCTTTCAAAAAACTGCAAAGAACTGAAAATGACCATTAGGAAGTCCAAAGCAAAACTTGACCTGAAATCAGCATCTGAAGGCAAGGACAATTATAAATCCTTCTTTAGTCGCATTAGCAGATTAAGAAATAACACCAAACAATGCTCTGATTTAATCTAAAATGGCATCACCCACTCTGACCCTAAGGATACAGCTAATATACTAGCAAATAAATTAGTGCAAACATCACCTCACAAACTACCATCAAAATTCCACCACCCCTAAGTCCTTTATGTTCCCCAGATCAACATGATATGTGTTCTGATTGTTCTCTGAGATAAAAAATGACTACCTCCATGGTACAACAATATAGCTGGATGCTTATTTAATGGCAGCAAAGATACCCCAACAGAAAAGCTACAGAACTTGTTTAATTTAAGTTTAGCCACAAGTAGGTCTCTGAAGCCCCTTCTGTAAAGAACCTCTACCCTCAAAATATATTCACAGACAACACTCTGCTACTAAATGAAAATGTAGTCAGGGACCTCTGTACTTGGACTGAGAGTTTCTGCTCCCTTGAGCATCATGTGGCAACTAGAAGCCAAAGCTATATCATCCTCATATAAAAATATCATTGTTCTTTTATATTCAGCACGAACAAGTTGTAGGTTACAATTATCCCTTCGCAATGTACTTCACTGGACACATCAAACAACTAGAGAAGCCCCAGAGATTCCTAAATAAGATTTCAAACATGTAGATCCTGAGCTACTATGAGAGATAAGTTCTGTCCCTTTACTCAATATCTCATAGATCCCCCAAGTTTTGAATAATATGTGCTGTGCCTACTGCTCCATTAGACTCCCTGTTGTACTTAACCTCCAATATCTTCACAGATTAATAGCTTAGCAAGCACCAGGACCAAGGACTAACTCTTCACCTGCTGATAAAGAAAACACAACACAAAAGCAACATGATAAGTTATCCTTCAAACAGAACATGGATGATGCTGGGTACCTATTTTTTCCAGGAAAGCAGGACTAGTATTCCTTCAGAAAAGAGGTACATATGGAGGGTGATTATTGGCAAGGCATTAATGATTGCAAGACTGAATTGAACTTAAACTCCTGTAAACACTGTGAAAAATCATGAAAGATTGCTGTTTTGATGCCCCCTTCATGAGTGGGAGCCTACTTCAGACCCAGATGCTTTACACCCAGTAGTCTTACTAGCCTAATCTGTATAGCATATATTTTCTGACTTTTTAATCTGCATCAACAAAATGCTTCAAAATGCTAGACCCATGATAGGTTGTTTTTTGTCGGTGGTAGGTCATGTTTATCAGCGTACCTCAAGATTATGTGTTAGGACCCCTCTTCTTCATTTTGGCATTTACTTCTACACCCTTCAAGTCATATGCACAGACATCTAGTTAACTAAGTTTGCAAGTGGTGATCAGAAAAATGGCAGACGTTAAATGCAAAAATAGCAGTATTGTCACATTTGGTAAACAACTCTTACCTGCAGTTTACAGTTTAACCAGAACCACACTCCAAACTAACACAATAGTACAGGAGCTCAGGGCAATATGTGACAGCACCCTCTCTTTTTTTCACCACTGTGTAGTATTAGTAGTCAAGAAATACTTCTAAGTACCCCATTCTCATATCTGAAGGCAAATAAATCCAGATTTTATCATCCCTCTACACTCAGCCCTGCTCAGATCAACTACAGAGTATAATGTCCACTTTGACATGCATCTAACCAAATGCACCATAAAGCTTTAAAGGGTTGAAGAGGATCCAAACCAACATGATTGCTGGTTTAGAAAAACTTAGCTGCCTAAATAGGCTTGAAGCACTGTCCCTATATTATGTCTCCTAACGAATCCTAGGTGGAGATCTGTATCTCAAGCAGCCACACCATAACTTTCAAATGGCCAAAGTTTTGCAGGATGTTAAGAATTTCTCTTCATATGTTTGGCCTGCTCCTCATAAAATCTGTGGTTTCTGGCAAATCACTGAGTACTGCAGTTTGTAAATAATGACAGACATTTGAGTTTCAGACATCATTTCCTTCAGAGAATGCATACTAATGCAAAAACTATTATTCCAACAATGTTCTAAGTTTAAAGGAGTAATATTTAAAATCTGACCCTTATTTTTGGCTTTTTTTAAAACAAGGGACATGTTTATTAAATTATCACTTATGACACAGGCAATCATATTTTCAGTTGCAAACATTATACATCACTTATAACCTATCCAATCATTCTTAGTCAAATATTACAAAGCTCATTCAATTCCCTCCTTCTTGAACCTCATTCCTCCTAAAAAGCATTATTCTGCATTTATTGTTCTCACAATTCCAGTTTTTTCCCATGTAATTTTCTCTTACCTTTTTCTAAAGATACCACTTCCATCTGTTTTATCTCTGTTACTGTAGTCACTGCTTCTAGTACAGTTGGTTTAGACTTTGATTTCCATTTTCTAGTAATTTTTTTTTTTTTTTTTGATATTCATCAGAGTTAAACTTAGCAAGACCTTACTATGTCTGGGCAGTTTTGATTCTGTATCATAGCTCAAAAAAATAATTTCCTTAGTTATACCAATTTGCTCTCCCAGTATTTCTGCTTACCCAGCATTTCTGTTAGAGTAATCTGCAGGGAATTTTTAAAGTATGCCAACTCATTACACTCCCAAAAAGTATGTTACCAATAACCTCTTTCTTCCGCTTCACACCTCCGACATTTCAAACTACCTGAGGAAAATTTCTTTGGATCCTGCTTGTGGTATAAAAATATTCATGGAAACACTTCCAAGCAAAAATCCCAAATCTTCTAGACATTATTGTATATTTGGGAGCCTACATATAGGCCCTCAATGTTTCTTTGTGAATTACTTCTCCAATCTCTCTTCCCAGTGCTTTCTAACCTCCTCTGATTCTTATAGCTACCATGCAATGTTTCAAATGCCTTACTAGTTACCCCCTTTTTAACAGCAGCTTTTGTAATAGATTATATTGAAAGCTATCCACAACATCTCCTCTGGTAGAAAAACATATGCCAGACCTATATATAAAACTAGAGGGATTAAAAACATTTTCACTGCTTCTATCTTGCTATCCATATTCATAAAACAGAAATTCCAGTTTCTCAGTTTTTGTATTATCTTTTTAGTCTTGTCGCACATATCGCAGCCATAACAGAATCCTTTTAAATCCACACTCCTAAGTACTTCATTTTATCATGTCCCCATAAATATGGGTATTACTGAACCAATTGCTTTTATTTTAGCTTTGTCCAGATTTATTGCACTTAAAGGTTGAGAGGTAATAAATTCCACTTTGACTCATACTAAAGGTATAAATCTCTTCCATGGCATACATAAAACAAACTAGAGAGACAGATATGTATATTTATTGAAATGTGATTACCAGAAAGTCTGACTAGCTAAGATCATGTTTTCAGCAGTGACCAGGGGAAAAAAAGCTACAAAGTATTACAAAACATAATTTGACAGCCTTTAAAATAATTATACAAAAAACAACCACAGATGAAATAATTGCAACAAATTAGACACAATATGAAAACACTGGAAAGAAATGTTAGACAGTTTATAGAGAAATTAAAGGTACTATTCACATATCCCCCTATTATTTCTTTGTGAATTGCTTATCTAGTCTTACTTTGCACTCCTTTCTAACCTCGTTTGATTGATTTCTATAGTTATCATGTAATATTTTATCTGCCCCACTATATTCATAGTTATTATTATATATTAATCATTGTTTACCTTATCTGTTGAAGAAATTGCTTTTACATTCAAAAAACTAAGTGAAGTCCTCACATCATTCAGTAACAGCCTTGACAGCTGGATGAATATCTGCAGATTCATTCCTGGCCTGACCAGTTTGCCCTTCAGGAAATACTTCACTTGCAGTTCCTGTGATTTATCTTCAATGAGCTTTAGCCCAAGTGAAGAGCAAATGGACATCCATAAGCTCTACATAATGGTTGGCATACATGGGGCAGAGAGAGAAAAGCAATCAAGTGGAAGTAAACATAAGCTGTAGGAAATATTGTGCATCAGCAAGAAAAAACAATAAAACTTCCCGTCTGTGCAAGTGAAATTCTTGAAAAGCAAGACATGTGATGGCATTAGTGGTGCAAGAGATTTTCCACTGAAAAATTCTACATTCCTTTTTACCTGCAAATTTAGGCTTGATTAAAAGTGAAAACATGATCAGCATGCCATCCCATCAATAAAAAAGCTACCTACAACTCACATATCTTTGAATTTATTGACTGAGCTTATGGTAATCAAAAGAAGCAGATGAACACAATTCTATTTGTATTTCTGAAGTAATACTGGTGTTGTCTGAAACACCTACTTATCCAAAAATATCTTCCCTAGACATGCTGTGCACCTCATCTCTGAGATGATTTATAGACTGGTAATGAGATCATAGCAACACTTATTTAAAACTGGGAAATGTAAAATTCTCTAGGGAAAAAAAAAGTTCATTTTTCCTCTTTGTGCCTTTCCAAGTTAGATATTTGAAACTCAGACATAATTGTCATCAGCAGTAACCATATTTATTCTAAATAGGAGTTTATGGCAGTAAAGAAAGCTTTCATTCCCAGTACTGCCAGGTGCCTTGCATAGTTTAAGTGTGAGCTTTGCTTCAGTATCGGTGACATTTTTATCGGTCCTTGTACAAACATTTGTGACAGTCTGCAATTCTGTGAAGCATTCCATACAGCTGTGCTTATGGCATTCATGACATTTACATACTGCAGTGTTGTAGGTTACTGATGTCCCTGAAGGTCAAACAATGCCACTTAGGGGAAACGTGGATGTTTAAGATGACTGTTTTAAAATGAGAATATTCTTTCCAAATGCCCTGTCTCCTTCTAATGAAACTGCTTTCAAGTAATGTTTCCACTTAAATTAAGTGAGGAAATTCAGTCAGCATATACCTATAGATAAAGTATGGTTTTACATCTCTTTACATTTAAAACACGGTTATTGCTTAAAGCAGATTAGTGAAACATTGCTACATAATTGTACATTTTGCATCTGACCATATCCCATTAATCCCTATTGCTAGTAAGGCAAATGCAAATGACAAGAAGTTAAGTTACTTCTACCCACAAACTTTACCCACTCCAAACGAGAGCTATAGCCACTTTTATGTGTATGCCTCATGTGACTGTCATAAAAAAATATATCTTAATCTCCTAAAACTAGAGTCAGTGTTACAGCCAAAAAACAATGAGAGACTCAGAGCTCAAAATAGGGGACAGATAGTTGCGGTGGCGGTGCTGCAGTAGCGTTGTCACCTCACAGTAAGACGCTGTCCGGTTCGATTCTCAGCTAGAGCGTCTTCTGCATGGAGACATGCATGAATGGGCATAACTTCGTTGAAGGTTCTGCATCAGGGCTGGTAACTTGGCACATAAAAATCAACTACCAATCATTAGCAGACCGGAGTTCTGCTGTGGTGACCCCTAACCGGGAAGAGCCGAAAGACACAAACAAACTTAGATAGTTGCTAGCCGATGCATTTCCTGAAGGATATGAAGTCTAAAAATGAAACTTATATCATTATTTGGTAACTTCATCAGTCTTCAAAGATGTACAAGAAAACTGCACATTTTTATAGGTACAGAATAAAAATAGTTGGTACAAAAGCATACGTCTCAACTTTTTTGCTCAAGAACTGTGGACAAAGCAAAAATAAAATGAACACAAAAGTCAAAATCAGGGATCATTTTTAAATTTTACCCTAATTCACTTACAAGTATGAATCTTTCATGGCTGGCATTATAGACAGATTATAATTCTCAGCGATTAACCAGAATGGCAGACGGCAAAAACTCGGTAGTGTTTACTCCTGATAGGGACTACTAGGTTTATTCATTTAGCTAAACTGACATAAAGGTCATTTGTAGAAATGGCAGCATATCCAAAGTCAACTTGGTTTGTACACTGGGTATATTTAGAGATTTCATCATATAGTTTTACAAGGTTCTTCTTTTTAAAGTTTATAAAGATTGTGGGCAGGTGACAAAATAGTGATCAGACTTAACAGAAGACTGATTGACCTGAAGAATGGAACAAGCAGGAGCTCTGTTGGTTGAGTGCCAGGTCAAGAATATTTTTACCCATGGTGGGTTGGAGGATGAGTTGGTCCAAAAAAATTTTGCTCACCCACTCCCGAAAATGCTGCACATAAACAATGTTGGATGTATGGGTATATTACTCTATGGAGCAATCATTGAAGTCATCAAGAATTAATTAATCTTTACTTATAGGGTTTATTTTCTATGAATGGCAGGAATCTTGCATGATATTCTTAGGGCATGGGGGACCAATAACATAATAAAAGTTAGAGGCTGGACTTCTGTAAGGCTCCAATGACATTGCTGGGGGAATAATAGGGCATCGCTTTGGACAGGAAACTATTATTAATGAACACCTAAACTCTGCTAAAATTCTCATTGAGTTTAAAGGCATTCTGGGTATAAAACCGAGGCAAGAATGTAGTGCTTTGTTTGAATTTGAACCATGTTTCAGTGACTACAGAAACACTGGTACTGTCATAGTGGAGAAGTGCCTCAAGTTCTGACAATTTGTCATTAAGACTTTTGGCATTTAGAAGAGACGCCTTGATGTTGTCCACTTTGGGTCAGCAGCATTTGTTAAGGTAGAATATTCATGAGGTGAACTCTGCCTAAAAACTATACAAGCAAAAGCATTATCTAGAATGCAAAAACTCTTGAACAAGAGATGCAGACCATCCTTAGAGAAACAAGTAGGGCTGCCAACCAGGTCACTCCAGGGTGATATGATCTGGTGCCTGTTAGAATGACACCAGCAACGGTTATTTTTTCCTTACATCTAGGTATCATGCTCGGTGATGGTAAGATTTCACTCAGTGCTAGAGTTCTGTCCTTATCTGAAGCTCAAAAAGCAAGTTCCATCATATCCTTTTGTATGTCCCTTGGGGATTTTGTGCTAGGTCCTTTACTTCTACATCATAGCCATCATACCTCTTAACTGTCCAGATTTTCACAGAATGTTCACATTTTTGCCTCATTTTTGGTCTGTTCTTCATAAAATGTGTGGTTTTCTGGCAAATTATTGAAGATTGAAGTCACTAAATAATACTAAATAATGTCATTCATTTGAGTTTCAGACTTTATATCCTTCATAAAATATAAAACAATTCAAAACCTGTTATTCTCGCAACTTTCTAAGTTTATAGGAATGATATTTAAAATCTGTCTCTATTTTGGGGCCTTTGTCCCCCCATTATTTCTGTCTTTGTCCAGATTTCTTGAGCTGAGAGGTTGCGAAGTATGATAATCATGCTTATTAGTGGAGAGGGTTCCGAGACTCTTTGGTATGTCTGCAACCATAGCACCTGACAGGTAATTGACTGTGACTCTATCCTTACTGACCCTGCTAAACCCAGAATCTGTAATGGTAGAGCTACCAGTGACTAAGACAAGACTAGCAGCTGACTGGTAAGAGCTTGTTCATGCAGCTTCACCCATACCCTTACAGACATGCATACACACACACACACATGCACACACACATATATATATATATATATATATATATATATATATATGGGAACACTTTATAATCTCGATATTCTGAAATACCGAATTTCAGAATCCCGAGATCATAAAGCCGAAAATTCTAAATACCGAAACCCCAGAAGAGCGAATTTCAAAATCCCAACGTTCAGAAATGTTGAAGTAGAGCTTCTGGTGTTGCGGTGTTTGAATGGAAGTTCAGGTAAGTATGTATGTTTAAGGGTGTTGGTTAGGGGCTTTAGTGTGTGTCAGTGTGTATTGTGACTGTGATGTGTGTATGCAAGGAGAATGTAGGTGTGTGGTGGTGTTTTCATGTGTTTGTCTGTGTAGTGCGACCCTGGAGTTAATATATTTAAGTGGGGGGGGGGGTGGGAGCGCAGTGTAGGTTTGTGTGTTTGTTTGTGGGGGAAGGTGTGTCTTTGTGTGTGTGTGTGTTGTCTGGTTAGTGTAGGATTCACGATTTCAAAATTCAAGCTTTTGGGATTTCGGTATTTAGAGCTTTTGACTTTATGGTCCCGATATTCTGAGATTCGGTATTTCAGGATTATAAAGTGAATCTACATATGTGTATATATATATATATATATATATATATATATATATATATATATATATATATATATATTTATATATATATATGTACTATAACATACTGCATATTGCTGTTTGTATGCATATTTCCCATCTGCTATAATTTATTTATAGTGCTATGATTTTTGCCCTCAGATTTAGTGCTGTTCCTTTTAAATTTATTGCATTTCTTCATAAACTCAGACCCATATTTAAGGGTACATACATTACTAAATAACTAAACTAAGCATTAATAGTACTTGAAGACCTTTATTTTTATTTATTCATTTATTAATAAAAACTGCTCCTTGTTTTGACCCTATTCCATGATTTTTAAGGGTAAATATTTCAGCAGTATATGTGTATGTGATTGCTATTTTCTCCACCTGGGGTTCTGGAGATGGCTGAAAAGTTCAGTAATCTGTCCCAGAGGGGTAGTGGCTATTCTGGGACCTGGTGCCATCTCCCAATCTGGAAAAACACCAAAACAAAAATAGAAGTCACATCTCCCAATCTGTTGTCCCCCCCCCCCGCCCAACTTTAAATTGAGAAGGAAAAAAACATTGCACTGCCTAGCTTTGCCTCTGGTCAGAGGCAAATAGATATATAAAGAATGCAAAAAAGAGGAACATGAGGAATGAGACAGAGAGATAAAGAAGATGGCAGAAAAGTTCTGAAAAAGGGCCAACCACAAAAATACCATTTACTTAAACTAGAAACTTTATGCAGGCTTTATAATGGAGCCAGCAGAGGTAAACAGAACCAATCTGACTGAAGTCTAATTTTAAGGAAAAGTAGCTAATATATGAACATCTCAGCCACATTACCATAAAGTGATAAAGACCAGACTAAGCTTTAGATGACCCATGATCCATTAATAGCGTGGGTGTTGGACGGACCAGGTGTAGGAAGATGGCATTGAGTGAGTGATACTGGATTACCTATCAACACATTGCAAGTCAGAATCATACATAGGTTGTGGGTGATTCAAAGACATAGTCACTCTAATGACTGCTTAATGGAATAGAAGTGAGGAACCCCATGCATATGAGTCACATGGATTATGCAAATGAAGGATCCCACAATGGAAAAAAACGGATGTACTGCATACTGGCACAAACCCATTTTGAAACTGTGATTCATGGTGAACAATGGGAGCTATGTTAGGAATAGCACCTGAGGCATGTTCTGGGAGTTCCTGTCAGAGCCAGTGCCTGCAGTATTGCATGTAATGGCCCTGCATGCCTCAATAGGAGGTACAGAGGATTCTCCTATTGAAATTCCAAGACTCAGAACTGTGAGACCTGGCATCACACACAAAAAATGAAATTATGAAAAGACTGGAGTTTAGCAAATGTTGACAATCAGTTTTCTCTTTTAAAGCTGTTTTTGCTTGCAGCCCAAGGCTTGCTGCACTCTACATCTTCCCTGCTACTTATACATATGATGACTCTGTGACTGCCATACCTGAGAGAAAATGCAATACAGTGAAACACAATGATCTTGAGCATATTCAGTCTCTCTTTTCTTAGCCCACACTAACATGTCTTGGAATTACATATGATTATCGGTATGTTCAACATTTGACATATATTCAGAGCACAGCTCAGCAAACTGTGGACCACTTCCAAATAGTGAAGAATACTTTAACAGACCTTATTGAACTGTGTCACCCTTAAGCGGAATGTCGCTGGATACAAAGGTATGTGCAACCCTATTCCTCTTAGCTACAGGCACCTTTCAGCAACCTATGGTAAAGATATTCTAGATGCCAGGCTCATGAATCCTAAACCAATTCCTGGATAAAAGAGACACTACTTCATAGCTCTTAATGACTACAGAATACTGTCATGCCCAGTCCTCTGCAGTTATGGACAACAATGATTCATAAAATGTTCCAGCTTACCATGGATGGCATATCATTTCCATATACGGTAAGGAAGGGCTCCACCTGAGTGAACAATCCCAATCACTGGAATGTAGCAGCATCTCTGTTTTGGGTGGAGATTGTCTATGGTTGTGCTATCAGGATAGACTTTACCACAACTGAATGTATAACTGGTAGGTGTTTCCCTACTTTACCACGACTAACTGTATAACTGGTAGGGGTGTTCTACTTTACCACAACTGAATGTATAACTGGTAGGTGTTTCCCTACTTTCCCACAACTAACTGTATAACTGGTAGGGGTTTTCTACTTTACCACAACTGAATGTATAACTGGTAAGTGTTTCCCTACCGCACATATGTTTTTGTGCCTCTCTATACTTTTCTCTCACTGCTGTAGTTCAGATCTGTAATGCTGAGCAGCACCTCAACATAAAAAGAGGATGTGCCTACATATGCATACAGCTACTACTTTTGTTATGCAAGTTGTGTGCCGTGCTTTACATAGTTACTGTCAGCGGGCATGCAGCTGTTGTTGTCTTTATAAGCTGTGAGTTTTTTTTGGGGAGAGCATGTGCAGTGATGCAACTTACGTGATGTATTACAATTTAAAATGTGGGTAAGGCAGCACATAGGGGCTTATGTTTGTGTAGCCACAATGATGAGCTGCTCAGGCCTTAGGAACACATTTTTAGTACTCATCACTATTGTTTCATGGAGTAAAATGTTTATGGATCCCTCATCATCATTTTCTCTAAATTATTATGGCTATTATGTTGTTTTCAAAGACATGAAAGAAAGTAAAAAGGACTGCGTCTGTTAAGGAGTATAACAACTAAAACACTGATACTGAGATAAATGGGATCAAGAAATAAGTGTATAATGAAGCTTCTGCGATTTGGTTTTAGAAGTGTATTTATAATGGGGAGAAAAATTATTTACCAAACTGCAATAGTTATCTGCACATGGGTAGATTACAGGATTTTTAATCCCACATGTGAGCAAATTGTTTTTTTTATCTTTTTTTTTTATTTTCTGTTTTTCATTTGTATGGTGTGCTTCGTCAGAATTCAGATGATATAGTTAAGTGATTTAGTTATTTGTATATAAACTTTGTTGTTTAGTGCATAAAGCAGTCATTTGCCTCCATTATGTTATTCATGGAAGATCCTTACCAAACTATGATGGTACATCAAATACTCAGTTAAAAGAAGTAAAATTTTAACAGCAAATAAGACATGTTGGTGTGACAGATTCATATGTGAATGTATCCTTCACCTCTCGAGCAAACTTCCACTACATGTCAAGCAGAGTAGTACCCCTGCCACCTTCATGGTAAACCTAGATAATGGGACAGGCAGCCAGAGATTCTCTCCTGGTCTGTCTTGTCTTACCTTCATTCAGACTAATGGGAACATTTGAATAGAGTTTTTTGGCTTGGCTTGAAATGGTCTGCAGATTGACTGCCTAGTGGTTATCTATGAAACTATAATTAAAACACCCTGCTTTGGCTGTTTTTGAAACTGCCTGATCTCTATAAATTGATTTAATGTAACATCTCACAAAATGTGTGGACAGAGTCAGGGTGATAGAGGGGTTTTGCTCTAGAGAGGGGTTAACCTGGACAGCAGCATAAACTTAAAATTATACTGAAATGATGCGAGATAATGATATATTACAGGAATGTGCACCATATTAAAATTATTACTGAAAGAAAGTTACAGCAACCCTGAACATGAGAAGCATCTCAACATGAGAAATGGAGATCATCCAAATTAATAGGCAGGAGAAAGCCATAAGGGAGATCTGTGCAAGAGAGGGGGAGGTATGTAATGAGAGACTAAAAGGGTAAAGCTCTTCTCATCTGAATTCAGAAGTAAGACTGGGCCTATAATGTTGATGTGGAAGATCATGTTGGGTAGATGTGAAGGGATCAGCCTGAACAGGAAGGATGAAGATTAGGAGGAAGGAGTACAGGCAGCACATTGTGTGGGTCTCAGTTGTCTGAATATATTTCTTCACAGACAGGGCTATAGTGTAATGAAATGGACTATTGGAGTTGATGGTAGAGAGGAAGTCCACACAGACACTCGAGAGTATTTCACAGGAGGAGGAGGAGGTGGAGAAAGAAGAGTTGTTTCACTTATAATAAAGATTCTTGCTAAGGTGTCCATAATGGACTTGGGAGTAACTTTGCAGTGCATGAAGATATACAAGTATTACATGCAAAGATTATGAATAATGGCCTAGACTCATTTAAATCCTTACCAGCTTCCCTAATTACCAGTGCAAGTTGATTAGAATGATGGCAAGAATATGTGATTCAGAGACTTCTATGAAGACAATAAAAAACACCATATTATCGGCTCATTACCATGTCTATGAATCAAACACTAGCGCTGTCAGACCTAACTTTACTAATGTTCTCATTAGCAACTCATGCATCTCACTAGCAAAGGACTCCTCTTTATGCAAACACATTCAGGCAATCATACACACATACTCACTTCCATTCATTCCCCTACATCCACTCATTAAAAATCAAGCACCCCTCACACCCAATCGCAGTCACAGAAACACACCATATACTTGCACATACACACCAACACAAGCTAAATATCCAGACTTTCGATATCCTACTTAATCTCCCTTGTGTGACCACTCAGGCAGACACGCACACTATCCATGCACCGACAGACAACAGACACACGTTCACACACATGAGCACACTTGCACCTCCCCACACATATTCACTGGACTTTCCTGCACTGTGAGTACATCCATAGGTGGTAATGGAGTGAGCACACCCATTTTACAGCAGTCACTTTTTCCTCCTAAAGTCTTACTAAGTTGAGTGATTCTCTGTACCATGTGGCTGAGTAAATCGTGATCAATCATCATTTCTGTAGGAGAACATGTGATAATTAGTGTTAGCTACTTCCCTGAACTTCCACATCACCATTCAGCTTCATCCACTAGACCACTCTCTGTGCTGAGGCCTTCATGAGGGGAAAACCTAAACAGTAACGAAGTCTCTGAATTTAAAGGCTTAGTACAATGCAAAAACCTCTCAGTTTCAGATTTCTCTAACATGGTAATCCTTTCTGAGTCCAAGGGAATTTGTATATATCTAGTGAGAGTCAAAATCTTGGGACTTGTCTAGGATGTTTTTTGCAAGACTGACTTTCTTTCCTGTAGAGATTTATGTGCACAGCTCTGGTATGTTTCAGAATAATGTGCTTCACAAGGAAAGGGACATTCTGAAGAGAGAAAGAAAAGTGGCTGAATGTATAATGCATTGGGAGTGCAAATTCTGCCACCCAGTAGTTACACTAACACCCTTTTTAAAGCAACTTAAAACACACACAACTATCTATCCCTCTCTAAACATATCACTATATCTATCCATGGATCTATGTCAAAGCATCAAAAGGACAAATTGTCGAAACTCATATGGTTGAGACTATGTGGTTGATAATTTAGTCCATTGACAAACAAACCCAAACAACAACAGCAAGCAACATAAGCCCACACCCCATCGCACTACAGTGGGGAAAAGTCAAATTCCCTGATCCCTACTGTACTGTGATGTCAGTCAGAATGGTTCAACAGACGAAATTGTCTACCATATGGGTTTCGAGAATTTGGCCATTCCATAGTTTGACAAAGACTCCTTTCCCTCTAGAAATATATATATATATATATATATATATATATATATATATATATATATATATATATATATATACACACACACACACACACACACACACACACATGCTTCCTAAGTACACCCACCCTTTCTACAGCTTTAAGTAGAACAATGACCCTGTTTGAATTAATAGCATGTAATACTGCAAATAAGACACTCATGAGTCCTCAGGCCCAAGCATACAGTAGTAGTTGTAGACTTGGCAGAGGGAGGAAAATCTGGATCTCCACTGTGGGCAAATGCTTCATTCCAAACTCCCGACTAATACACAAGGAAATAAATGGACACCAAGTTTCATAACCCTAGTGGAATAAATTGGTCAATGGGTGTCTAGATGGGAGGCTAGACTGTTATAGAAGGGGGAGGGGGGAGTGTGCACAAACCTGTTCTTCTGTTTCCTATCAACATATAAATGTCCCACTTCCCTAAGCACTTTTGTTGTCTAATACAGGATCACTGAATCTGTAATGCAAATACCTTTTAAATATTGTAACCTCTCCATGTTCCTCTTGTCCCATATAACATACAGTCACACAGTCTATGACAGTGTGTGCACTATAAATAATGCTACTGTTTCCTCAGCACTTCCCACACTATCATCACAGTTGTAGGATGCATAATGCCACCCTTCTATGCATCCCATGTGCTGCCACACCGCTAAGCATAGTTTCTTGTATTGTTAAAATCACTGACCAATATATGGAGCTGCAGCTCAGTTCACCATTTGGTTTGTACTACGGTGCATGTACTGAGTACTGACAGAATCAAACACCTCTCAGTGCAGCATATGAAATGTCTTCTGTACTACAGTACACAACATTCCATCAGTGTAATTAACTTTTCTGTTGTGTGCCAGAGTTCATAGAGTCAAGAGTTCAAAGACTCCATAGGCACCTAACTTATGAGTACCAGGTTTACACAGTAAGTGCCAGGTTACTGAATGCTGCTCTATATATACAGCTACAATCTTACATAAGTTTTATCTTGTAGATTTCTAGAAGAGAATCTGATGTAAACTATAAAAACAATTTCAGAATCTGTATAGTACAAAAGGAATATTCAATACAGAAATCAAATGCTAGCATTTTAAAATGTTGTTGCTTACATTTATAATGGATGTTGAATTACTAATACATTTTCTGTTAGACTCTGTCACTCTTAGTTTAGCAAAAACATGGCAACCACATGTGAAAAAACAACTAACCCTTGGACTCATCCACCTTTAACTTCAGTTTCTATTTAGTAAACCAAAAAGTAGACATGCCAGAGTAACCCATCCTAAGAAAGGAAATATTCATTATGAATTATTTACATTATAAGTAAAAAAAATGATTATGTTTACTAATGAAAGGTGCCAGTGTCAGTTTCTCTAGCAGATTTTGCCATTTAAATGTCTTTGATAAGCCATTTATAAGCATGTTTACTACAGTCTGGCAGGTACCACAGATACCATCTAGAGAAAACATTGACCTTAAATTTGTACTGATTATGCCACTCTCTGCGGCATGTATGGCATTGGGCTCAAAGATTACTCCACCAGATTAATCCCTTTGATCAGTTTAGGTAATGTTTACCACAGGTCAGAGGTTATAGAGTCTAACAAGCCCATGCTATCTGCAGAGATCTCACTCAGTGTCTGTTCTAAAAATCCCAAAGCCTACTTTCTAATGCTGCCTGCTGCTATAAATTTCCACTTTTACCCTATGGGCCATGTTGCTCTCCCAGACATCCTCTGCTGACTCATATCATCCCTTTTCCCTATCATCTCAAACATTCCCACCCCTTCATAGCCATCTTCATCATCATCAACCCTCTTTTTACAATTCTCTACATGGGGTCAAGGTGTCATGTCAACTGTCACCATCTTTCTCTGTTCAGTGTCACTCTCCTGCTTTTTTTGACACTCATGTGGTGCAGCGGTTAGTGTTGCTGCCTCACAGCAAGAGGTTCTCTGGTTCGATTCTCGGCTGGGGTGCCTTCTGTGTGGAGTTTGCATGTCCTCTCTGTGGTCGCGTGGGTTTCCTCCGGGTGCTCCGGTTTCCTCCCACATCCCAAAGACATGCTGTAGGTAGATTGGACACTCTACATTGGCCCTAGGTGTGAGTGTGTGCATGTGTGTCTTCTGTGGAAGGTTGGGCGCTGAGCTGGCAACTCGACACTGTAAAACTCCACTGCCAATCATGAGTGGACAGGTGATCCGCTGTGGTGACCCCTAACCGGGAAAAGCCAAAAGAAGAAGAAGAAGATGCTGACTGTCACAGGTCTTCTGTCACGCAATCTGTCCACCTGTTTGGTAAAAGCACTCATTTCCTCTTGGCTTTTATTATCTGTCCAAATTGTCTTCACTAGATTTTCTTCTGCTTTTCTGAACATGTGCCTAAACCACCATGGTCTGTTCTGTTTGACTTTTTCTGCAGTTGGAGTTACTTTGTCTTCTGCTTTTATGTCCTCCTTTCTTCATTTGTTGCACTGTATGCATCCTACTACCCACCTTAGGCACTTCATCTCCATCACCTCTAGCTTCATCAGCTGCTTGACTTTTACTGCCCAGGTTTCATACCATACAATAGTACTGGCCACACTACTGTTTTGTACACCTTACTTTTCAGCTTCTTTGCATTCTTCTGTCCTATACTACACCTGACACCCTGTGTCAGTTGGCTGGAGCCCCTCTGATTCTAGCTTTGACCTCATTCAGACTTCCCTTCTCATAAACCACCTCTCCCATATACTTGAAACTATTAATCTGTTCCATTATTTTCCCTTCAATCTCAGTTCTCACCTTCTTCTGATTTGCCCATTTGCTGTCATTACAGATTTCTTATCTGCGCTATTTCATCCTATGTGCCTTCAGTTTTGTAGTCCATTTCCTTACCCTTTGCTGAAGTTCTTGCTCAGTGTCTTTCTGTAATGTCACATTGTTTCCATTTAGTAACTTTGTTCATCTGTCCCCTACGACCTGTTTGCTAATGTAGTGCAACACCAATATGAATAACAGTGGGCTCAGAGCAGAACCTTGATGCACACCCCGTTAATTCCCACTGGGAACCCTCTGTGAAACCAAACACTCTGTACTTGAGTCAGTGCATCCTTGTACACAGCTTGCACTAATTCTACCAATTTTTCTGGGACTTCGAACCATTGCAGGACTGCCCAAACCAGCTTTCTTAGGACCTTGTCATATGCATTCTCCAAGTCTAAAAATGCACAGTTGGGCTCTTTCCTCATCTCCAGCTTCTTCTGAACTATCTGTGTCATGGCAAATATCGGGTCAATTGAGTTGCATTCTGATCTGAATCCAAAATGCTCATCTCCCATCTGACTTTCAACTACTCTGCATATTTGTTTATCACTCACCCTTTCCAGGGCTTTTATGCAATGGGACAGGAGTTTGATACCGCTGTACTGCCCACAGTTGTGAATGTCCCTTTTGTTCTTGAACACTGGCACTAGTATGTTTATTCTCCAGTCATCTGGGATACGCCTTTCTCTCCACACTGCTATGAGAACCCTCAATAGCTGTTTCTCCCTATTTCACCCAACATCTTTATCATATCCTCTGTGACCTCATCTGAGCCTGCTGCTTTCCCTATCTTACTAAAACCAAGCATGTGGTTTAAAAATCCTCAGCGCTACAACCCCTCAAACAATGGCTGTTAATACATATGCCAAACAATGTAGTTAAAATTCATCCAAATGTTTACTGAAACTATTGTTGACTTAATTTCCCTTAGTGCTGTTCTTTCTTCTTGTATGGTGGGCTCCTCCTCTTCTCTCATTGTAGGATGTGTCTGGGGCAGTACAGCTTCTACTGGGGTATTTCTTCATTCAGAAGCTTCTAGAAGGATGTCTTGTGGACCGGTGAACAGGTTATTGCTGGCATTCCTTATGAAAAGTGTCTGACTATCTTTATTTTTTTCTGTCTTTGCCTTGTAACCTGATATAGTGTCTTTGTGCCATCTACTGAGTCACTTTCCAGAAACTGGTAGAATGCCTCTGATGCTTTCTTATTGACTATTGCAACTCCTTCCTTAGCATCTTTGTTAACCAACCAGTATTCCTTCCTAGCCTGGTCCATATTTTGTATCTCCCACTTTTTCCTGCACTCTTTCTTTCCTTTGATGACTTTCTAGATGCTTGCATTCCACCAGGCAGATCATGCCTCCTAAACCTGGTGGACTTCTTTGAGACAGTTACAAGGCTATAGACGAGGGAAAGGTGGTACACACAGCCTACCTAGACCGTGCAAAGGCCTTTGACACCATTCCCCATTCTGGTATTATAGACAAGCTCACCAGCCTGAAGATAAACCCCTACATCACAAGATGGGTTGCCAACTGGCTCATGGACAGAACCCACATGATAAGAGTTGCGGGAGCTAGGTCTGACTCTAAACCGGTTACAAGTGGCATTCCCCAGGGCTCAGTCCTAGGACCCCTCCTGTTCAGCATATACTTCTTAGAGGTACAGGTAAGCACAGGAGGACTATGGCTGACCAAGTTCACAGACGACTGCAAACTAGGCGCTATAATTGACTCTCCAGCTGACACAGACATCCTCCAAAAGGGTCTCACTGAGACGGACACCTGGTGTCAAAATCATGGCCTCAAGCTAAATGCCAAAAAGTGCATAGTCATCCCCTTTGGAAAAAAGTACCCACAAACTACCACATAGGTGGTAGTCCCCTAAATACGGAAGATATATGGTTAGAAAATCCTTCTACGTGGCACACCTTATCAGAAAATGGTTCGCATCCAGATCAAAAGAGGTCATTGTGCCCCTCTACTCATCAGACCCATCATAGAATACAACGCCCCATTTGGGATGTATCTTACAAGACACCTGCAACAGCTGGAAAGACTACAGAAGTACCTCACCAAGAGGATCACTGGCCTCAAACAGATGCCCTATGCAGCTCGACTGAAGAAACTCCAGCTGTACTCAGTTGCATACCACCTACTCAGAGGTGATCTCTGCCTGACATACAAGGCCATGTCCAACCCAGAACTGATCAACATGCTCCACTTAAAGAAAAGCTTATCCCCTCGAACCACATGCTCTAGGGATCTAAACCTCACCACAACAATAAATAGGATGTGCTGGACGGATAAATTCCTGTCACAGAGATTTCCCATGCTCTGGAACAAGATTCCAATCTACATTAGGCAGAGCTCCTCGCTAACACTCTTCAAGAGAAACCTTGATGAGTAGATGGGAAACAGAAAGTTTACCCCGGGGATCACTTCAGTGGCTCTGCTGGACAGAGGCACAGGAACTAATCTAAGGGTGGGGCGAAAGCCAACACATTCTGGCTAGGCTTATAAATGCCTTCGGGCAGATAGCCTAGTACCTACCTATGAACCACCAGCTTTCCTTATGTACCTTATCTCCATACCTGGTTCAGCCATATATCTTTTCTGTAGTCCTCACATATGCTGTTTTGAGGTGCTGCTGTTCTTCTTCAACTCCATCAATTTCTTCTTCTTCTTCTTGAGGTGCCAGAGCCGTGAGTATTTCCTTGAACTGTTGTTTTCTTTCTGCAGTGAATTTTCAGGTCTGACTGGTCTCTGTTGACCTTAGAGCCTTCTCTGACCTCTGCTTGCAGCTGATTGTGGCAGCCATTGGTTTATGATGCAGGCTGACTGTTCCACTAGGGATGACATTGCAATCATTGATTCTATCCTAGTGCCCTTTCCTTAGTAGGAGGAAGTCTACCTGAGTCGCATGTTGGCCACTCTTGTTTTGATCTTGTTCATAGGTAAGTACTAGGCTAGCTGCCCTTGTGGGTCATTTTTTAAGCCTAGTTAATTTACCTTTCAAGAGAATTAAATGCTATCCCTTGTGTTTGTGAGACAAACACCTTAACCATATACCATGCTTCCAACACCTGGATTTGTTGGTAGGAGTGTGTGACATAGATGTGGACTCACATCCCAGTGTAAAATTATCTCCAGACTGATAGGTGAATGCACACGCATAACTGTCTACTGTGAGATTAGCACCCTTAGCTGTATAGTTACACAAGCTTGAGAACACAGTACTTAATGGTCACACTAGCACAGACATCTGAACTGTCTTTCTTGCTGAACCATGTGTTAGCTACTGTCAATCCATTTACTAGATAGAAGTCTAGAGTGGCTTCTCCTTCTTTATTCCTGTTGACCCACTCATGGCCCCAGGCAGTCCTCTTATCCTGTTCTGTCTTTTCCCAATATGTGCATTCAGGTCACCCATTATCAATACCAATTCATGTTGTCCATCTTTATCTAGTAGGTCGTGCAATTGCTGTACAAATGTACTCCTCCTAATTATCACAAACCTGCTGTGGCTCAAAGGCTGAGATTACGAATATTGCCCTGTCATTAAATTGGAGTCTGATTGCCATGAGTCCGTCACTAATTTTGTTGACATGCCTCACTGTCTTCTGAAGCCTCTCCCTCACGACAATTCCTACATCATTTATAGCCTGTCCTCCACTTGAGCAGCAGGCTCTGGATCCCAAGCCAAGTGGCTTTGCTGCATCGCCCTTCCATCTTGTTTCCTGGTTACATAGGATGTGGAGCAGTCTCCTTACCATCATATCATCCACTTCAAGCTCCATCCTGTCAGTGAATTTACACTGACTGTAGCAATTCTTTGTTCATGTTTATCATGTTCACTGGTTTTATGTCCAGCTTTTGCTCTACAGAGCTATTCCAGGTAACCCATGCTAGGCAACTGGACACCAACTGGCCAGTAGCTTATTGACACAGGCTGCTGGGTTTTATGGCAGACACACAGTGACCAATAAGGGCACATACACCCTTTCCACCATTAGCATGGATCCCTGACATAGGTAAGAGTCAGTCAGGTCTTCAACCTGCTTATTGGCCATGTTTGGTGACATTAGTCAACATGACCAAATCACTTAGAGGTATATTTTACACCATTGAGTGGCTAGCTGTGCCATGGTGTGTAGTATGTGATCCATGTTCTCTTATGTTGAGGATACTGCACACCATAGTATATGCCCAAAGAGGTTGGTCTATACAACTCTTTTCCCTAGAGGACATCATATAGAGTCTGTACTGCAGTCCACAGCTCCAGTCATTGGTGCATTTGAGATGGAAACACTTAGCATGTTTTTAGAAAGTGGAAAGAACCTCGCAGAAACACAGGGAGAACATGCAAACTACAAAAAGGCATTGGCCGAAGTTCAGGATTGAACCTTGCACCTTGTGCATGGGAAGCAAAGTCCTTATGCCATTATCCCAAATGGTCTTACTTCTAATCACTCCTTACCTAAACCTTCCTCTCTCATCCCACTTTGAGGCCTCCTTTTGTAACAGAAAGATGATCAAAAAGTAAACAATGCTGTCTAAATGCCTTTAAACTTTACTGACTTGAAATTCTGTTTTGCATACTGTTAAGCACAATAATGTATGCAGGTACACAGAATTGTACATTGTTACTATTTTAATTATAAGAAAGTTCCTCTAGGCAATTTCTCCTTACTTCATAATAAATAGAAAAGTTACCTTAGCTATAACACCACATTCTGAAATAATTCTTGTTTACAAGCAGATAACTGTAGGTGTTCAGCATGTCTACAACAATCTGACTCTGCAGTTTTCTATTACATCATCCATAATGAACTCTATTAGTTAATGAGCACCATTAACATGCAATAGAGTAGCTAGCAAGTGCTTTCCTCCATTGCAGTTAGTCTAGTGACCCTAAACAATGAAACATTGACTTATTTTCAGAACAGCTTATGAAATTGTAGCAGTTTATACTTCATTTCTGTAGGAATGTAGACTACAGAAATTCAATAAGCATAAAGTAATTACTTCAAACTGCATTTGTCTTAACACAGCGCAGTGCATAGGCATTCCTTGGCATAGTCATTTGGCACTTACTATATCTTGAAAATAAGCATTTAGTATTTCTAAAACTGGTATGCTGAATGTTAATGGCTGTGGGCCAGAATTTAGAAATAACTGCTTATCTGTCTGTACATACATAGTCCCAGAATCTCGGTCCTTCTGCTTCAAAAATGACACTGTACTAATTTTAAAATGGTGTATATTAACAAACTTGAACCGCTTCAAATTCTAGTTAATAGATTTTGGTTTTAAATTACTTTTCACAGTGTCTTGGAAAATGGATACATTTTCTTTTCCTACAGCTATGTTTCTCATTGTTGGCCTGTGAACACAATTTCCTGTGTCGTGCAGAAACATGGAAAATTTGTTATAATATCTTCTGGTTTCTGACCAGCTCTTACTTTGACTTATGAAGTTCTGTTAAGACTTGTCAATTTCCTCATCTAGTGTTTGTGAAAATTAAACAGTACAGGAAAAAAAAATCACTAATCCTCTTTTATCCATTCATTTTTGTCAGGCACTACTATTGTACTAATTATTATGATATTTTAAATATCTAGTTTATGTAAATATTTATTAAAATGCCTTGTGAGATTCCATTTTAGTTAATAATTCAATTGTTAGGGCCAGTCTTTCCTAGAAGCTTCTCATTCCTCTTATTTTTTCAGCATTTTTTTTTAATTCTTCTTATTGAGTTTACTTATAGAGTTTTATGGCGGTAGTCATCTCTTTTTTACAAATGCATAATCTAGTTTTGCTGGCAGATTTACATTGCTTGGCAGACTGAAATTCATCTCTGCCTGACAGACAACTCCTTGCTATGACTGCTGATTGCTGGCACAACATAGTGTCAGATGTAGTCTGCTGTTTAAAAAAATAAAAAAAATAAAAAATGCTAATAAGTTAATGAATTATTTCTGAAAGCTGATGTTTCAGATAGACTAAAATTACATAGAATACAGCAGTATACTTTCAAAACAAAATCAACTATTTTCTAATTTTTGTCAGAAACCCCATTAACTCGAAGTGTCTGTCACTATTATCCAAAAGTATATGTTACTCCCCAGAGGGTCATTTCCCTTGAGAATCTTGTTTCTTTTGTAACAGCCTTCATTAAGTTTCAGGAAAACTAAGGAAGCAGACAACAAATTGAGAGAAGGAAATGAGTGTACTGTATAGTGCAGTGGGTGAGTTTAGGTTATCTCATAAGTACAAGAAAACATGCAGGATTTCATGTGATTCCGTCTCGCTCTTCAGTTACTGCCATGTTAGTAATGTGAGTGTTGTTTCATTTATTGTCTCCTGGTATGTGGATCTGGGCTGCAATCCCAAAAAGTTATGACATGAATCTGAATGCGACATCTGCAACTGTACTCACGGTTGTCAAGTTCACTTGTGGTATCCACTGCAAAGCTTCTCTTTTCTCTAGGTTTTATTCAATGTACTATTTTAAATGAAATGTCGTCCATCTTAATTCACTCTGCATCACAGTCAAAACTGGAAGGGTCCTTCGATGAAAAATGGTGGCAATTCAAATTATCACCACTAGACTACCATGGGAATGTTGCTACAAATGCAAGTGTACCATGACTTTACAAGCAGACAAAAATGAGAAATGCTAAGGTAAAAAACTAATCATTGCCACCAACATGGGCAGACAAGCAGAGAAATGAGAAAACGAGCTGTTCGTCAGGGTTTTTGTCCATTTCTCACTCAGACCACACCCATTACACAGCTTCGACCTGGTTTTGTCTTCACCTTACTGTAAATTAACACAAATGAAGGCACAAGACTTTTTTCTTTCCAATAAATTATGTTTTATGTTAAGCATCCTGTGCAGCAGTGCTTGTTTTCAATCACAACCCCAAGGCTGTTGGCTTTACCCATAAAAATCTTCCACAAATCCCTCTGCTTCCTGTGTAAGAAATGGGTCTACTTCAGTAGACCAAATTTACACTTACTTGAACTGCAGATTACCAAGACAACAACACTGAAACTGCAATAAACCGAACCTTCAAATTACCAAAAAATTTTACAAAGAAAGAAGGCACTTCGCCAACATTTAACAAAATAACACACCAAAGGATGTCAAACCCACCCCTTTACAACAAACATTCCTTCATCGAATGTTAAAATCAGTGGTTTGTATAGGGAAGAGAGTTAGTTGTCCACCACTGCAATTATCACACACACTACATTATTTCAAATCCACCAAGGTGGGGGGGGGGGGGCTTCACCCCCCACAGCCCCCTAACTAAATATACCAACATCAGGACCACACTGCAGTGAGGAAAAGGGAAATTTCCCCATGCTGACCAAGTGTCTCCACTACCTGTAAAAAAAAAAAAAAAAAAAAAAAAAAAAATGGTGATGTTCAGGTTCAGTTTTTTGAAAGTTCGGTGGTGGTGTCTCCGGAATCTGCAATTTCGGTAAGTGTAAATTCGATTTATCAAAGTAGACCCATAAGAAATGCAGTGTTGTTAAATGAAGATAGCAATGAAATACTCCTACCGCCAGAAAAATAATGAGCTGTAAACTCACACATTGTTTGCCCTTATGTAAACAACAACAAAAATGTGAAAAGAATAAAATGCACAAACAGAGCCAAAAATAATTAGGCAAAGTAAAGCATCACAGGTCAGAAAACAAAAGAGAAATACAAATGTGCCCAACCATACAATGCCCTTCAATAGGTATGGTCTGTCTCAGGTGTCTACTCTAATAAATTATAAGATGCAGGCCTCAAAAAATTATATATATATATATATATATATATATATATATATATATATATATATATATATATATATATATATTTATATATGTATATATACACACACACACACACACACACATAGGCTCATAGGTAGGTACTAGGCTATCGGCCCAAGGGCCTAAGTAAGCTTGCCAGCAAGGTACCATAGCTTATGCCACCCAAGAAAGTTATTTTCCTGTGCCACTGTCCAGCAGAGACACAGAAGTGATCCCTGGGGTGTATTTCCTATTTCCCATCCACTCATCAAGATGTTAGGCAGAGATCACCTCAGAGTTGGCGATATGCTACGGAGTAAAGCTGGAGTTTTTTGAGGTAGTCAGTGTAGGGCATTTGTTTGAGGCCAGTAATCCTCTTTGTGAGGTACTTCTGTGGCCTTTCCAGCTGCTGCAGATGTCTTGTGAGGTACATTCCAAAAGGGGTGTTGTACTCTATAATGGGTCTAATGAGTGACGAGTAGAGGAGAAAATGACCTCTTTTTTCCTGGATGAGAACACTTTTATGATGAGGTGTGCCACGTAGAAGGACTTCCTGACTACTGTGGTGATGTGACTATCAAAGGAGAGACTACTCTCCACCTGGGTCCCAAGGTCTCTTATCACGCATTCGGTGTTAAGTAGATTGCTGCCTATGTGGTAGTTCATGGGTACAGAGTTTTTACCAAAGGGGATGACACTGCACTTTTTGGCATTGCGCTTGAGACCATGGCTCTGACACCAGGCATCTGTCTCAGTGAGGCCATTCTTTAGGATGTCCACATCATTTAGGAACTTGACTATGGCTCCTAGTTTGCAGTCACCTGTGAACTTTGAGGCCTTCTGTGTTAGCCTGTACTTCAGAGAAGTAGATACCAAACAGGAGAGGTCTCAGGACGGAACCCTGTGGTACTCCACTTGTCATTGCTTTGAGGTCAGATTTGGAGTCTGCAACTTTTACAGTGTGGCTTTTGTCAGTGAGCCAGTTGGCAACCCATTTTTGTGACGTAGGCATTTATACCTAGTTTGGTGAGTTTAGCTATAATTCCAGAATGGGGGATGGTGTCAAAAGCCTTGGCGAGGTCAAGATAGGCTGTGTGAACCACCTTACCCTCATCCACTGCTTTGGTGACAGCCTCAAAAAGTCGATCAGGTTCAGGAGGCATGATCTTCCTTTCACAAACCCGAACTGGGTGGGATCCAGAGTTTGGAGGTTACCAATCACAACGACCTTCCAATACACATAAAAATAGTAAATAGTTAGAACCTATTGCAGATACTATAGGTCTTATAGGTGGATCCCCTCATTTTTATGTAATTTTAAAGTCCTAAACATTTTGCCTATATGTGATTTGGGCAGTTAAAAATATCCTCAGGTAATAACCCTTCTTGATGTAATTCATTCTATGAACACGTGTCTCACTGTTCTACAACACTCGCCCTCTGTTACTTCTTTGGAAAATAACATTATCTGGAAATAAATCTGTCTTATTCTCATAAACAATTTATGTCCATTAAAGCTATAACACCCCCTTACCCACCTTTATCAGCCTCAAAGTTGTATAATTTGTTAATAGGTGTAACATGAGTGTCTACTTTCACTTAAGTTGTAAAATGTCCTCCCAAGATTTGATTTTAAAAGATTATTCTTTTCATATATTTCCTCAAGTGTATTAATTTCTGGGTATAATGGAGGATTAAAGTTACTGTATTTTATTAAAGCTGTTTTTCTTGCATGTCTAGCACCAAAACTCCATTGAAAATAATGCTCAAATTTAACTTGCATGCACTTACACTAGCACTTTTAAATAAGTAATTGCATCCACTAAGTGAGACCTTCTGGAAGTCATGAAAAAGAATTCTATGGAAAGCCATGCTTATTCTTTTACATTCACAATTCATGATGATAAATCATCATCACCATCAACCTTGATGCTTTTTCCCCTTTTTCCTACATAGGTCGAGGAGTTGGTTAACTGTCACCATCTTTCTCAATTCAGTGCTACTCTCCCACCTTCTTTGACATTCATGCTACTACCATATAATCCATCCTCCTCCTTGTTGGATGCCCTCATTTCCTCTTGCCTTCTTCTTGTCTTCTTTAAACAGATTGTCTTCTGCGTTCCCAGACATATGCCCAAACCACTATAATCTATCCTCACTGACATTTTCTGCAACTTGAGCTACCTGGGTATCTGCTCTGATTTCCTCATTTCTTCAGCTATCCCTCAGTGTGCATCCTACCATCTGCCTTGGGCACTTTATCTTCATCACCTCTAGCTTCCTCAACTGCTCTGCCTTTATTGCCAAGGTTTCTGTACCAAACAGTAGTACTGGTCACACCACTGGTTTATACACCTTACTTTTCAACTTCTTTAGCATTCTTCTGTCATACACTACACATGACACTCTGTGCCAGTTGGCTGCTACCCGTCTGAGTCTAGCTTTCACCTCCTCATTCAGACTTCCTTTCTACTCAGTCCCCCACCCCCCCGGATATTCGAAATAGTTAACCTGTTCTACTATTTTCCCTTTTATCTCCTTTTTTAGCTTCTTATGATTTCCCACATTTTCTGCCATTACAACGGTCTTATCTATACTCAGTTTCATTCCATGTGCCTTATGTTTTGCATTCCATTCCCCTATTGTTTGCTGCAGTTCATGCTTAGAGTCTGCCTGGAATGTCACATTGTCTGCATACAGCAACCTTACTGATCTGTATCCTCTGACCTGTTTGCTAATGTTGTACATCATTAGAATAAACAGCAGTGGGCTCAGTGCTGAATCTTGGTGAACACCAACTCTGACTGGGAACCTCTCTGTGAGTTTGAACACTGTTCATTCTTGTGTCATTGAGTCCTTGAACTTGGTATGCACTATTTCTACCAGTGTTTCTAGGACTTTGAACTATTGCAAGAGTGTCCGACTCAGCTTTCTTGGGACCCTGCCATATGTTTTCTCCAAGTCTAGGAAAGCCCATTTGGACTCTTTCCTTATCTCAACTATCTGTCTCACTGCAAACACTGGGTCTGCTGTGATGCATCCTAATCTGAATCTGAACTGCTCATCTCACATCTTACATTCCCAGATGCCCAGGTAGCTCTTCATATTCATTTATCAGTCACCCCCTCCAGCACTTTCATGCAGTGTGACTGGAGTTTGATGTCTCTGTACTGCCCACACTTGTAAATGACCTCTTTATTATTGTACACACTGACACTGGTATGATTAATTGTCCAGTCATCTAGAGTATGTTTTGCTTCACTGTGGACAGAGAAGGCTGTAAGGCCAATTCTCCAACCCCAAAGCAGCATGTTTGAGAGCTATAGAACAGATATATGGTCAAGCTAGGTATGGAAATAGGGTACATGAGGACAGCTGGTTGTGGAATGATCTTCTGGGAGTACTCTCAGGAGTCTTCTCTACTAACTCAACCAACATGTTGATCATATCTACTGTGACCTCATCTGAGCCTGCTGCTCTCTCTGACTTCATTTTCCTTAGTGCTGTTCTTACTTTCTCAAGGGAAGGCTCTTCTTCTCTCATTGTAGGCTGTGTCTGGGACATCTTTTGTTGTGTTTTCCTCATTCAGAAGCTGCTGGAAGTATTCCCTCCATCTGTCTTTGATATCCTGTGGACTGTGAGCGGATTGTTGCTGGCATCCCTTATGAAGTATGGCTGATGACTTATCTTGTTTATCTTTCTGTCTTTGCCTCAAGCAAATTGATATAGTTTCTTTTTATATTTTTGTCTTTGGCTTGTGCAAACCGATAGAGTTTCTTTTTATCTTTCTGTCTTTGCCTTGTGCAAACTGATAGAGTTCCTTTTGATCTTTCTGTCTTTGTGTTCTGCAAACTGATGCAGTTTCTTCGTACCAACTACTAAGTCACTTTCCATAAGCTGATAGAGTGCCTCTGAAGCCTTGTTCTTTGATATTGCAACTGTTCTCTTAGCCTCTTGGTAGCCAACCAACATTCCTTCATAGCCTGGTCCATCTTTCCTGCCTGTCTCAGTTTCCTGCACCTCTTCTTTCTTTTGAAGACTTCTTGAACATCTGCATACCACCACCAACTTCCCTTATTTACCTTATTTCCATACCTAGCTCAGCCACATATATATATTCTATATCCCTCATACATGCTGTTTTGGGTTGTTGTTTCAACTTCACCAATTTTCATTTTTCCTGAGCTGCTAGAACCCCAAGTATTTCTTTGAATTCTTGTGTTTTCCCTCCAGTGATCTTCCACATCTTTAGTCTAGTCTCTGTTGACCTTAGAGCCTCCTGTACCTGTTGTGCCAATCAATGGTTTATGATGTGGGCTGACTGTTTTGCTGGGGATGATTTTGCAATTGATTCTACCCCAATGCCTTTGCAGACTAGACCGAGGTCTGTCTGAGCTACATGTATGTGATTTTGTGACTTTCTCTCTTTCTGAACAATGTACTGGTCACCATCAAGCCATTTGCCAGACAGAAATCTAGAATGGTATTTCATTCTTTCTTTCTTTATTTACGTACATACATTTATTTTACTGGGATGACTCAAATGGGCAGAGGCCCAGTGACAAAAGGTCCACAATAAATTTGCACATAACAATAAATGTTTTTACAATACATATTCTGTTGTCTTATCCATGTGGACTCAAGCAGTCCTCATATCATGTTGTGTCTGTCCCAGTATTTGTATTCATGTCCTCCAATATCAATACTAACTTAAGTCCTGTTTCATCTTCCTGCAACTGGAAAATACTGTTTATTACATGATTTATATGGTCTCACAGTCATAACCTATGTGTTCTTGACATTTTTGTTCATGATCTTTTACTGATTTTACTAAAGACATATTTTAATTTGAACTGGGCTGGTTTAATTCTAGCACTTGGATGTTTGACTTATTGCTGGAGGCATTTAGTTTTGGTATTGTCACTGCCAATTATTATTGCCATTCTTCTAATTGCGGATGAAAAATTTTACTACTTTTCAAGAACTTATTGGAGCATTTGGATTATTGTTTAATGAATTATTATGTCTTTCTGAATTGTTTTCCCAGACATACTCAGTGGCAGGTAGTAGATGCTCTGACAAGCCAGTGTAGTGAGAGATTGTTATAGCCATTTGTGTCTTTGTTAGACTGTTTTGCTTTTATACCCAAGTAGTTTGTTTTCATTTATTGTTTTCCTAGTCAAACTCGATGGCAGGTAGCAGCTGCACTAACAAACCTCTGCAGTGAGTTACTGTGGTAGCCATTTGTATGCTTGTTGTCATTTTTTTTTGTCTCATTTTTGCTTCTGCTAGTATGATTTTTTTGAATGTGGTGTGTTTAGGTAGTAAAACACCCATTCCTGTGTCTTCTCTATTGTCCTTTTAAGGGTAAGAGGAGATTTAAAAACAAGCTTTAGAATCCTTTTCTTGGGCTTTGGCCAACTGTTGGGTGGAGTGTTTAGTGTGACAGACAATCAGACGAGAGTTGTCCTTACTTACACTCACCCTGAATGGACACAAGTTAGGCATGCTGGGCAGTACTGGTGGTACACTCACCCTGAATGGACACAAGTTAGGCATGCTGGGCAGTACTGGTGGTACACTCACCCTGAATGGACACAAGTTAGGCATGCTGGGCAGTATTGGTGGTACACTCACCCTGAATGGACACAAGTTAGGCATGCTGGGCAGTATTGGTGGTACACTCACCCTGAATGGACACAAGTTAGGCATGCTGGGCAGTATTGGTGGTACACTCACCCTGAATGGACACAAGTTAGGCATGCTGGGCAGTATTGGTGGTACACTCACCCTGAATGGACACAAGTTAGGCATGCTGGGCAGTATTGGTGGTACACTCACCCTGAATGGACACAAGTTAGGCATGCTGGGCAGTATTGGTGGTACACTCACCCTGAATGGACACAAGTTAGGCATGCTGGGCAGTATTGGTGGGTGAGTGTGTGGTTTTATTATTCTCTTTTACAACATCTAGTGAGTTATATTAGGGCAAGATGGAGAAGATGGATGCATTTTGTTTGGAGGATTTAGTAAATCAAGGCTTCCTCTCTCTCTGTCTCTTTCTCTCTCTATCTCTTTCTCTCTCTCCGAATAAGAAATGTAACATGTTTAGAAAAACAAGAAAGGAATGAAAAGACATGAATGAAATCTGAGCAAATGTCAGGATCTTAAATCAAGTGGCCAAGTGTATCCCAAATGTCAGGATCTTAAATCAAGTGGCCAAGTGTATCCCAATAATACAGGGAACTTCAATAGTATAAGTCTTTATTCCATTATAAAAATAAGTAAAAACACGATGGTACAAGGCGATGTTTGTAAAAATCATGGTATTGACACCCAAATAAACAATATTGGGGTCAGCAATATTGATTCAACTCCCAGTGAGGGTTTAATCCAATTCAACCTTATTTCTGATGTCCCAGTAGTTGATAAACACAAACATGTAGAGTTGTCCTCAAACACTCCATGTATTATTAATGGTTCTTCTGCTCCTAATAAAAATAAAAGATTATGGAGTGATATTGAAGAATGAGATGAGGCCGATTTCAAGGTGTTAAAAAGAATAGAAGGGCCCTGGGAGTACTGCAGAAATGAAAACAAGTCATGATCCACTTCTTTATGTAGCAAGTCATGTAAAAATGAAATAAAAGACAGAATTTGTAATGTTCTCCCTAGAACGAATTAAGAACATGTTACTGTAAGTTTCCTAAGAGGTGGAAAATGGCCAATATGTTAGAAGCAAACTATTTACAAATTTCTGTTTTTATGATACAGTTATTATTGTAGCAGCCAACAATGATGCTGGTTGCACTGCAGTTGAGATGTTTGAAAAAGTGTTTCATAAAATGATGGGACTAAGTAACTCCCAAGGTAGTAACTCCCAAGGGATTAGACTGATATTTAGTGATATTTTCCTAGTCCCTGTTATGCGGGTGTTAAAAAGGTTGCAAGGGAAATGACAAACATCATATGTAGAATTTTCACTAATCAATTCTGCCAAATTAATAACTAATTGGGAAGATTTAGAAGTTAAAAATAACTGCTTCAGTAGAAATCGGCTTCATCTGAGCCATTCTGGAAACAGATTAGCTGTTAATTCCCTTCAGAAAGTTATTCATCTTTTTCAGGAACAGTGGGGGGAGGGACAGAAATTATAAAGAGCTTTAATCCCTTGAAATTTTATTTGTGTAATTGTAGAAGTTTAAAGAACAAAACTGTAGACTTAGAATGTATAACCACAGGTAAAATTATGATTTGTTCTGCTTCACTGGAACTTGGTTTAATGATTATAACAAACTTCTAATTATTCAAAGGTTTAAGGGACATCCTGTGGTCTGTTCAAACCACAAATGTGGTGTGTCTACATGTGTGTTTATTAAGCTTGTCTTTGCTACTATTCATTTTGATGAGTTATTAGAACTTTTGCTGATGAACTTAGGTTTAGGAAAATATGACTGGAGGGTAGGAATTTTCTATACCCCCCCCCCCCCCCAGCTCAGGAAAAGTGCATGATAACAGGTTATCTGGCAATATCTGGGAAATTATTTCTTGGAGGATAAGATATATTTATGGGAACATAAACCTTCCAGGATTTGACTAGAATTTCTTTCTACCAAGGTTATTGTCACAAACAAAATTATTGAAAGTTATATTTTATACAACTATGAAGAGATTTTTAAAAGGTCAACCAGGGATGATAACTTATCGGATGTTATTTGATTACATCCTGGGACTAATTTAGTTTTAAACTGTAACATTGGCACTCCAATTGGAACGTCAGACAACTATTCCATTCAGTGAGAAATTGTGAGTAATAGTGAAAAATTTGTTAAACCAAGTGTAGCCTTTAGAAAGTTTTATAGAACCGACTTTGACTCTATAAATAAGGAACTTCGGTCTTGGCAGTGGGAGAGGCAGTTGGAAGCAAAGCCATTTAGAGAAAATTGGAATACTTCGTATGGTAAATTAAGTATCTTAGTTGATAGGTATACACCTGTTGGTGTGGCCAGCCATCACAACAAACATTTTCCTCCATGATGTACAAAAAAATATAACAACTGAAAAATAAAACAAAGGCCTTCCAAAAGAGATATAAATGTACTCCATGTGTCTCTAATAAATATAGATATAATACTGAAAAACAATCCTTGAGAAGTTTATCTCTGCAAAGTAGAACTGACTCTGAAAATCAACTAGCTGAGAATACTAAAATAAATAAAAAGGCCCTAGTTAACCACCTAAGATGTTTTAGGAAAGAAAACACCCTCAAATTAGTGTTAAAGAGCATATCTAAAGGTGTAACATTTCTTTTCGCACACAAAAATATTCTCATGCATCTTTATGTATGCAAACACTTTTCTGGGTAAAAATGAAAAGTTCATTTAAATACATCTTCCAAATGCAGAAGGCTAAAGATATGGAGCTGTGTTTATGGCATTCGTTTTATTTTTATTTATTTTTTTATTTTATTTTACATTTGTTAACCGGGCTAGTCTGGCTGGATACATGTCCATTTTCAGCAGAGGCCCGAGGAGAAAAGCTCCACTAACATACTAGTAGTTTACAGTAAAAAACAATCAAAAAAAAAAAAAAAATCAAAACACAAAAAGCAAAAAGCAAACAACAATTAAACAAAATATATAAACATGAAAGCAGACAAAGGAACAGTTATTATGTAGTTTAGAAAGATGCAGAGGCAGTTAAACAAGAGATAAACAATGGAGAGGCAATATTACAATGTAATAATTGCTAGAGTATTAATTAGTATTAATGGCCAGGAAGGATGTATGGATGTCACTCTGGGTTCCAGCTCTAATTAAACCGGATTAATGTAGGTAAGTAATTGTGTATTAGTTAAGTAATTGCCAAACTGTTAAATTAAGAGTTTGACAAAAGATTAATCATTAGTTTTTGCGCATACAAACACTTTTTTGTTTTAAAAAAATTTATTTCATGCCTTTAGACATGATCTTTAAGTATTTGGACTTAGTAATTACAGACCCTTATTACAGACCCTGTTGAACTAGTAGATTTATTTGCTGAGAAATTCTCACTTTTAATTGGGCATAAGGATTTTAACTATAAGGTAGGTAGTAGATCTGATGCTTTTCCAAATATCCCTTAAGAGTTAGTTAGTTTTAAAGGTGTTGGGGAGCATAACAAAGTGCAGCCATAGGTCCTGACAGTTTAAAAAGATATTCGCTTTGTGGTACAAAAAGTGGCTTATTATCATGCCTTTAAATACTCCTTCAACAATCTCTGGAGCAAGGATACGTTCCCAACATGTGGAAGGAAGCAGTTGTTGTCCCAATACTCAAAGGATATGTACAGCAATCACTGGACAATTATAAGCCTATGAATTTGATCTCAATACTGGGTAAATGTTTTGAAAGAGCAATTTGTAATCTGTTCCAGGGGAGATATTAGACAAAGGACGGATATATATCAGCTTGGTTTCCCTGTGGGTGATAATGCTTGACTAACCGTATCCAGCCTTGGTAATGATATTGTTTACCTGGGTCTGACAAAGGTCTTTGATTCGGTGTCCTATGACAGAATACGTGATGTTTTGCTAAAACATACTATGAATATCTACATTGTATACTGGATAGCCAGTTGGCTTCCATGAAGGAAATTTAGAGTGAAAGTAGGGCATTCTTTTTCAAAAATAAGAAATGTTGATTTGGGGGCACCACCAGGGAATTGTTCTTGCTTCTATGTTGTTTGGGCCATTGATGTCTGAGTTCCCAGTATATGACAACACCTGGCTAAGTAAATTTGCTGATTACACTAAGGTAGGGGGCATAGTTATGGCTATGTATGTTTATAATAAACTACAAAACTATCTAGACATTTTATTCAGGTGGGTCAGCAAAAATCAGATGCAACTTAATGCCAAGAAATGCAGTGTGATACATTTTGGTTCTGAAAATAACCATTCGTATGCACTGAATAATCAAAGTTTGACCTAAGTAAGTTCTGTGAGAGATTTAAGATACTAGTGGAAGATACTTTGGATTTTGATGATCATATCAATACAGTAGTGTGGAAGTGTTATGGTCTTTTAAAAGACATCTTGATGACAGTCAGTAGTAGAAAGAAAGAAGCCTTGATCACACTTTTTACTTCTACCATAAGACCAGTTATGGTATACTGTGGGTCTTTCAGTTGTTACAATGCTTGCCAAAGAATTAAACTTGAGAAAGTCCAGAAGATGGTCACTATACAAATGAGAGGATTGAAAAATCAGGGTTATAAACAGACATTGGGGGCTCCTTCCTTGTACCTGGCTATAGGCATTTAAGAAGTGACTTGATTCTTGTGAATAAATCACCAAAAAGGAGGCATTTGCAGCCTCTTCTGGTGTTACATTTTTGGGGCATAGTATTAATACCAGGAATAACAATCTAATTTTGAGGTTGCCAGATGCTGGAACATCAGTTAACAGCAAGTATTTTGATCATAGAGCAGAAATGTTATGGACCTTTTTCACTAAATATATAAGGGAAATTGGTAGTGTCACTTTTAAAGTTCCTGATAGATAAATGGCATAGAAATATTCTTTATATTCTTGGTCTAAGTGTTGGCAAAACTCTTAAATGGCTCCTAAGATTAAAGCATTTGAATTTATTCTACACTGAACATTGAACTGCTGCCTGAATGCACTCTCTTCCTTACTATCACAACCGTGGAATGGGCTGAAATTATGAATATTGCCCTGTCCTTCCATTGGAGTCTGATTGCCATGAGTCTGCCACTAATTCTGATAACATCCCTCACTGTATGAGAGAAGAATGCCAAAGAAGATAAAAGTAAGGTGTACAAGACAGTGGTGAGACCAGTACTGCTGTATGATACAGAAACCTGGGCAGTAAAGGCAAAGCAGATGAGGAAGCTAGAGCTGATGGAAATTAAGTGCCTGAGACAGGTAGTGGGATGCACACTGTGGGACAGATGAAGAAATGAGGACATAAGAGTAGAAGCCATAATAGCTCCAATTGCAGAAAAAATCAAAGAGAACAGGTTATGGTGGTTTGGACATGTGCAGAAAAGCAGAAGACAATCTGGTGAAGAAGATTTGGGAAAAATAGGAAGAAGGTAAGAGGAAACAAGGATGTCCAGCAAAGAGGTGGATGGATTGTGTGCAAGAAGATCTGTGACAGGCAGGCATGAGTGCTGAAGAAGAAGGAGTGTGGCACTGAGAGAGATGAGGATAGTTAACACAATATTCTGACCCCATGTAGGAAATGGGAAAAAGGGGGCTGATGATGATGATGATCCCTCAGTGTCTTCAGAACCCTCTCCCTCACCACAACTGTCACATCATTTATATATATATATATATGTGTGTGTGTGTGTGTGTGTGTGTGTGTGTGTGTGTGTATATATATATATATATATATATATATATATATATATATATATATATACACACACACACACACACACACATACATAGAGAGAGAAACACACACAGAGATAAATATATATATATATATATATATATATATATATATATATATATATATATATATGGTTCTAGGTCATAAGATCGACAGCCACTCTCACCGACAACAAAAACATCGACACCACATTATCGACAAACCATAAACACGACACCTCACATGCCCGACAAACAAGTAACCGACAGTCCACAAACACGAAACCCCACACACTGCACACACCACAATAACAACAATCAACTAACAAAACACATCCCCTTATCCAAAAACCACACACAGAACACAAGCACACCAAAATCCTCACAAACCCACACTAAACCTCACACACACAACTACGTCCAACCCTAACCCAAACCCTTACCCTAAGGTCCGTCACTATCGCACACTCAGCTAACCCGCGCCCTAACCCTAACTCACTTAACCCACCCCTAACCCAAAAATACCACTACCGCACACTTACCTAACCCGCGCCCTAACCCTAACTCACTTGACCCACCCCTAACCCATAAAATACCACTACCGCACACTTACCCAACCCGCGCCCTAACCCTAACTCACTTAACCCACCCCTATCCCCACAGACTGTCACTATCCACACTTACCTTAGTCGCACCCTAACGTCCGTCACCACCGCATACTCACACAGCCTTCTTTCCAACTCACTATCCCTGGCGTCGGAGTTTTCATCCGTAGCGTCGGTCTTCCGAGTGTCGATCATCTGGTGCCAGCTCATGCGTTGTCGGTTATCCCAGCTGTCGATCTTCTAACCTACACCCATATATATATATATATATATATATATATATATATATATATATATATATATATATATATTATATACAATATATGGTTTGCCTTTAAAATGTTGAAGTGCACATCTGCGATGGTCAGACAGGATGTTTGCAAAAGTTTGCATTAATGAACCAGAAATAAATTGCCAAACTCACAAAAGAGCAAATGCCAGTGTCCATTTGCTCATGTGAATTCGACATTCTGAGTTGAGATCGCACTACAGTGGGGATTGGAACATGAACCCCTTCCCTCACTGTAATGCCATCTCAGAGTTAGTATATAAAATTAGCAGGGGATGTGGTGGTGCAGGGGGGGCTTTCCCCTCTCCAAAATGGTCTTAGGAGACATCCAGAAATGATGGGTGTTTTGAAGAAGGTGGACATTCCCAGAGTGTCAACTTTATTTGGGTAGCGAATTCAGTCTTTTAAGCATTTGATGGTGCAGTTTCCAACATTATGAGTCGAGTATATGAAGTGTTGCACACTTCTGTTTCGACATTTTAAAGGTAAACCACTATATATATATATATATATATATATATATATATATATATATATGCTTAACTTTAAATATTTCTGTAAATATTAAAAAAAGAATTAGTCTGAAAGGAATTTCTTGGTATATAATTCTGGGTCTGTGTGAAAACTAATACACTAAAGCATTGGTATAAAGACTGCAAATGTGCTGCTTTTATCTTTGCAAAGAATACTTTTAATAGCATTGCTGTTTATGTCTTTTAATAGCATTTATGGTGCCTAAAATATATGAATTTGCTTGGTTTATGCTTTATAACTTGATTTTACAGAAAATGTTCTGGAATGTATGAATGATAGTAGTCATTAAGGAAGGACAAGTCAGTTTTAAGGATCAGCACATTTTAATTGATGTATAATGAGTTGTTGGGGTGAGAAAGTATGAGTTTTGTGTACACCTGCCAGGCATAGCAGACATTCAGAGTTGTTATCAGTTTTAACTTTTTTTCATAAGTAAGTAAAACTACCATAGTATATACCATAGGTTTCTTTACCCATAATTTATTTACTTGGGAGTATTAGGAAATATGTACAGTTTGTCTTTCATACACTTTTACAATGGGAGCTCCACCATTTACCAAATGGCATTTCATGAAACATACCCTTTTCGGTCATCTTACTTAAAAGCCACTAATTGCATTTACATTACTCATCTGTGCTATAGGAATGCAGTAATGTGGTACTTTTTCATTTCAATCTGTATTTATCTTTTCCCCACAGCTGTGTGATCATATGGTCAGTATAAATAAGTTAGGACAGAGCACTGCAGGCAAAATCTAATCACATATTCATTTTTAACTGGTTTCATCCAGTTACAGTGAGTGCAGTGAACATAGTTTGATTCATACAGTTGGCTGTCAATGATCTATGAACTGACAACTCTTTCTGAGTCAGCAGTTGTACTACAATTCTTAACAGAACATTAGCATCAGCAGCAACCAATCCACATCTTAAACTTATTTTATGTCAGATTACGAGACAGCATAGATGGGTTCGACTGAGGTTTCTCGTGACACAGTGAAAAGTAAAACTGAATATTGTTTAGTGGCACTATTTTTCAGCATTGATGAAGGTTCTGTTGTAAATTTAGGCTAGATAGATGAATTTTAAACACAGAAAAATAGATAAGCACTTGTAATGATGCATATTGCTGACGCACGACATGCGCATATATAGTGTGTGTGTGTGTGTGTGTGTGTGTGTGTGTCTGGTAATATATATATATATATATATATATATATATATATATATATATATATATATATATACACATAAAAACATTTCTAATCTATATATGTATAGATACATATTATAGTAATGTTTGGATATGTGTGTGTCTGAGTATCTATATCTGTGTGTGTATGTGTGTGTGTGTGTGTGTGTGTGTACATATAAATATATATATATATATATATATATATATATATATATATATATATATATATACATATGTATATATATATATCTGTATATATGGGTTACCTACACTTAATCTAACCTTCCTCTAATCGTTAGACAAAAGACTGACTGCATAATATCTAAACTGTAAAGTTTCAACATGCAAAATACTGACAATATGTGTGACCTTGGAGATGGTACATATATAGGAGGGGGTGTGGAGGTTTGTTCAGGGGCTAGCCCCTGACAAAAACATTGAAAAATGTGAAAACATTTGTCCTCATAGAAAACCATTGAAAAATCCGACAAAATCAAACCATATTTTGTCAATGTCTTTGCAGGTGAGGCAAGACTCCTGCACCCCCCACACAACCTGCTAATTATATATACCAACTCTCGGATCGCGCAGCAGTAGGGAAAGGGCATAAAACCTTCCTTAGTATAGGTTCTGTTTGTCAGTATTTTGTGTTCAGGTATTTCTACTGTGTCAACATTTTGCAGCGTTGATATTATGGAGTCAGTTTTTTGACTGTAATTAAATGATGGTTAGATTAAGTTTAGGTAATCCATTATGTCTAGCATGTTTAACATTTGTAGACATCAGAATAAAATATTTAAGCAATAACCCACGCCTGGGTGTGGGTAATGCTGGAAATACCCATGGTTGGTGTGGTTTGGTCATGAGGGCAAAGTCCGAGTAGCCAAACAAAGACAACCGTGGGTAAATCCAGCATTACCCACACCCAGAAGTGGGTTATTGCTATTATACAATGACATTATTTAAGAAAAAAATACTTACTTTTCTTAAATAATGGCATTGTATAATGCCTCCGTGCTGCCCTTCTGCAGCTGTCTGGCATTCTGCGGCATTTCTGATGTACTGCACATGTGGGTGGAAGCAACGGAGAAAGCAAAATCTTTGTTGCTTTTTACAAAGTGTCTCGCTATGTTAAAGGAGTTTAACATAGCGAGACAGCTTTAAAAAAAGCAACGGAGAAAGGAAGATCTCAGTTACTTTTTTTAAAGCTGTCTCGCTATGTTAAACTCCTTTAACATAGCGAGACAGTTTCTAAAAAGCAACGGAGATCTTGCATTAAGTACAGGGCCCACAACTGCTTTTTCTAATTCCTTTTGGTTTCTTGCAAATAATCACATTAGTACTGCAGACCCATTGAAAGCCAGATATGCAGGTAAGAGAAACTTTATTCTGTTTAGCAGACACAATGTACATATACTATACAGTCTTGTCTCTTAGCCTAATCACAGTACATTTTTTTAAATTGAAATAGTTTAGATTCTGATAGGTTATAGTGTGCTACAACAGATTTAGGTAATATATAGTTTTATGTATGCATGAAGGTATTGCCGTTACTACAATTTGTTTACAGTGTTATTCCTAATCATTGGCTTAAGAGGAGTAACTTCTTGAGCTGACTGTTCATAAATGCAGCTCAGGCAAAATTCATAGACAGTAGCTTTGCTTAGGAACAGCAGGTTTATTACATTTATGAAGGACTTATTTAATTGACGCCATAATTATATGTACATGAGGACTGACTGAAAATTCTGCTAAGGTCAATGGACAATTTCAGGCCAATAAAGCTAAACCCCGCTAGCTCTGAATATGCATATTTTGGCCTTGTTATGACCTCGTCAGCACAGCACAAGCAGAGTGTTTGACTAAGCATAAGAAACACAGGGCTGTTATTCCCAGCTGATGTCCATTATCATTAGAGTCACTGCAAAAATATCCCAAACAACTAAAACAATAAGTGAGAAGCTCACAAAAAAACCAATCAGTAAAAACAAAATAAAAACTCCAGCAAAACTAGAACCACTGAGTGACCTCCCAAACCTCTTGTATCAGAGGCACGTGGAATATATGCAAATGACCCTTATGAACATCAGGTGTTCCAGCTAATTGGCAACTTTGAATGCCCATGACTTGTTTCATCATTTTAATGGACAATTACAGGCCAATAAAGCCAAACATCACTAGCTGTGTATATGCATATTTTGGCCTTGTTATGACCTCGTCAGCACAGCACAAGCAGAGTGTTTGACTAAGCATAAGAAACACAGGGCTGTTATACCCAGCTGATGTCCATTATCATTAGGGTCACTGCAAAAATATCCCTTCACTCACATCTTCCTGCACAATCTTCTGGAAATGTTGCAACTATTGTAGAGGTACAGAGTTCCCTCAGTGCTTATAGGGCTCCCTGTTGTTGAAAACTGGTTACATAAGCAACCATCTCTTTTCACTAATAACAGGCAACTTAGTGAGGAATCAGAATGTGAGTCTTCTAATGCACCTATTTCTACAAAATTAAAAGAGCTTGACTCTAAATCACTGAAGGTTAAGAAGCTTCAGTTAGAAGTTAGCTACTTCAATGAATGTAAAAAGGAAGGTGTAGTCCCTAAAGGTCTCTGGTCCTGGCAATATCCATCTGACTTGAAACCAGGGTCTGAGTTTTATAAGGAACGTATCATTCTTTTTAACAGACATGGTATTGAACTGATGGACTTATTGTCCAAACATTACCAAACTGGTATTGACAATCTAACAGCAGAGATTACAGAATTGGACCATGACATCAAAGGGGACAATGACTTTAAGAGATACTACTACGACTACAAGAGAATTTTTACTGCCATTGGGTAGCAAATGATTAAAAACACAGTCAATAAAATAAAAAATTAAACAGGGACATAATGGATTACAAGAACGGGGTAGCATACCCATCTCTGCCCCATTCTCAAGCACGTAAATCCACTGGACGTAATGCTACACACCCTTTGGTACCGAATGGTAACAACGTGGGATTAGGAGATCAGTCGGCAACACCTGGAACACTGATAACAGAAGAAAACGTTGGGTGTAATGGATTTAATGACCATAGTGGAACAAGAGAAAATATGCAGAACCATGATTATTTTGTTGAAACACAGAGCAACGACCAACAGTTTTTACAAACGGGAGTCAGAACCACCAACGGAATTACAACACCCGGAGCAAAAACAACAACAGGAAGGGGTCCAAAAGTATGAAGTGATAACTGGAAAAACGGTGAGTGTGCTTAGTAACACAGAAGGAGACTTTAAATTGTATAATTTCATAGACTTTGAAATTCTCTCTTGCTTGTGTGACTTTTTTGTAAAGGGATTGACATTCATACCCTCAAAAAGATTTGATTTGGTTAGAATGCTACTAAATCTAAACCTTTATGTAAGAAAACTAAACTTAGCGTTACTCTTTGGGAACAGTAATGAAAACAGCACAATTTTAAATGTCTCAAGCACCTTTAATCCACCTTTGCATCCCTTGTTGTCCTTGTTAGAATTTATGTGAGATTGAATTTAGGAATTTGGCTAAGCAATGTACTACTGTAATTCAAAATCCAAACAACTGGCGTCCAAGTGCTGAAATAAAGCCAAATAACTAGTAATAGCACAACGTTGCGAGTCTACAGAAACGATTTATTCACACAAGAACTACTGTAATTCCTAATATGTCCAAGGTAGCGGAGGAAGTTTTAAAGTCTTTAAAATCACTCCCTGTAAGATTTTTAAAACCTGACAAGGGGGGTGGTTTAGTAATAATGGGTATAGACAAATACACAGATAGAATGCTAAAGGTACTTAACACTGACACTTATGTTAAGGCAAGCGTGAGTGAACTGAATGGGGCTTACAGATGTGTTAATTCCTTTTTTAACGACTTATTTATTGAAGGATTGATTGATTTGACTACATTTAATTATGTGTCAGTTTTAGCCCCTAGAGTCCCTGCTATTTTTGGTATACCAAAACTACATAAAAGTATTAGCGACCCACCGATGAGAGCATTAGTGAACGCTAGAGGGTCAGTTACTTATGCATGTGCAAAACATGTGGACACTGTGTTCAAAAAATATGTAAGTATGGAACACCAGATATGCAGGGACTCTTGGGCCTTTTTAGCAGCACTCAATGAACTTCCCTGTAGTGACACTGCTACTTTAATGACTATAGATGTAAAGGAGCTATATTTTTCTATTCCACATATAATAGTTATCAAGTGGGTAACAGAAACTATGACTCGACATGGAGCACCAAACACAGAAATAAGATTAGCTCAGGAGTTATTGGACATCATTTTATCAAACAACTTCGTAATGTTCACTAATGAAATTTACTGTCAGAAAGTTGAAGTTGCTCTCCATGTGGGGCAAGTTTTGCCAACCTGGTGTTAGCCCATTGGGAAGACTGTTTTATTTACAACAACAATGAGTTCAAGAACCGTATTATCTACTATACACGGTTTCTGGATGATGTGTTTGTGATATTCCATGGTAGTGAAAGAACAATTGAAGACTTTATTAACTACCTAAATACTAGCACTGATTTTTTAACATTTATACACATGGTACACACAACTAGAATTAATTATTTAGACATACACCTCGAGAAGAACGACATAGATAAATGTTATGTGGCCAAGATTTATCGTAAGAGTACTCACTCGAATTCCATGTTACACTACTCTAGCCTACACCCCCCCAGCAAAATCATGCAAATCATGCAGTAATCAAAGGGTAGTTAGTGAAAGCTGCTCGTATGGTTACTGAGGAAGTGGCTTTTGAGGAGGAATGTAGCTTATTGAGTGAAATGTTCATGAATAGAGGTTACCCGGGGAATTTAATAAGAGAAGTGGTAAACCAGAATAAGAGGAGAAATGGGACTTATACGCCCATTTTAAAAGGAGAGGTAGTGAACAATGAATCCTACAGTGAGCAGAGTGTTGAGTCAAATGAAATAATGACAATGACTGACAACAATTCTAGAACAGATTATGGGATTAGGAATTATCCTAGAAGTTTTATTATACCCTTCAGTATAGATGCAGAGGAATTGAAACACATTTTGTGGAGAAACTGGAATATACTACTCACAGAAAAAGAGTGGAAAGACAAACTTGGAGAGTCACCACTGATTATATACAGAAAAGGAAAAAACATGAAGAAGTTATTGGAAACCAACACCCCTACTTCAGTAAGATCCCCCAGAACATTTAAATGTGAAAATTGTAACTACTGTAAATATATAACAACAGGAACTAATGTTAAATTGAACAACAGAGTTTTTAAACCAGTAGGGAGATACAACTGTAACTCAAAATCAGTTGGCTCAGTGTAAGTTATGTCCCGCGTTTTACGTAGGAAAAACTGACAGAAAATTAAGAGAGAGAATACATGAGCATATATACAGTATTAGAAGGAACAGAATTGATAATGCTTTAGCCAAACACTGTAGAGAGTATCCAACACATTCCTTTATGTTCCGGGTATTGGATCAGGTTGTGGTAGATTGGAAGGGGGAACTTTTTCGCTCTTTTTGGAGCAACAAGAACTCTTTTGGCAGTTGAGATTAGTTTCCAGTAGGGACCCAGGTCACAATGAAACAATATCCCTTACTTGTATATTGAAACTAAAATGCTTGGGAAGATAGATTAGAACTATAACTACTTTTATTACAGTGTGAATTTTAAACACCAGAAGTACTGTATGGATTTTTATAGTTTAATATTTAATTGTGTGTGCACAAACAGTTTTAGGTTTACATGTTAGTGAATATAAAACCTTTATACATTTATAACTTAAGTAATGTTGCTGCTCTTGGTTAAAATGTTTTATTAGTAGTTTATACCACCAACTAAATTTTTAAAAAGGTTCTAAAATAATTATTTTCTTTACAGTTTGATTAATTATTTAATTAACTAATTAACTGACTTGTATTTATTGAGTGGTTTTGGTGTATGTTTTTTGACTGAGGAAGTCTGGGAATTATCCCAGATGAAAAGCACTTCACATTAAACTTTGAGTGGTCCGAGTGCATCCAGTTGTCTTTCTTTGGAGGTTCTGGCTTTGCTGGAGTTTTCATTTTGGTTTTACTGATTGGTTTTTCAGTGACCTTCTCACTTATTGTTTTAGTTGTTTGGGATATTTTTGCCGTGATCCTAATGATAATGGACATCAGCTGGGTATAACAGCCCTGTGTTTCTTATGCTTAGTCAAACACTCTGCTTGTGCTGTGCTGACGAGTTCATAACAAGGGCAAAATATGCATATTCAGAGCTAGTGGGGTTTGACTTTATTGGCCTGAAATTGTCCATTAAAATGATGAAACAAGTCATGGGCATTCAGAATCGCCAATTAGCTGGAACATCTGATGTTCATAAGGGCCATTTGCATATATCCCATGTGCCTCTGATACAAGAGGTTTGGGAGGTCACTCAGTGGAGGTTCTAGATTTGCTGGAGTTTTCATTTTGTTTTTACTGACTGGATTTTCAGTGACCTTCTCACTTATTGTTTTACTGTGTATGCTTTGGAAAATGTAAATCTTAGTACACCCCTCTTCCTGTTATGTGCCTCCTCCCTTCTTTATTTTGCAGAAGATGCAAGCTACCCAATCAGACCCTGGCTAATAATACCCATCTATGATCACAGGGCAGATGCTGAGGACTGCTTCAACACAGACATAGATTGTCATTGAGCACATATGTTGTCTGCTGAAAGCCTGTTTCCATTACCTGGATGAGTCTTGGGATGGCCTTCAGTGTGAGACTGCCTGTACATGCAGCATTTTACACAACATCAGTCTGGTGCACCCCAGGATAGCAGTGCAGCTGCCAGTGTCGTTCCTAACACCAGTGATGATGGTGACAATGGACAGCCAGTGGTAGCAGTACTGGACCCCATGCGGCAGGCTTGTGCATGGTACATGGCTGTGCAGGCAAAGCAGCAGCATCCAGTCCACAACTCATGGCCACGACATTCACTTAGGGAAAGTGAAACAACAAAAATCACAAAGATAATATTTGATGCATGAAGTTTTACTTTTTAGCCGTGCTGTTTGGTACTCAGTCATATAATTATAATTTTATAATAATTAGCAGGTTTAGAAACAGCAAGAACATATTAATAAAATGACACTAAGATTGTAAGATGTCCACAATAGTAAACCTTGACTATCTTATGCTTTTTAAGTTGATTTTTCAGAAAATGCTCTGGAATGCAAGGATGTACATCAGTTAATTTAAACATGTTAGAACAACTACTGAAAAATAAAGTGCGTAAAAACATATAGATATGCATACAGATATATAGATCTATAAACACAGACCATCAGGAAGGTCTACAGACAGCCAAGTCAAACTTGGAAATATAATCCAACATTTATTTTTAGTACAAAAACCTGGTTTGGTTTAGAACTTTCATCCTAAAAGGACTTCTTCAGAACCAGGAAACCTTGTCCTAGAAATTATGTTGTATAGTTTATTTCGATCATGTGTGGTTTTTTTTTTAATTTGTTATATTAGGACATTTTTTAAGGTTTCCTGGTTCTGAAGACATCCTTTTGGGACTTTGTAAAACTTCTTGACAGCTTGCATTTATTGTTCTATACTTTATATATATATATATATATATATATATATATATATATATATATATATATATATATATATGCACACACACACACACACACACACACACACACACACACACACACACACACACACACACACACACACACATACAGACACACATGTGCACATGCACACACACACACACACACACACACACACACACACACAAAATGCGTGTGTGTGTCCGTGTGTTTAATCTGCATTAAACATGCAAAGCCCTATATTTTGTAACACTTATTAAAGAGGTGCTCTCACTTAAACCAGGTGGAAAGCTAGCATCAGCCTTGAGTTGCCATAGAAACTCTCTGTATTCTTGAATATTTTTCCAATCATCCCCATATTTAGGGAATTCCACCTTCTCCAAAATCAGGAACAGGAAAGATAGAAATTCTTAAATATCACTACGTCTTGCCATCCCATTTTCTAATACCATAATAGTGCTGATAATTCCTTTTTTGTAATAAATCCTCTGTTGTCAATTTAAAAGATTGGCAAGACTTACAAAAAGCCAAATAAAATATTCTGGTGGTACTACATTTAAAGTTCCCCTTAGTTCTCCATTTACAGAGCACTTTAATAACAGGACCAGTCTTGTCTTTATTAACATACTGGCATTGGTTGCATTGTCCACATGTTTTGGTTCCAAAGCAAACTATGCAAACCTGAATATCTCTTTTCAAAAATGTTTTTAATGTTCGTATATTTCTTAAAAATTATCTTAGGTGGCTCATTTGCCATTTTTCCCACCATATCACTACATTCAAAAATGTGTCAATTTCTGTGAATTATTTCCCTACTGGTGCATGAGTCTGAGTAATAATGAATAACAAGGGAGTTCTGTAACAAGTACCCCTCCATATTCACTTGGGTATTATTCCTACTACTTAATCAGTGTTTAGTAATTGGACCATATTTGGTCAACCTTGCTGCGCTGACCTGTTCAAAAGAAAACTGAACCAAAACTTCCAAACATCCTCTCTTCAGAAGTATACTCTTCACCTTTTCTTCTCGTTTTTTTATACTTTTTTTCATCTTAAGGTGATCTAGATAGTCTAATAAAATCACTTTTGACTAGTCTACTTTTTGAGGAAGCAGATGACAACTTGAATAATTCAGGAAACTGTTACTGAAGGTGTCTTTCTAAAAAATACATGTGCTAATGTCTCTCTGGTGATCTTTCTTCACTAACACATTCAAGTAATTAATCTCTTCCATGTCCACCTGGTATGTAACTTCTAAAAATGTGTTGTACTGTCCAAAAAGAGACATAAATTATTGAAATTCAGAATTACATTCACTCCAGATTAAAAAAGATGTCACCCAGAAACCTGTAATAGCCTATGCACCTTGCAAAAAATGATGATTTAAATACCTTCACCTTTTCCCAAAGCAACATGTTGTTGTTGTCCAAAAAATGATGATGGACAAGTTGTTAATGAATATAGGGCACATACAGCCCCCATTTCCATACCCTGCAACTGTTTAAAGTATTCTGTGTCAAAATACACAAAATTATTGTGTATTATACAATGACCCCTCATCAATATTCCAAAACGTGCATGCTGATTGTCCGTTATAAATCAGACTTATACAAATGGGAAAAGGTCCGGTCGCTCGGACTTTTTCCATTAATATGTCTTTTTTTTTTTTTAAACAGCAACGGAGAATGGAAGAGCTTCGTTGCTGTAATCTCGCTATGTTAAATGGGTTTAACATAGCAAAATAGATTAAAAAAAAGCAACGGAGATCATCCTTTCTCCGTTGCTTTTTTTAAAGCTATCTCACTATGTTAAACTCTTAACATAGCGAGACACTTTTAAAAAGCAACAGAGATCTTCCTTTCTCTGTTGCTTCCACACACAGCTCTGATGTACTGCGTAAGCATACGCATGCACAGTACATCAGAACTGCCACAGAATACCGGACAGCTGCAGAAGGGCAGCACGGAGGCATTATACAATGCCAATATTTAAGAAAAGTAAGTATTTTTTTCTTAAATAATGTCATTGTATAACAGCAATAACCCACTTCTGGGTGTGGGTAATGCTGGATTTACCCACCATTGTCTTTGTTTGGCCACTCAGGCTTCGCCCTCGTGACCAAACCACACCAACCGTGAGTAAATCCAGCATTATCCACACCCAGGCGTGGGCTATTGCTTAAATATTGTTATGTAATACCAAGTCCATCAATTCCATAACTGTTTCACCTTCAGGCAATTCTATTTTTGAAATGATGTTAACACCTTGTGACATCAGTCCAATCCTGGCTTATTGGGAATCGCAGAGAGCAGATTTTTCAAATCCAGTGTTATACAACAATATTCATCCCTTACTTCAACATGTCTGATCTGGTCTAGAAAGTTCCACAAATGTTTCCATGTTCAATAAATACACCCTTAAGCACACCATCAACAAATTTATCCAAAGGCACTGTTTTGAAGCCATTGGCTGAAACAAGCATCAACAGAGCATTATATAAATTTGAATGAATTTTTAAAATTCCAGATGTACTTGGTAGAACAGGGCAGTCAACTCTCATATATTTGTAAGTGTTAAATGGAATGTCACCACTGTACAACAAATCAGTCAAATACAAATTAATTTTCTTTCTTAGAAACAGGTTCATAAATGTCAGTATCAGAAAGTATAGACATTGTCTTTCCCACATAAGTCAACAAACTTTGTATGAATGGCTGTTTCACTCAACTTTTCAAAAATGTTAATAAAGGGGTAAGGGAAGGATTGAAAACACTTTTCCTTTTCAACCTGCTTGTAGTCCTATGGCATCACACCTGATCAGCTAACATTACCTGCAAATTCAAGAGTTTTATAGACAATTTCAAGCCTACCAAGGTCGCAGCCAAGTCATCATGACATGAAGGTATAGTTAAAGTTCCACATTTGTGGCATTTGGAGTGTTTATTGGTTTTAATTTATGCCTGGAAGTTTGAACTGATATCCTGGTGTCTACATTTGGGATCATTGGATCATAGAAAGTTACTAGGCTATTGGCCCTGAGGCCCTTATAAGCCTAGCCAAGAGTTTATCCCATGTATAGACAAATCAGCACCCGATGCCCCTGTCCAGCAGGGACTCAGGTGGAATCCCAGGGATGTATTTTCTATTTCCCATCCAGTTATCCAGATTGCACTTAAAAAGGTTAATGAGGTACTCTGCTTGACGTGGAGAAGGAGTCTATTCCATAGATCGGAGAGTCTCTGGGACACAAATCTGTCCCACCAACAAGTCCTATTGATGTTACAGACCAGGTTGAGGCCGCCTGTGCGGATTTGAGCTGAACTTGACTTGGGGACATGCGGCAGTCCCATCAAGGCGGGGTCAGAGATTGTCTTGTATGCCAGTTGGTTTCTGATATTTCACATTCAGGATCTATTCAATTTATTGCTTCTTCAGTTTGACTTCATACTATTAATTAATATACAGATTTTTACTACATTATCTACTTTATCCACATTTGCCCTATTTTACTCCTGTGCACCCTGTAAGTGAATTATTCTTTTTGTTTTACAGGCTTATACCTACTTTTCTATTATTTTTCACTAATCTCCATTATCCTCTTAGATTTTCACTAACATGGCTCAGACACATAGCATATAATAATTTAGCAATAATCCACAACTGGGTATGAGTACTGCTGACTTTACCCACAGTTGGCATAGTTTGACTATGATGGGGAACTCTAAGCAATCAAACAAAGCCAGCCATTGCTAAATCATCCACTACCCCAACACAGTTGTTGATTAATGTTATTACACAATGACATTGTAATGTTTCTTACCTTTTCTAAATAAGATCACTGTATAAGTGAACTTTAACATTATTTGATATCTCCTATCTAGGCCACACCTTAAGGATGTTCTGTCATGCAGTGCACATGTTTGTGACAATATTCCCACAGAGCAGTGGTCAGAATATAGCACCTAATACTTCTTTTTTTTTTTAATTTGGAACTCACATGTGCAAATGCATCCTATTGTTTACATGAGAATGCTTGCAGACTCCTGATGTCCTGGCACTGAGTTAGATTTTCTTTTCTGTTTTGTAAATTGTTATGCTTTCCTTTGATGTGGTATACAGCTTCCACCATTCTAATATTTCTTTTTGTTTCTTCCATTTGTGATTCAGGCATCATAGTGTTTGTATCTATTTTTAGTAGCTACAGATACTGGACTCATTGGTTTACAGTTAGCACGGTGATTGCTATGCTCGATGATCATGCAACTTTTTGCATAGTAATGATCATTTCCTGTGCAATTCCCTCTTTTTTGCTTGCTTATTACTTCACACTGTGTCAGTAACCTCTGTACTGTGTTTAACTTAGTCTGTTTACTTTAACTGGGCTTCCACTTCCATTGGTTGGTAAAGAGCATGGGTCTTCAGTACACTACATATAATTGCTTTGATATTTTTTCATTTGCTTTCATTGTCGCACATATTTTCCCTTTCTCATTATGCATCTACTTTTTCCATACTCTGCATGCCTTCCTACTATGTTAATAACTGATTGACCACAGAAGGAAATGTAAACCCAGTGCTGGTCGTGGCCAACTAAAGTAGATATAATGTGTCATGGCCAGCTAAATTAGATATAGTGTGTCATGGCCAACTAAAGTAGATATAGTGTGTCGTGGCCAGCTAAAGTAGAAATACTATGTCGTGGTCAACTAAATTAGATATAGTGTGTCGTGAGCAGCTAAAGTAGATATAGTGTGTCGTGACAACTAAAGTAGATATAATGTGTCGTGGCCAGCTAAATTAGATATAGTGTGTCATGGCCAACTAAAGTAGATATAGTGTGTCGTGGCCAGCTAAAGTAGAAATACTATGTCGTGGTCAACTAAATTAGATATAGTGTGTCGTGAGCAGCTAAAGTAGATATAGTGTGTCGTGCCAACTAAAGTAGATATAATGTGTCGTGGCCAGCTAAATTAGATATAGTGTGTGTCGTGGCCAGCTAAAGTAGGTATATATTTGTTCCTGCCCACCCTCTCCTTAAATTGCATAGCTCACCAGTCATTTAAACCTTTTGTCTCTTACCTCACTTCCTTCCATGTTCTGTTTGTAACATCTACCTTACTTACATTCATAAAATTATTTTTTACCATTGCACTTATACTGTCCAATTACTATCTTAATTTCCCATCTTACATTTCTCAGTGTTCTCTCAAGGGTCCACTAAAATAAAAAAAAACGCACACATCTTCCTTATGTGAACATTTCCTCCTCTCCTGATCACAACGTTTTCACTACCTGTCCCTGTGCTACATCTATCATAGTACAACAATCCACAATCTCAAAAAAAAGAGAATACAACAATTAAAAGTGGAAGTGAGCAAGGCAGAAAGGATGGTCTGATAAAATACGAGGAGAGAGCCCTAGCAGAGAGATGATCACTGTGGCAGTGCCATGTTCTGTTTTAGTTTAGATGTGACACCGGTGGTCAGATCTCTGTTGGAAAGATAACGTTATGTAATCATACCATTAACCTGATATGGAAAGGGGAAAATATTGTCATTGAAGCAGAATAACAGGTATGTACTCAGACACTGGGTGGTGGGAAGAAAGCAATGAACACACAATGTAGCAGAAAAACAAACATGGGTAATTCAAAGCATGTTGTGTAGTAATTACTGTATGATGCAGATAGCCTTTGAAGAAAGACTGAGGATGAGTGAAGGATAAGGGAGAGTGTATATTCCTGATATAACAGAAGCATAGGCCATTGATAAGAAGGGGCCAGAGAATGGGTCAGTTAAATATCTTTTGGCTTCCTATCCACTTAATTTTGATGCCTTCTCATATCTCCTTTTAGCCAGCTTATTCCACTCTCTACCCATATTTTCCAGACAGGGATCCAACTGATTCCTGCAGAAAACAATCCAGGTCATCCCCCCAAGGGAGAGAATGACCTTACATCTTATACTGCTGGACTCACCCACTCTTATCTATCAAGGCAGGAGTCAGGCCAAATCCTGCTATAACCCACTGGTGGGCTTTGTCTTCAGTGGGTGAACCACCTTGCAGTTTACTACACCTAAGACCCTAAGACTGCCAGTCCTCCTTTAAGAGAGTTGAGAGCCAGTGGGAAGGCATCAAATATATGGCAGGAGTGATGCTTCTTGAGATACAAGGATGTAGCATGCCTAAATGAGGGCTCTGATTATGACATCACAGACATTAAAGACCTTAACACTGACTTGATCCTGCCTCCAGCTATGATCACAATGGCAGATGGACAGTAGCCAGGGAGGCTGTGTCTCAGATACTAGCAGTCTTCTGGTCATTTTCCATGGGAAGGAAAAGTTGACGTATGCCACTCATTCCTAGGATTCCACCTGGCTGTTTAAGTGAACAAGCCACTAATCGAATTCTGGTCATCTGGGTCATAAAAAGGGCTTTAGCCCTGTATGCCACAGAGTCAGGTTACAATATTTTGTTTTTTTTTGGTGAGGTGATTCAGAATATAGAGGGGGTGCTGTGATTTGTGGGAAATCATACAACAGTGGTTTAATAACCTGTCAGGAATAACAGTCTTACTGTTGGAGGGACAACTTATTGTGACAGTGATTTTAGTATTAGCAGGAGCTGAGGCCATGAGGTAGCACAAGAGTGATGGCATAGAGAGGGTTTTTCAGAAGCCTTCCAGATGTCCAGGTGCCTGTGATAGCCATTAAAAAAGAATTAGCACAGAAAAATTCATAAAATATATAGGCAGCAGTAGGACATCATGACAGTTAATCAGAAAGAAGTAACTGCCATGTGCTTATATAGCAGTGTGGACCAGGTTTGCAAATTACAAGGTGTGTTCCATGTGGGGCATCTGATGTTAACACTGCCCAAAAGTGTGCTTTGCCAATCCCAGTAGTGTATATCTTTGTTAAATGTGGTACAGTGATGCATTATAGAACAATATAATATAAATATGATTTCACGGACAACACAATGTAATTTTAACAGGATTCACAGGCATTCACAAGTGAAATGGCTTCAATCATATGCATGGTATTGTATGGCATAAATATCCAGTGTTGTGTACGTTTCATTGTATTCTGTTATCATTTCATAGCAAGGCGACCATTTGGAGCTGTAGATATTTTTCTTTCTAATGATGCTGTTATCTGGCATATATGTTAAAAATACGAAGCATTCTGATCCTTCTGCAGCTTTATGTTGTAAAATGTCTTTTATAGTTGCTATTAGCAATGAAATTGTGTGCATATATTGGCTTGCTTGTCAAGCCTTATTCTATCACTCATTACACAATTTTCTAGATTACCAAAGAAATACAGTGATAGGCCTATGGGTTGAACTTATAATGTGGATAGTGGGGAAATGACACAGTTTCTGTGAAACAGGGTGTGTACCACAGAAGTGACATGAGAAAACAGCTGTCTTCATGCAAGATACCCAGAAAAATGCAATCCACTCATTTAGCATTGGTTGACTCTCTATGCTAGGAACATGTGGGCACAGTAACTCCTGATGTCAGTGCAGTCAGTGCACATGCATGAGGTATAAGGGGTTGACATGGACAGCTGTCCAGTCATACATTGCCGAAACAGGAAGTACCTTCACTGCTTGGTAATAAACCAGCCGCTACTGATATTGAAGCTATTCAGGTCCCACCCTAGATGAGATGTTCATAGCTTCCAAAGGTGGGCATTGTCTTAAGGTCAGGCTACTGCTCATAGGGGATGTGAAAACTGGCATTCTCAGTGGGACTTACAGTACATACATGTGCTGGTTTACATACAGCTACTTGTAGTTGTATGAGTATAGGACAACATATACGTAGTGTCTCCGTTGCAGTAGTAATCTTTCCTGTCACCTCAGGTGAAACTTATGCATGAGGCAATTTAGGCCTGCCACAGATATATGCTGGCACATAGTCAGGTGAGAATGTAACACTTCAGCTCATAGCATGCACTCAGTACGACTGGTGATTACCACTGTTACTGCAGTGGCCATAGGAATTTCTAGTGTCCCCACTGCACTCACTATATATACTTACTTAACTTGCTACAAAAATAGTAAATATGACATTCAGGCAATCACTCCTCCTTATTTTTAGCAGCATTCTCCCTTGGTGCCTCAGCTTATGACTTAAATGTAATAGCAAGCTTTTATTCATACAGTATTCATATATCATTTCATACTACAGTTCAATTACTTTACAAAAACAATTAAACCATAACAGTTTAATTTACTCTATAGCTTCCTATATCTGCATTTTTGCAAGCCTTCTTTATTTCTAAACATTTAAAAATACATTTTAATTGTTTTTTTAAATCAGAAACCTCCATTTAATATAAACATCCATTCCACTTTGGTGTAATGTTTACAATTAATTTAGCTTCTAATGCTCTTGAATATGCTTTCTTGTTTCTAGCTCATTGCATTTTTTTATTCCAAAACAGTACATTTTGTATCAGTTACCTTTTCTCCAGAGGTATTAATAATGTGGTCTACAACCTCATTTAGTACATTGTTAAAATTAACTTCTTGGTTCCTATAATTTAGTACTTGCAGCTTTTGTTCACCTAACATACCACTATCTACATTTACAAGTGTGGAATACAGCACACACTACCTCTTTAAACATGTTGAGAAGTACACCCTCCAAACTATGTTTACATTTTATGTGCCCTACAGAACTAGTATCAGCTTTGGACAGGCTCATACCTCCTTTAAGCCAGCTTGTTCCACTCTCTACACATACTGTCCAGCAAATGGAGGACCAATGGGAATGCTAGCCTTATACGCAATGAGTATTTGCCACACAAACTCTACTATTACTCAGTTTTCTGCATAGAACACTTGCAATACAAAGTCAAGGGATTTTGTGTACATCTGACTGGTGGGTACATTAATAACTTATCTGGAATGTGTAGAACACAAAAAATTACCAAGATACTCAAAGACACAAAAAGTTTGTTCCTAATGAATGATGTAAAAAAAATCCAAAATAAAAAACATGACAATGTTTCTTCTGACTGTAGGACCATAGTTCCCTCACAGAGTAATAAAAAACCCACATATGCATAAATCTATATGAATGTTATTTTAGTGTGATTTTAACAAAATTAAAGATGATTCAATGTATAATACAAAGTATTACATTAAATTTGTATAAAACAGAAAAAAGAAAGTATGCTGAAAGGGTACTGTTAAACAGAATATTAAAAATAATATTTCATCAGAAAATATGGTGAATGTAGGAACTGATGAAACTATAGAAATATTTTTTATGTGTTTGAACAGAAACAAACAGAATAAAGAAAGACAAAAACATTTTGAGAAGGATAGCCTTAAACTCAGCAGTTGATGGTTTTGGGCGGAAAAAAACATAATAAAATAGTCTGCTTAAGATGAAGAGAAAAAAACAAATAATAAAAAGTTGACTGAGCTTGTACATTGTGATTTTCTCGAATGCCTCTCTTATTTGTCTGTCATGCCAAATACAGTTTTCAAAGTAGCTAAAACAGGTTAGAATATGTCTAAATGTTTTTTATAATTCCAGAGAGTCTATTATCACTGAGAGTAGTGCTAAAAATTCAGTTTAATAGGAAAGAGTGAAACCAAAGAGTGTGCCATCCCATCACAGTATGCATAGATAGACAGACAGACAGATAGATAGATATATGCACACACGTGCACACACACACACACACACACACACACACACACACACACACACACACACACACACACACAAAATGTAAAGGCGATTTGGAATTCGGAAGATCACCAGTTCACCTACAGCATGGTCTTGGGATGCAAGAGGAAATTATACCGTGCAGAAAAAAATCGAAGGCGACATAAGCAAGACATGCAGTGTCCACACATAAAGTCCCCAAATGAGAAGTGAATCGAAGAATGACGTTTTGTGAGCTACTAATTTAACCACTGAGCCATCCAAAATACTATATTTAAAGAAGGCTGACTTTCAGAAAAATTGCATCAGAATGGCACTGCAGTTGCCATACATCATAAACCCCACCCGAACTTTAAATAACTAAATATAAGACTGACATAACAAGGAAAAGGCCTGCCTTTACCTGGCAGTGATCTCGAACATAATAAGCATTTGTGATAAAGTGGCCTGTTTCAATAAATTGAATGGGCTGATTTGGCTTAATCAGTTTTGTCTTCAGTCATTTATTAAACTGCCAGTCTGGTAGTAATACAAATGTATAGCCAGCGGCTGACACATTTAAATGTGTTATTGCTGCATTGTTTTTCTCTGTGCGTATGATATGTATAATTAGAAAGACCGTAGTAAGGAAGTCATAGGTGAAAAATGTATTTTAATGATCTAAATGAATGATTCTACCTGGTAGTTTATGTGACTCCAAAGGGAATTATGTTAAAGTGTAGTATTATGCAGTAAAGGCATATGAACATGTTTTTGACAGTCTATATTTGTGCATTCATGAGGCCAACAAAAATATGTTCAGCCTTTTTCATACAAAAACATATAATGAAAATATAGCTAAGTAGTAAAGTATAAAAACAATGTGCTGAGGGACAGCATTTACAATGTCTTAATATATCCAGATGATTAAACACTGAGGCATTTGGCTTACCACAGAAGTCAGTTTTTGTGGATGAATGATGTCTTAATAATAATAACATTGCTATTATTTTGGTGCAGGCTATTCAGCAATGGAGGATTTCCTGAAAGTTCGAACAGCCATTACACTGCAATTATGTGAGAGCAGACAACTTACCACTGGAAGATTTCTTGACAGTTTTGAACAACAGCCATAACATACAGTTATTTCCTTTCCATTGTATGACAGCAATGCACAATTTGTAGGTCAGGAAATAAATGTAGTGCGAGTGTGTATTATGACCGCTGAGCTTTGAGTGAGACTTTCCAGCATCAGTATAACAAAAGAACTTCTACAAACCAACGTCAGTGTCATCAAGCCTGAAGCTTCCCTTATTCACTGAGTGCTCCACCTCACTTCAGATAATGTATGTGTCATGCCAGTTTGTGCACTGGTTTGTCACACTTCAGATAATCTCACTTCAGATAATGTATGTGTCGTGCCAGTTCATGCACTGGTTTGTCTCACTTCAATGTATGTGTTATGCCAGTTTGTGCACTGGTTTGTCTCACTTCAGATAATGCATGTGTCATGCCAGTTTGTGCACTGCTTTGTCTCACTTCAGATAATGTGTGTGTCATGCCAGTTCATACACTGGTTTGTCTCACTTCAGACAATGCATGTGTCATGCCAGTTTGTGCACTTGTTTGTCTCACTTCAGATAATGTATGTGTCATGCCAGCTTGTGCACTCGTTTGTCTCACTTCAGATAATGTATGTGTCATGCCAGTTTGTGCACTGGTTTGTCTCACTTCAGATAATGTATGTGTCATGCCAGTTCATGCACTGGTTTGTCTCACGTCAGATAATGTATGTGTCATGCCAGTTTGTGCACTGGTTTGTCTCTCTTTTCAGAAAATGTATGTCATACCAGTTTGTGCACAATGTATGTGTCATGCCAGTTCATGCACTGGTTTGTCTCACGTCAGATAATGTATGTGTCATGCCAGTTTGTGCACTGGTTTGTCTCACTTCAGGTAATGTATGTGTCGTGCCAGTTTATGCACTGGTTTGTACCAGGAGCATAGTGTAAGAGGATGCTGGTATTCTGTGCGTTCCCTACACTAAATGAACAATTTGCCTTTTTTTTCTTTTATTTGTTTTTTTAAAGAAATTGCCTAAACAAAGATAATATATATGCCTTCTTTGAATGAAAACCTGTACTATCATTATCTTTGTTTTGGCAGTATATAAGCAAGCCAGGGAGGTAATGCTGATTTTGTGCAGCATGTCTCAGAGGCTTCACTTTGTTTTACTGTGTATGACCACAGGACATTATTTTCTGCCAGAAGCCCATGATACGGACTTAGCTAGCAAAATCGCTTTCTACGTAGTCTTAGTATATTGTAGCTTTAGGGTATTTTTCACTTCCTTTATTTGGTAAAATATACTTATTGCATGTTTACTACGTATTGTAGCCATTTGCTATCTAATAAACCAGTTGTCAGCAAAAAAAAAAAACTGTAAAAATAACTTTTTAGTAAGCATTACTTAAATTATACATGATAACTAAAATTTCAATGCTATCATAATAGAAAAAAAGCTGTCCCATATCCCAGAGTGACAATTCCGCCACAGGCAGTAAATATGTGGACCTAAGTGACACTCACATCCTGAACTACCTGAGAGTGTCATGCTATCTTCAAACATGACTGAAACCCCGAAGATCAAAGTACACATTGTATTAAGCAGCCACTAGCAGAAGCACAGTGGTGAACAAAAAGTCGTTTGGTCCCATTATGAGTTCATCCCCAGTCCTTTTACACCTGCAAAGGCACAATTAGTAAGGACATGGGGGTCACAGCTGAGAAAGGGTCCATTATCTGCTAAACAACAATGCCATATCCCCCTTCCCTAAAAAGCCAGAAAGTGATGATTGAGAGGAGGAGGAATTCAGAAATGATGTTCACCAAAAATGATTGCATTCCATAAGCATTTCTGCAATGCCAAGAGTCTGTGAGATAAATCATCCCAGAAGCAAAAGTAAAAGTTACACTTCCTCACCCACTACTCACCAACCAGCCACCACTTTAAACTCCATGCTTTCCCCATTGGCTACAATACTTTCTTCTTCCTCCACTGTTCTGTATTATGTGCATGGTAGGGAAAGTAACTTGGCTAGCTAAAAAAGCAATGCTACTGCAGCTGAAGCCCTTTCCAAAGCACCTGTTTTTCACCATGGCATGGAATGTGCTGGGTCCTGTCTCCACCCTAAGATGCTAAGGTTGCTGGACCAAACAGAGAATGCCACCAGTCTATTCTACTCCTAGCAGATGAGAAGTCCTTCTGTACAGGGGTGGAGCTTCAGGACAGCAACGATTGTCAGACAATCACTTTTCAGATGTTTGCTGAGGGTCAATACAGAACTTAATGAGGAAGTGTCAGGCAGACAAGGGAATGCAGAAGTAATAAACAAAACATAGCTCTCAACCTTAGGTTTCCAAAATGAGGAGCACTAGCCTTCACAATGTGGAACAAATTGGAAAAATGTGGAGGGCATACTCATGGCTTATTAACAACTTCAACCAGGAAGGTCATAGGATGGTTAAAATATGCTGCTTTTACTTATAAAAAAGATATTTTAATGAATTAATATGCTTCATTTCTATTTATCATGAATATCAGTTAAAAAAAAATCCTAACACTAATTGTGTGACAGACCCTTTCAATGTGGAACTTGGAGGAACATGATCTTTTTCAGACACCAAATAAGGTACGTTCCTTATAATGAGCTACACTTGAGAGGTATGATGGTATGATATACTCATCTTTGTTAGCTGTTTCACACTGCTCATTCAGAGGTGCCCCTCTGTGAAAGAGCACATTTCCCCAAGTTCTGCACTTCTTCAGTGTTTTATTTATTTATTTTTTTTTTGGACATCAATCTTCTATCCCTCATAGCTGCTTCATTTCCTTAAAAGAAAGTACCAACAAGCAGAATGTGCTACAAAGGAAATGAGAAGGTTCATCAGAAATAACACTGTGAAGTAATAACACCCTCAAATAAAAGTTGTCTTAAGGAAACATTTTAGATCTCCAAACTTGGCCATTTTTAAAATTCTTTCACTGAATTTTTAGAGCATGAAGGAGTTCATGTTCATTGAAGGACCAGCGTACTAACAAGTGTGTAATTAGTGTGTAATTATTTAAAAGGTCAGAAACATAACCAAACTGCATACATCAAATTTAGATTTATATCAATGGGTTTAAAAATGCTCTGACTCTTCCTACCTTGGATAGACCTTAGTGTCTCAGTTGTACACACAGATCCAGGTAGTCTGTTTTTTAAGATCAAGCACTTAAACGTATCTGATTTAGATCTTCATGTGTTTGTTTACTACCCTTATAAATTACTTAAATAGTCTCCACCGCAAATCTGAAAACACTTTGTCAATAATTTGTTCATACTTAGGAGTGGCAAACATGCCCAGATATTTCTAATAATGTTGTCAAAAAGTATAGGAAAGCTGTCATGCCTTACCTTGCCTTAAATGCAATCAGAGACCCAGTTGTCCAGGATTTCTTGTATCTTCACAAATAAAATAGTCCCATAAATGCCAAAACAATGGATCTAAACCTGCTTCAGCAGATCAACAAAATAAGATGGAGAGACAGATTCATTATTTATTATCTCCCTAATCTCCAGATTAGACCTCCCTTGCAGGCACACCTCTCAACTGTCCAGCTTTTCGCAGAATGTCCACATTTTTGCCTCATATTTTAATATGTTCTTCATTAGATTTGTGGTTTTATGAGAAATCAAGAAGGACTGAAGTCACTAAATAATGACACACATTTCAGTTTCAGACTTTTCCATGCTAACACAAATCCTGTTATTCTAGTAACATTTTAAGTTTATAAGAGCAATAGTTAAAATCTGTCCCTATTTTTGGGCCTTTACCCCCCTTATTTAAGGCTTTGTCCAGATTTCTTGTGTTAAGAGGTATGCCTGCAGATGAAGCAGTGTGATACTCTGTAATTATTTAATAATCAGATGGGTATTCATAAATTCACCCTGGGTTCAAATGACCTAGCCTTTATGTTGTTTGTCCCTAGACTTTTTATTGATGTTATCAATATCTACACGAAAAGGTAGTGGATTCAAACTAACTGTATTAATATCTTAGCTCATATACCTCCCCAATTCCTTTTCAGTGACACATCCTTACATCCACCTTAATTGGCAGGCTTGTTAGTCTCTTTGTGGCCAAAAAAAAAAAAAGAACATTGGCTTAATTAATAGGGTATTGTTAGTGAAACAATACACCGACACTAAAACTGAAAACTAGATAGCAAAGCTTGCTGCCCCCTCCCCAACACATTTCAAAATCTGTGAACAGGCTTGCTTCAAAACAGATGATACCCTGAAGGCTATTGGGCACAACCTTTAACGAGAAGCAGGTACTTATATTTTTGTGCCTATTTTTATTGCAGGATTAGTTAGAACATTAAGCAGCTTGCTTCCAGCATTGTATGACCTGCTCTTCTTGGTCATGTTATTCCTTCCTTTTACTTCATAAAACTTTCAGACACTGTACCATCATTCTGTAGTACTTAGAATAAATTATGAATTCTTTACTAGGAGGATGTGACCTTCTTTGTTTGGTGTTCCATTTATGAGTGATAAGTAGTCGACCGGCTCTTTCCTTTGAGAGAGGAGTTTAACAATATAGTTATTTTTTCAAGTAGCTCTTCTATGAAAAGTTTATGTGTATCTTTGTGTGTATGTGTGCACCCATGTGTGCATACATACATCAACAACTGTTATTAAATTGCTTTCTGTATTGGAACTTTTCTTCCCAGGCCTCCGCTGAAAAAGGGCTTTAGCTCATTCGGACACTCCCGGTCAACAAATGTAAAATAAAATAAATAACTATATATATATATATATATATATATATATATATATATATATATATATATATATACACACACACACACACACACACACACACACAGACAGAGCGATATGGAATATGAGTGTTAGGTGCACAGCTCAATCATCTCCCCCACTACATAACTGATGTTATGCCAATGGTTTGTACATACTCCACATAAACCTGCCATCACAGTGAAATACCATTGTTAAGGAACACATAAACTTGTAATAAAGTTAACAAAAATTATAGTGTCAAACAGTGGATCTAATTTATTTGTTGACCATTAAGGGTGCTGGTCAGTTGTGGACCTGCTCTAGCCATGAATTTGCTTAGCCACTAATGCAAGGGTTCCCGGAATATGTGTAGACAACTTCTGCAGTAGCCATTTAGCAATCATGCCATGGGGCGCCAGGAGGAAAGTGAAGAAGCTTGAGAAAAAACATACGTATATGGGTATAATATGCTAACTCAACACATAAAATCAATATAAAAACCTAAACAGTGGAGCTATGAGGCCAAAATCTTAAGCACTGTGCCACCATGCTCCTTCACTCATTCACACACTCACTCACTCACTCACTCACTCACTCACTCACTCACTCACTCACTCACTCACTCACTCACTCACTCACTCACTCACTCACTCACTCACTCACTCACTCACTCACTCACTCACTCACTCACTCACTCACCATAGATCAAGCTATATACAAGCTATAGTCAGAAATTGAGGAATAATTTCATGAAGGGAAGATGGCAGGATGGTATCTGTCAGGTGTCAGAAGTCTGTATCAAATGATGCATACCTGAGAGTTTCTCCATAAGGACTAGCACCTCGAAGTTCCCTACTTCTAAATTGGGAGCTTAATTTGTAGTGCTTAGGAAGTGTGAACAGAAGTCCATATTGTAGCTTCATCTGTATCCTGAGCAGAAACATTCTAAAAATATGAAATCAGAGGAACAGCAGCCTTGGTAGACAGCACCTTGCTATTCCTGATATAGCTTTCTTTTTATTTACCATGACAGACGGCATTACAAATAACCAGCCACTTTGACAAGGTCTGTTTACTTTGCATTGACTAGACAAGCAACTCAGCCTGTCTGATGTGCTTGATCATTTCCATATGGTACTGGGCAAGGTAAAGGGGGTGGCTGCCACAGGTACAAACTGTTAGGAGGTGTGAACAGCAATGCATAATAGGTCCTGATTGGTCCCTGCATATCATTTGTTCAATCAGTGGGTATGAGTGTCGGTCAATGCTTACGGATGTGAGCTCTAACTAGTTGTTTAAGTGTAAATGAGTGACGATTGCTTGCATGATTTGCTTGCAGTGTGTGTCTGCATTTGGAAGTGTAGCATGGAGATAATGTAGCTTTGCCACAGTTTTCATAGGGTGTTTCAGTCAGAGCAAAGGCAGGATGCAGAAAGAAGACTTCTTTTTTTTTTTTGCTCCTTGGCTTTGAAGGATGAGAGCACAAACTAGGGGACTGTTTAGGGTATCACAAGCCTACAGCTTTGTGGAATAAAAACTGTACTATGAACCAGCAATCCCACCCCCTCAGCTCTGGCAAAAAAACACTTTGCTGGAATAGGCCAATCACAGATCTAGGATTCCTACCACAAGCAGATGGCCAGATACATGACATGCATCCCCCTCCCTCCTACCTTAGCCATTCAGGTTCCATTTCTGTGCACTGCCCCAAACCCTCCTTCAACTTATTTTATTAATAATAATACTAATAATACTAATAATAATGTCTTCTTTTAAACTGTAGCAAACTGTTTGATAGAAATTAGCAGAGAGTTGCTACAATTTATATCCTAGCTGTACACAGCACTGTGGTGCTCATGTTTTAATTAAAAAAAAAAAAAAAAATCTTCTTTTTAAATTGTAGCAAACTGCTTGCTACAAATGTAGCAAGTAGTTGCTATAATTTATAACCTACCTGGTTGGAGCACTACAGCTCCCTGGTTATAGTTAAAACAAAACTGTAGCAAGCTGGATTACACATGGAGCACTACAGTGCTCAGGTTTGACTACAGATGCAATAAACAGCGATCAGGATTAGCTGATCATGCTCTTAACACTTTGCACCCAGGTCCATTGCCCCTCGCTCCCTGCACTAGTTAAGCTACTTCCCACTATGTGCAATCCCTCAAAGAACGCCCACATTTCAGCATACCTATAGGAGTGTGAGTCTAACACAACTTTAACTTCTACTAATATCACAAAATTAAATGTACATCGTCAAAAAATAAATTACTCTATGAAAGTACCACCAATGTAATGCTTAAAATCCAACATTACACAAAATTCATTTAGACAAAATTAACAAACTCTAAAATTAGACCAAATGAATTTAGGCCAAATGCATGCACTGTTGTCTCTGTCTTTACACATATATATAGTTATATTGAAGGTGTGCAATAGGATTTCCTCATTGAAACTGCTGTTAATATATACATTTTGCTCTGCTTTTCATATGAAGAATACTGGGGATTGCAAAGCTGACTAACTGATCTGATTAAATACCCCTGGGACAGAGGATAATTAACTCTGGGAATGACCCCATTTCTCTGTAAAACAGTGAGTTAAACACGAATACCTTAGCACAGAACAAGTGCTGATAAAAAGAGAGTTTTCTGGAACAGAAGATTTATGATTCCTGAATTAGCTGACTTACTGAATGGCAGAGTTAGCTTAATGATCCTAAAATTGCAAACACAGTCATTGCAGAATCATATGTAACATGAAGGTTTGTGGGAAAACATGATATTTTTGCAACAAGCTATGCTTTGAAGACTAAGGCAACCTTTTCTTCTAGGGCTTTCTTTTGAATTTATTTATCTGTTACTTGTACTTTGTTGAATAGAGTAAAATGCTGACTTAAAGTGAAGCAGTTTAAGTAACAGCTAAATTACATAGCATAAATTGTCATACATTACAATTGTAGTATGAGTTTCCAGGTCATTTGTATGCACAGTTAAGACTACATTAAACAGACTGCACCTATGGTATTAAAAAATAAGTTATGACTGTTCTCTTTGTATATTTTTTGCTATATTTATTCTTTAAATAGGGCACCACATCGTAATGGAATACTGTATAAAATATACATTTTACTGTACCAGTTTGTGTTAAACTTATTTGTATGAGGCAGAAATGTAAGAGAAGAGTTAGTTGAGGTGAAAATGCAATTATTTGCAGAAAGTGGTGAATAAGTTTTTAGAATTATTTAGCCTGTAAGAAGATCGTATCAGTTAATATTTAAAATAAACCTGGCTGTTCTGTAGAAGGTGATAGCAAAACTAAAACAAGTACTTTGGACACATAATGCTAACACAAAATTGACTACAGAAGACACTAATAATGGGAATGATAAAAGGAAAAAATAAGAAATGTGCTCCAAATGCAAGGATGGATAGGCAGCATTAGTGAAGTGATGTGTATGACATCACAAGAACTAAAAGAAACAGCTGCTGACAGAAAGGCATTGTGTGCTCAAGTTGTTGAGGACATACAAAGCTGAACTTGACTAAATGACTAAACAACAGCACCAACAACAAATTCTTTTTTCATCAGAGGAAAAGCAATAATGATAGAACAGAAGAGTTAGACTCTTGGAGGAAGACAGCCTTCATCTTCCATATTAATAGCAAAACTGGGAAAGCTGAATATTTTCTGTGATGATAAAGAGATCCACTAGCTTGGTTCCCCATGCTGAAATACTTGAGAAAATGCTTCCCTCCAAAATTGCCATTTATAGGTTAGATGAAATTGTTTATATGTTTTCAAGTTTGCTAGGCTGAAAACGTATAGGCTGGGTAAATTACCTGCAAGGTGGTGCTGTGATCTTGACCTGTTTCTGAATACCCATTGCTTAACTGCATAGTGGGTTGGCATAAATACCTCCTTCTTTACAGATGAACTAGATCATCAGAGGGGTATCCATACTGATTTATAGAGTTGCTAATGGACTTGTCTCACATGTTTTAATACTAGTGCAAGTAATCTTATGTCCTTCATGAGATGAGTAAATAGTATTCTTCATACAACTCAACATTTTAGGAACAGTAGATTATCTCCCTGGCATGACCAGAAAAGAAAAAAATCCCTCAGTTATTGAGGATAGGAATATGGGATAATCATTGCCCTCCATTTTCTTTCAAATACAGTGAAGGCTATCATATGTTATTTATTCATACAGGAGATATTAATTAACAGGGGCAGTGGTATACACCCTTGGTCCTGTTTAGGGGAAGAGCAGTTGCTGCAGTTTTACTCTGGGATGAAGAGGTAGATAGAGAGATCACTTCTCTATCTGTTTCCAGAATTTCATGCAAGTTTTGCTTTCTCCGGGTACTTTAGATTGACTGTCAGCTTGCTTACGGGGGGAGGAGACTGAGGGGCAGAAGTTGACAGTATTCCAGCCAGATCTGGTTATACTCTGAGCATGGAAGTCTTCATAATTTGTGTTTCTTAGACACACTTGTTAATTATTTATTGATGACATTACACTGGAAATTCTCACATAAGAAACTTCCCAACCAAGCTCCGATTCAGCTATTCATTCATACTCTGAAGAAATGTACTCATTGTTGAAATAAAGAAGAAAACAGTATACACACTGACAGGTTCAAACACTGTTTATGGTAATTGGGGAGAAATAGCCAAGTTATGGGAGAATGGAATGGCTGCTGGGGTGGGGCAATCCATTATTCTTCCTAGGGCCCCATTTGACCATGATTTGGTTCTGATAAGCAATGAAGATGATGTGTGGTAAATTCAGCTTTTTTATGGGATACATATGAGCCAGTATGCATACTATCATCAGATAAACATTACCCTTCACAGGAAAAGGATGATAATTGGCAGTGACAAACTGAAGCTCAATTCTTCTGTCGCTGCATATGTCCTCTCTAAAGTAATATCACTGAAGATTACCTAGTGTCTTAAACTCTACCCAGTTGGAAGTGAATGCAAGTGGAGCCATTGAAACACATTTCTTTACCTTCTGCCAGCCCCAATGACAGAAAGCGATAAAGCCCTGTCTATAATCATTTGACATGAATTCAGTTAGCAGACTAGGTCTTAAGAAGAGTAATCGGAGAGAGAGAGAGATGACAAGAACTAGCATTCTCACCTCCCTTTCAGGGGATAGTGGAAGGTGTATTTCAGGGGTGTGAATTCATAGGTTCATAGGTAGGTACTAGGCTATTGGCCCTAGGACCTATATAAGCCTAGCCAAAAAGGTACCCTGGCTTTTGCCACCCAAGAAAATTATTTTCCTGTGCCCCTGTCAAGCAGAGCCACAGAGGTGATCCCCGGGGTGAATTTCCTATTTCCCATCCAATCATCAAGATTCTTCTTGAAGAGTGCTAATGAAGAGATTTGTTTGATATAGATACATAGTTTGTTCCAGAGTATGGGAAGTCTCTGGGACAGGAATCTATCCCTCCAGCATGTTCTGTTTATTGTGGTGACAAGGTTTAGGTCCCTAGAGAGTGTAGCTCAGAGGGATTGGGATTTCTTTAAGTGGAGCATGTCCAACAGCTCTGGGTTTGTCATAGCTTTGTATGTTAGGCAGCGATCTCTTCTGAATAGGCGATATGCGATGGAGTAAAGCTGGAGTCTTTTGAGATGGTCTGCGTAGGCATCTGTTTGAGGCTAGTAATCCTCTTTCTGAAGTATTTCTGTAGCCTTTTCAGTTGTTGTAGATGTCTTGTGAGGTCCACACCAAAAGGGGCATTGAGCTCTATAATGGATCTAATGAGTGAAGAGTAGAGGGGAACAATGACCTCTTTTTTTCTGGATGAGAAACCTTTTGTGATGTGGTGTGCCACGTAGAAGGATTTCCTGACTACTGTGGCAATGTGATTATCAAAGGAGAGACTACTGTCCACCTGTGCCCCAAAGTCTCTTATCACACTTTCAGTGTTAAGTAGACTACCACCTATGTGGTAGCTCAGGGGTACAGAGTTTTTACCAAAGGGGATGACAATGCACTTTTTGTCATTAAGATTGAGGCCATGGCTTTGACACCAGGCATCTGTCTCAGTGAAGCCCTTTTATAGGATGTCCACATCGTTAGGAGTTTCAGTTATGGCTCCTAGTTTGCAGTCACCTGCGAACTTCATTAGCCTAAGACCTTCTGTGTTAGCCTGTACTTCAGAAAAGTAGATATCAAACAGGAGATGACCTGGGACTGAACCCTGTGACACTCCACTTGTCACTGGTTTGAAGTCGGATTTGGAGTTTGCTACTTTCACAGTGTGGGTACTGTCAGTGAGCCAGTTGGTAACCTATCTTGTGACATAGGGATTTATACCTAGTTTAGTGAGTTTATCTATAATTCCAGAGTGGGGAATGGTGTCAAAAGCCTTGGCAAGATACAGATAGGCTGTGTGAACCACCTTACCTTCATCTGCGGCTTTGGTGACAGCTTCAAAGAAGTCTATCAGATTTAGGAGACATGATCTGCCTTTTACAAACCTGAACTGACTGGGGTCCAGAGTTTGGAGATTACCAATGTCTTTGTTTATAAGTTCCATGATGAGACCAGGCTCATTAGGCTAATGGGACGATAGTTCCCCGAGTCTGTGGTGGCTCCACCTTTGTGGAGTGGGATAACCATCACTGTGCGCCATTTAGTAGGCACAAAGCCTGAGGTGAGGCTATGATTAAACATCGTGCTTACGTGGGGTTCCAGTTCATTCTGTAGTTCATGTAGAATGCAGCCTGGGATGTTGTCAGGTCCCATGGATGCTGTGTTCTTGGCTTTGGAGAGTGTGTTTTTTACCTGTGCAGCCATGATTGCAGGAACTTGGCATTCTTCCGGTATTGAGATGGGCCCTTTAGGGGGTGAGAGGGGGGTAAAGTTAATACTGAATCTATCTGCCAGGATGTTGGCAATATAAGTTGGTTCTGTATATTTAGTGCCATTGTGCTACAACTCAGAGCAGATCTGAGTGTTGCCATTGAGATTCTTGACATAGCTATAAAATGCTTTGTGGTTGTCTTTAGAATCAGTGGCGATTTTGTTTTTGTAACTAGCTTTGGAGGATTTTATGAGGGATCTCAGCTTCTTACTGAGGCTGACCAGGGAGCTCCTCCAGTCATGGGATTTTACTCTTTTTTTGCAATAGTTTCTTTCTTCTGTTGTAGAGTTTGTTTATTGCAGGTGACCACCAGATTGGCTTCCTTTTTTTTGGAGGATAGCATCTTGGTTCTGTTAGGGATAGCATGATCCATGCACTTGTGTAAGTGCTTATAAAGTGCATTTGTGTAGGATTCAGCAGTTGTACCTCTATTGTCCATCTGCATGGGTGTCATGAAGTTTGCCACTTCTGTCTTAAGAAGCGTGAAGTTGGCTTTGGAGAAATTTTTTAGAGTGGTTTCCCTAATGGGGGTGAGGCCGGGATGTGGATATCTAGGGTGATTAGCTTGTGGTTGGATCTGACCAACGAGGAATTGACGTCTGGTGTGGAACACCAGTCACCGATATTGGTAATGACCAGATCTAGGATATTGCTGCCCCTGGTGGTGGTGGTGTGGATAAGTTGATCCAAGGCATTGGGATTTATGGATTCCAGAAAACGTTGAGCAAAAGAGTTGGTACATGAGTAGTTTTCCCAGTTTATAGTGGGATAGTTGAAATCATCCATTATTAGGGTGTTGGGTTGTACCCTAATATTTTCCAGTGTATCAAGAAATGAGTGGGAATCCTGGGGCATGGTGGGGGATCTGTAGCAAGTTACAATTTGGATTGTGGTCTTGCCCAGAGCTAGTTGCACTGGGATACTCTCTGATGCATTATGCTGAGTAACTAGCCTGGAGGTGTGGATATCCTTAATGAATATGGACACACGTATGCCTTTAGTGTTTCATTTCAGGTTAGGTGGCCATAAGGTGTGGTATGAATTATAGCCTGGTAAAGCAGAGGTGCTCTCTGGAGCCTTGAACCATGTATCTGTCACTGCACAGATGTCGATGTTCTTCATTTTAAGGAGTGCCTCAAGTGAATGCATTTTGAGGTTTAGACTTCTAGCATTGAGTAGCATTACCCTCAGATTTTGCTTGCTTGTACCTGTTACGGTGGTGAATTTGTTATTTGAACCTTGCCTAAAAAAGGCACTATAGGGATGGCAAGAGCCTTAGTCAGTACCTGGAATCCCAAGGGCGACAGGTGCAGGCCACCTCTGGCAAAGCATCGTGGTCTGTTGATAATGTCATCCCAGGCAGACAGATACTGGATCCCCTTAAAATTACACCAGAAGTTTACCCAATTGTTGAAGTCAATCATTTTGTCCTTGTACTGTGGTATCATTCTGGGTGATGGCAGGATGCTACTCAGGGCTAGAGTCATACCTGCCTGGGCTACAAGATCGGAGAGCTCCTCCATGTCTCTTTTCTTGTAGTCCAGGGAGGTACGTCTCAGGTCATTCACACCAACATGGACAATGAAAAAATCATATTTGTACTTATTGTGGATTGACCTGAGTGTGGGCATTATGTGGCAGATCCTGGCACCCGACAGGTAGCTGACAGTAAATGTCTCCTTGTTTAGCCTGGTGAGTGGAACATCAGTGTGCCTGACTCTAGAGTCACCTATGACTAGAGTGTTGGGTACGTTGTTATGCCTTATGGGCTGTGGTTGAGTGGCACATTGAGTTTGTGGGCTATGTGTCATTTGGGTTGTGTTGGGGGGGAGTGAAGGTTGTTTGCATTTATGCTTTGGAGGTCTATGTTGCTTAAGCAGATTTTTATTGAGATCCTCCATGAATGTAGGTGTTTGTTTTGTATTTCTATGTGTGTGTTTTGCTGGTGTAGGTTTTGAGGGACTATGTGATGAGTGTTTACCTTCTCCTCTTAACTGTCTAGTCCAATCTTGGGTGAAGAGAGCTTTGCTTCCTGTTTGGCTATATAAGTGCATCTCTCACAGGTTGTAGTGTTGGGTGGTAGGAGGAGAGGGTTGTCTGTGTACATGAGGCAATTGCTGCATTGCCCCAAGATGCCCAGATTCATCAGGTAGACAGGAGAAAATGCCGGGAGCTGACCCTTAGTCATGCCTGGATAGGTACTTATTTATTAAGTACTAAAAACTGTTTTCCTCTAGACAAGTGAGGAAAGTTGAGTGCTGTAGTGATTTGCAGTTTATTTAGTGCTTGCAATGAGTTCTGAACAAGTGCTGAGCTCAAAGAAACAGATTTGAGTGCTAAAACTAAAAAACTGGCTAGTTCTAAGGGAAAATTTGAAGAGTACACTTTATGGCGCCGGGATAAAGTGTATTCTTTTTAATATAACAGTAGCAAATGAATAAACTGATTTAAACAAATTAACCAGTAAAAAGCTAAAAACTGAACTACTGATTCCATGTATACTTCCAGATGGAGAAGATGTGCATTATCGTTAGTTCAAGGCTAGTCTACTGAAGAGATGCAGTTTCAGAAGTGAGAGAGACACTTTTTATATATTTTCATTTAAGGCTAACCCTTGAAATTAGCAAAAATGCTGAGTAGAACTGGTAGGGCTACAAGAGAAATCCCATAACCAATGTGGCATTTCTCCTACTATCTAGCCCTCAAACATAGGATAAATGTGTGATCTATAGATATGTTGTCTCCATGAAAAATAAATGGGTCAACCTGGAGTGTGGGAAGGAGGCTCAGTGACCACAAGCCAAAAATAGAACAATAATGCATTTGTTCAGTCTTGCACATTTCCCAGATACATTGACATTTTTTCTAATTATCAAATTCAGCCAGTTCTTGGTTGAGGTCCCTTCTCTGTAGAGTATGCACTGTCTTCCCTATATTTGAATGTTTTTACTTTGGGTACTCTGTCTTCCTTCCACATCTCAAAGAAAAGTGTCAGATGATTCGATCATGCTGTATAGTCCTTATGTCAGATGGATTCTCCACTTTGCAGTGTTCTTGTGTATGTGTGTGTGTGTGTGTGTGTGTGTGTGTGTGTGTGTGTGTGTGTGTGTGTGTGTGTGCGTCTGTGTGTGTGTCTGTGTGCGCACATACGCATGTGTGATATAAAAGAAAGGCCTGGCAATCTATTTCTATTCCTTAGTTGACTAATAAACTCTGTGGATGGTAATGGCATTCATGAGTTCAGTATAGGAATTGCAGGTAACTTAGCACCACTGACTGGATAGTCATATTTGCCAAACCATAAATTATGAGAAGTCATAATTCTATCATAAAGTAAAGTCTATAAGAGCAGTACAGAAGGTTATAGCAATGACCTGAACCTGCACTTTATGTTGGAGTCTTGGGTTTGAGTCCTTCTTGCATACTTTTTCATTCTCAGCTAGTCACTTAACTGAATCTGTGTTAATAGTTAACACACAGAAATATGTACCTGTAGCTAGAGTGGTTACCCAGACAGCAAACAAAATAAAGTGCAAAAATATGGTTCACTTTGCATGGTTAATAACACACAAAAAAACGGAAAAGCCCAGCAAACAGCTGTACTAAATCACCAAAGCAACCAGCCTGGCTAATGTAATATTAAATGTAATATGGTACATTTAAATGTGGGAGATGCCTACAATGTCATTTTATTGCCAACACTGGACAGTTGTCCCTTCTTGGGTCTGATATTAATCTAACTCCTGCTGGATACTACAACTGTTTTTCCAGGGGAGTGGTTTATTTAGCATACTGTGTTTCTTGCCCCTCATATTATGTGGGTAAGACAGAACATAGTTTAAAGCAGAGGATTTATGAACACCTATACGAAATTAACTGTAGAAAAGAATCCAATGCTTTATACAAACACAGCCATGTATGTAAAGGGGCTGATTTTAGATTTTGGATGTTGGAACCGGTTATACCCCATGAAAGAGGGGGTTTGTAATAGATGCTTGAAGTTACTGAACTTCGAATACGTTCGGCACCATATTGTCGAAGTCCAGTAACATTGAACACCTAATAAAACCATCATAAAAAGTCAAAAGATAGACCTACTTGCTTTAAGCAGGGGGGCAAGCACCCCTGCACCCCCCCACACCCCCCGCTACTTAAATATTCCAACTCTGAGACCACACTACAGTAACGTAAATGGAAATCTCCCTTTATGGAGATTTCCTTTTATCTCTTCGATGTTCTGCGGTTTCGCTGTTTACATGTTGACAATGTCAGATTCGACATTGTGAACATGCGCAATTCTGATATAGACCCTGAAAGAGGGGGTTACTAGGGGTTAAAATAAGAATACTGTGAGCTGAGGTGGCAATTGCATTTACATGCAGGGTCACTACTAATTTTTAGTGATTATTTGTCTGTTATTCCAACCCTCAAATTGAAAGCATTAGAATAGTGAAAAATATGTTAAAAATGTGTTTTATATGTTTTACCTTTTAGTAGAATTATACATGTGTTCTTTCAAATGCATATTTTTTCAAATGTATTTATTTGTGGGGAATGTATTCAACCCAAATGTTTTATATGTGATATTTTATATTGTTGCTTGTGTATTTTAATTCATTTTACTTTTCCGTTTTCCTGTGTAACCTACCTTGTCTTATTATGTATTTATCTTGTTGTCCCTTTAAGACTGGAAGTCTGATTTATTATGACATTTTTTACTGCTAATAGGGTTGGTTTTAGTTCTGTTTAAGAGGGATTGTCAAGGGATTTTGTTATTCTGATGCAGTGTCTGGTGTAGGAGATGAAAGCACCTAATCAATAAATTTTATATGTGTATTTTTGGTCTTCCTGGTGTTTGCAGCCAGCCTGGCTGCTTTGGTAACTTTGTATGGTCCACAGAAGAGAGCAAAATGTAGTGCCTATTTTATTAAGCAGAACACAACTCAATGCTGTATAACAGCAGGAAAACTACTTAATTATCTGGTTTTGTTTCACAGAATTGGAAGCATCATACATAAGTTGAATAAAAAGGACAATGGTTCTTTTATATCTCTCACTTGCAACTCATGTTCAACCCAGAAAAGACCACACTACTATTTTTTTTTTTACCCCAAAACCCTCTCTCATGAAAAAACAAAATTTAAAGTCCTCTCTCTTGATATTGCCATCGAAGTCACTTCTCATAGCAAACTATTAGGGGTCACAATGGATGATAGTCTTACACTCGATCTGCATATACAAAATTGCATAACAAAAACTCACCATAAACTAGGGTGCTTTACAGAGCCAAAAACGTTATCACCGATTCAACTAAAACTGCACTTGCCGCTACTTATCTGCTCCTCACTCTTCTTTATTGCATTCCCATCCTTACTAACCTCCAGGCTTTACAAAAATTAAAACTGGAATACTGCTATAACTTCTTCTTCTTCTTTCGGCTTTTTCCGGTTAGGGGTCGCCACAGCAGAACTCTGTTCCGCTAATGATTAGCAGTAGATTCTTTTACAGGTGCCAGCTCGATGCCCAACCTTCAACTAAGGCATGCCCATTCTATGCATGCCTTTTGAATGCCACTCGACCGCGGGGAGGACATGCAGACTCCACACAGAAGGTGCTCCACCGAGAATCGAATAGGAGAACCTCTTGCTGTGAGGCAACAATGCTACCGCTGCTAAATTTGTGGCAAATGCAGCTTTCAGAAACCACCACTGTATAGCAGTGAAAAGCCTAAATTAGTTAGAACTGCCTCATCAACTAACATATACACAACTTCTTACCACCTATAAAACTATCCAGTATCCATCTGCCTGTCCAGCAGTAACAAACATTTTACATAACTATATTCACAGTTGGTCATTGTGATCCAGTGAACAAAAACTCCTGTCTATCTACAAACCTAGCAAATCTGCCGGGCATTGTCTGTACTCATACAAGGTTGCTAAGGCCTGGAACTCCTTACCTGTATCCATTAGGTCAGTACCCTCCCTCCCATCTTTTAAAACCACCCTGAAAGACTTCTAGTTAAAATCTGGCTCTGTTCTTGCTCAAAACCAGGACCTTATCCCTCCTTACTCTCCATGCATCGCTGGTTTTCTTAATGCTATCACATTCTCTTCCCTGACTTTCTCTTTCTATTTGATTAGACTAACTTACCTTTAATTACTCTACATACCATCGAAATTTTCTCTAAATATTAAATGATTCTCATATACCTTGTATCGATTATTACCCAGTGTTTTATATTATGTCTAATTTGTTATAATTATTTAAACTGCAAATGTTTTTTGTTTAACATTTGAAGATTGTGAAACTATTGTTCCTAAAATATTTTGTAATAAATTTGGAGATCTTCTCCCTGGGCTTCTGCTGAAAATGGGCTTCTACCCAGTCGGATTTTCTCAGAAATCAAATGTCAATACATAACTAAATAAATAATTAAAGAAGTAAATAAATATCTATGCATTTTTAATCATAAAGTTCAGTTCAGTTTTAATGTGCTGTTTGTGAAAAAGCAAGGGCCAGTAATTTTCATTTCTTAAAACTATGTCCTGGCCATCTAGTCCAAAGATTACTAATGCCACTTTATGGCATCCAGACATTTAGTGTTTGCACTCTGAGCTAAAATCTTTGACTTAAAATTTCTGGGGATGGAATGTGTTTATTCACCTTCAGGGTTGACAGTTGATGAAATGACAGGCAGAAAGGAAAAAGTAGCCCTTCTGGAGTGCTAAAGGTTAGATGTGAACCAAATGAGGAATGGTGTCCTTTTCCCATGCCAGTACTGGTGACATGCTCAGAGAGATCATAGCACCCACACATCATTCATATGGCAGCAACAGGAATTCCTCTAGTTGATAAATCAGGAATTCTGAGGAACTACAAGGAAATAATTCATGAACAAACATACCAAAACATTACAGGAATGGGTTATGCCATTTCATGCCTCTGTGTGTCCCTGAGGCATACCAGTTCTCTTCAGCCACTGCTAGGACCCCAATGTCAAGAGGGAGACACATGCTTTGACTGGGGGGACGCTTAAGTCCTGACTCACAAATTATAGACTATTATGCCTGACATTTTAAGCAGGACAGCAGGTGGTGTTTATGATATGTATCATCACAGCACATCTACAGGAGTCAGCACATGAGAAACAGAAAAAGAAAATGATTGATGGTGAAAGAGAATCATCGAATAAAACAGAAAAATATATACACTGCTTGCCATATGATGCAGCAGTAATACAGCGGTGTGAGGTTGAATGGCTCAGAATCAGTAAGGTATGCCATTCATTTTAATGCCGGAGGTGATGACATGGGTAAATCAACACCTAGAATACTGTACAAAACATCTGGTAGTCTGATGCCTGCTTACTTTTTTTTCTTCAGAATGAGCTCTGCTCATATCTGTTTGCAGTTTATTAGGAGCTTTCAAATGTCAAACAAAAATCATGGTTTGTTTACATGGATTTTGCATGCATTACAAGCAGGGATAAATAATTTCATCACTGTCTCTGAACAATAGTACTACAGGCATGAGCCATCCGAGTTATTAGAAGCTCATGTGGAGTAGGTTGAGAATGCCCCATGAGGTTCCCTGATGGAATCTACTGAGGAGGCAACAGGTTCTCACCGTCTGTGAAAGATTAAAAGTTAACTGAAACACTTAAGAAATGTTAATTATTTTCCTGCAGGTCATGATGGTGTACATTCATTTATAATGTCTGGGGTCTCCCAAATGTACACACAAATACCACATGCAGTCTAAAACAGCTAGGCACAAACTGTTAAAAAATATAGAATGCATTCTCATTAGAAAGCCATAGTGTTTTAGAGCAGATTAGGCAGTGGGTTCAGATAAAAAAAGTTGATTTTGGCAAACTGAAGCCTATATAACAGTCATTTCCTACTTCATAATTCAATCTACTGTACTGATTAAAACACAGTTTATGTAGATTAATCAGTTAACTACTCACAAGTACAGAAACTTTTTTATAAAACTATTATACTACTGTATGGAGTAGGGCCTTAAAGAGGCTGAACAAAAAATACATATATATATATATATATATATATATATATATATATATTTTTTTTGTGTGTGTGTATTTATGAGAGTTTGTGATGTGTGTGTGTGTATATATATATCTGTATATATATATATATATATATATATATATATATATATACATATATATATATATATATGGATCTATGTGGATCTAAAAAAACTATCAAATGAACATTTCGACAGCCAATATATAAACATATTTACGTCAAAAAATGTAATGTTGACACATTCTGAGAATGCTTTGGGGATTACCCCTGAGCAGGTTAAACCCAAAGCAAGTGTTTTTGCAGGGGTGCAAGCTTCCCTGCTCCTATGTTGGAAGCTGTGCCCCAAACACCTTGATAATTATATATGCTAACTCTGAGATCACATAATCCCCTTAGATTGATCTCACACAACTATCGACCATCTGTTTTAATCAACTAAATTATGTAAAAAAAACAGATGCTGACTTTGCACTCATTTATTGACATATCATATATCCATATGTGTACATGCATATAAATGAGTGTGTGTATATGTGTGTGCATTTTGAGAAGTAAATGTATACAGAGTTTCAATATAAAGATCATAAGATACCACAGATGCTGATGCATTTTAATGCAAACCTGATTTCACAGTCTACTCATATAAACTGCATTTGGGCACATAGAACAATGGGAGGATTAAGTAAGAAATCATACACTATGAACTCTTATTTTTAGTAGGCTTGCTTAGTGCATTATGAGGAGCTAGTCAAAGACTGCCATAGCACTACAAGGGTATGCTGTAGCTCTACAGGGATTTTGCTGGATAATGCTGCATACAAATGTGGCTGCTCAGAGGCACAGTTAATGTAAATTAACCATTTACTAATGGAGCTGTGTTCTGGCTTCAAACTAGCATGGCAGAGTGATTCAAAGACAACGTCTACCACACTGCTTAAGAGCAGTGAGGAATCTGTGTGGTAGCTTTACAATGAACATTCATTGCTATCTATGGTAGTGGTGGGTCTGTTATAAATGCAGCCAGTAAGTAAGTACACTGAGGCTGGTGTGTGTGTGTGTGTGTGTGTGTGTGTGTGTGTGTGTGTGTGTGTGTGTGTGTGTGTGTTTATGCAAATGAGTCACTAATGAGGTTTTGCTCCATGTGGCTGTTGCATATCACTGATTATACAATGGCCCCCATTAATATTCCAAAATGTGCATGCTGATTGGCCAGCGTGCCCGTTGTAAATCCCACAATATACCAATGGAAAAAGGTCCGGTTGCCCGGACTTTTTTCCATTGGTATAAAGAGCTCAAAACATTTTTTTTTTAAACAAATAAAAAAAAAACGGAGCAACAGAGACTTTCTTTTCTCCATTGCTTCCGTTTGTAAGCATTGATGTACTGGGTATGCATGGGAAGCAAGTCCCATCCACATGTTCAGTACATCAAAACAAGTAAGCAGTGTACCACAACCAGTGGAAGAACAGTAATGCACCGTTATACAAATACATTATTTAAGAAAAGTAAGTATTTTTTTTCTTAAATAATGTCATTGTATAATAGCAATAACTGACGATGTGGTGTGATATATTGAAATTTACCCACAGTTGGCTTTATTTAATCACTCGGGCTTCGCCCTCGTGATTAAACCACACCAACCATGGGTAAATCTTCAATATACCACACCAGGTCATCAGTTATTGCTTAAATCACTCAACTGCACACCTAACCAGACCACAGCTGCATAGTGCTGGAAGTGATATATTTGAATAGCGCTCATACCCCTCAGAAAGGGGGAAAGGTTATAGCACATGAAGACAAATGTCAATTCAAAAAAAAAAAAAGGTTTATTCAGGGAACACATGTGATATGGATATGAGGCTAGGAGAAAAAAGGTTGATGCCAAACTTTGTTTTTTGGAACTAAATGGAAACCTGTTAGAAAAAACCATGACATTCAGAAGTTGTCCATCTGTATGTTGCGAAGGAACATTATATTACATATTGAAGAATATTGTAATATAGGGAGATGTTGACTTTAGGGTAAGTACACATAGCAGAAAACGTCACAGTATAGCAACTTTTAACTTTGACTAAACTAGAATTTCATTCTAATTCCTTACTTTTTTCCTAGAGCTTATTAGAACTTGTATATGCCTTCCAACTCCATTTTGAATTTCACAACTTTTTTTTTTATCTTTTGCCTCTGAAAGAAAAAAATCTTTTATGAGTTACAATCCTTGAATAAAAATAATCCCTAATGACACCCCTGAGTTGCTCTTTGATATACTTGCATCTCTGTTCTCTTGAAAATGTCCTCCTGTGATTAATTTTGCCTGTTAGACTTTGTTGATTCCTATAACTTACTTAACATATTTTGTCATGCCTCCCCACCCCCATTTTTCCTTCTGTGGTATATGTATTAAGTTCTTTAGCTTATCTTCATAAGACTTCCTAAAGAACTAGAATAATGCAATCTCTGTGAAAATTTCAGACTTTTCATTTTTGTAGAATTCTTAATCAAACATACAATTTCAGTAAGAGGAATAACTAAAAGGGCATTCCCTTTCAGTGATAGGGCATAAACACTGAATATGTAGGTATGGATTATAGGAGCTATACCCACTTACAAATAAAAATTAAGTTTAGATTTTTCATACTTTTGTCGTATCATAATTGCATAGTTACTAATGTGTGCCCCTCTAAGCCTACCCCTGCACCAACAATCCCCAGTCCTGCACAGTGCCTTATGAAAAACCTCTTCTCCTAAAACAAACACTATTCAGGCAAAGTATGTCTGCAGCTGTAGGCAGAGATTTCATAAACAATTAAAAATGGAATGTGTATGCTTTTCTTTTGCGATTTTTGGAATTTTAAACATTTTGTTTCAGTAAGGCAATCTCCTCGTGCATGTCGGTATACTGTCGCTACTCGTATATAATTGTATTTTTGTTTTATGCACAGAAAAACACAGATACTGCAAATTTTGACACAAATAAAGCTTTACCGATAAGATATGGAATAAACATAAACATGAAAGGAATTGCTTTACTCTAGAACTATGTAGTGATAATTGTAAGCAGTAATGATTGCAATATTTTCACAGTGAGGCATCTCAGAGCAAAACAAATATAACAGGCTAACACATGCAGATTAGCTTGACCAAATTACAAAACATTTCTTGCACTCCTTTCATGTGTACAACTGAAATATCACAGACTGTGCTGGAAAAGATTAGTTCCCTTTAGACAACCCAAGGCATGTATTTTAAATGAGAGCCCGACTATCTGGATAAATCATAGTGAGAGGTACAGCATTAGGACAGCAGGGTAAGGCAAATTGGGATGAGATAAAAGTTTGTCACAGATGACTATAAGATACAGAAAACAAAAGAGGGCTAAAAAGAGACAGAAATAAGATTTCTGAAAAAGAGGTTGAATTGTTTGCAAGCTCACTCAGTAAAGGATGATGAGAGCTGTGATTTGTAGTTTATGGAATTTCAACCATAGCTTTGCGAATTAGATACTTTGCTTATACCTCTGGAACACAAAAGTCACTAAGAGCTAAACTAAGATTGCAAATGGCATGAGACTAGGCCACAGAAGTTAAAAACCTGAGTATGGGATTTATAAATCATTTTATATGTGGGTCTGTGTCACTAGCTTTCAGAAGATCTTTTTCTTACCCTCAGCAGAGGTAGTCTAGTGTAATTTTACTAGGCTATTGACTCAGTTCAAGGATGGGGTTTGGATAGTCCTTTAGTGTTCAGTTAGACCAACAGCAGAGCTTCCTTTAGGGACTGAACTGAAAAGAGTTTCCATTTCTAGGGTCAGCTGATTAGTCTTGCATCAATCTTGGTGATACTACGTCAGCAGGTTTCAACTAAATAGAGACTACCAGGAATGCAAATGTATAAGTAATACAGGCTTTTTAAATATCTGCAGCATAAATCTGAAACTATGGCTGGGAGGCACTACCCTAATAAACAAAAATATGGCCTGAGGCCAGTATGGGTCCTTGCCACTAAGATAGCTTCTTTTGCAACACATAAGGTAATTTCATGACAGTAAAGGACACTTTGGATCTTATATAGGAACACTGAGAACTTAACCTTGGAGCCTTTATTCCCTAGGAGTCTATTAATTTAGCTATAGCAGAAGATGCACAGGCTGTTGGGTCTTTTCTCTGTTGATTTTGGTTGGCTGTTTATTCTTTATTTTTTCCTTTACATTTTAGTAAGAATGTGCTTGCACTGTCCTCAGACTGTTTGGGGTGACAGCACATAGAAATTACAGACTAGACTGCCCATGTTTTGGAACTGTGAGGTTTTGCAACTTTGTCTTTGTCAAGTTAAAATGTCCCCGGGGAATCTATGTGCAGCGAATTTTAAACCTCTTCTGTTGGACACTTTATTTTGTGATTCAGCCAAGAATAAGCTTACTTTGCTGTACTCTGAACTTTTAGCCATTGCTATAAAAATGGAAGCATAGGCATCATCCAACAGAAAAAGAATTGTATGAAATAGTTAAAAGAATGCATGAGATTGAGATGCTTATGAAAAGACTAAATTCGAGATAATAGATGGTTTAGAATCAGCACCCATGGATGTATGTCTCCTATCAACTCCATTCTGGCAGCATCCTGCACGTTTACTCCAATCAAGGTGCCTGTTCTACAGTGGATGTTTGTTATTCACTGAGAGTGACATGACAGAGTGGGATACAATAATCCTTACTTTTTTTATTTCCATTCTTTTCCTCTTTTTTGTATTTTTTCTTTTTACTTGTAAATGTTTTAACATTTTTGGATAATGTTTAATTACTGGTTGTTATCTTTTCTTGCCTGTTAGAAGATTTTATCCAGATAATTTGTATTACTAGTTGAGGTATGTTGAATTTCATTTTAATTCTTAAAATGCTGAATTTGATTTTAATTCTTAAAAAGATTTATTTTTTTTTTTACTTATTTTAATTGACCGAGGAGTTTAAAAAAGGAATTATTCACAAATTGTCTTAATTTAAATAGTAGATTTTACATAAAAATGAAGTACTGTATTGAATCGTTAATGAAGACATTTGGAGAGTTAAAATATTCTGGGGTGAAAGTACCAGAGAATTAGAAGGGTAGATACTTTCTCAAAAGCTGAATAATTATGCTTTTTTAACTTGGCAGGTATTACATTTAAGTTTCTGAACTTTGAGTTGGAATTTCAAGAATAGCAAGGTGAGAAAATACTTAAAACTAGTCCTTAGTGCAGGAGAAAGAGAATGTGTATCCCTGGGATTCAGAAAGGCTTACCATGATGTGGAAGCCTTCACTTGGAAGGTTTCCCTATTGTGATAAGCAATGACTAATTCACTGACCACTCTCCCACTACTGTTTTCCTTGTTCTACCACGGCAGTACGAGGAGTCTTGTCTTGCTGTAGAAGATGCATGTAAATGTAGCAGTCCCGGGAGGAGTCTAACCCTAATTAGCCCTGTTCACTTCCCCAGAAAAGGTGATGACACGTGTTTAACTTGCAGACCAATGAACAAGACCCAGATGCTTTGATTCCTTAGACAAAGAAGACAAACATACTATTTGTAATCCAAAGATTCTTTTATCAATATTTGATAGGGAGATGGAGGAAAAACATCATTCCAATTTCACATTGCATATCTGGAGCCACCATAGAAATGACCTTGCTATCACTGGGAGAAGTGGAATTGTTGTTAAGAATGTATAGCTTGGGTCCACAAGTTTGTGAGTCAGACCTTTATTTATTTTGTAGTTTTGCTCTAAATACTATTTCAAGGAAATATAATGTTGATGCCAGAATTCAGAGATACTGTATTGTTATAGCTGAAAGAAGGTTATTTGACTGATTTATTAATGCAGATATGTCATTTTTAGAGTATTATTCATGACCCAAAATCACAAAAAGATAAGCTTGATGTGCTTACTTTATTTACCTTTGATACTTGTTATGATCAGGTTTCGCACTAAATAACACATGAAATGTTTTACAGCTTTAAAACTGTAAAAGACTTTGCACTGCCAGGTAAAACAAAAGTGTGGCAATATGAAGTATTGAACAGCTTGTAATGTTTTTGTTAATCAACGTATACTTTGCTTCTGCTCTGTGTGGCATTACTATTGCTATAGCTCATGAAGAGCAGTGCAGAGCATTAAGGCATACATTAATTGCTAAGCCTGTTCAGGGTCCAGGACAAAAATTATTTTGTCTCACTACTTCTAGAGAAAAAGTAGAACATTACACATCAACATGTACAGTTGCTTTTTCAGTGAAACTGTTGAGATATGGCAGCAGTAACACCTGGCTCCATTTTTGTCCTTTTTTATTTGCCTCAGAGAACATCAAATAACACCAAACGTATTTCTAATGAGGTAGCACTCTCTGTATTGCATTTCTATGCCAAACATGTAGTGCTCTAAAGACATGCACCTGTTGTTGAGTAATCTATAGTATAGGATTGTGTACTGAATCTTGGAAAAATGATACCATGCTACCACTACTACGCATGTACAAACAAAGAAACTCTTAAAATCTTATACCAAAACCACTGAAATATGTGAAGGAACTATATTTTACTCCACACATTTGTAAGAGCTGTATCATTTCAAACTTGTGAAAATATGCCTTGCATTCAATATTGTAACTTTAATGTGTTTGACTAATGAATATAACAGGAGCCACTGACTCAGATTGATTTTCACTTTTATAAAACTGTATACACCTAATTCTTACAGTTATTTAAATGATAATATAAATGTAATTGTTTTCTAATTGTACTGTTCCATGCTGATTGTTTTCACATTGTGTTACTTTTCCTCCTGCACCATCTCTGAAAATGACCCTTTGAGTAAGTTCAGTTAACAAGGGAAATAAATAAATAAATCAATGTAAATGCTTTGGAAATTATCCAAGTTATTTGAAAAAAAAAAGCATCTGCTAAATTAGTCAGGCAGTTTTCAAATCCCCTTAAATCACTGAGTTAACAGCAGCTTCCCTCTGCTTGCAGGATGTTGACTTCATTACTTTTACTGAAACCTGGTTTAAAAATCCAAAATTCTTATTAAAGATTCTGGAATATACTTTCTTTTATCTTTGTAGACCCAATGAGAGAGATATGGTGGTGTCATAATATTTGTAAAATAATAAAAGGCAAAGCAGTTGAGGAAGCTAGAGGTGATGGTGTTGAAGTGAGTGAGGCAGATTGTAGTATGCACATTGTGGGACAGACAAACAAATCAAGACATCAGAATAGAAGCCAGATTATATCCAGTTACAGACAAGCTCAAAGAGAACAGATTATGGTGGTCTGGGCACGTGTAGAAAAGCAGAAGACAATCTAGTGAAGATGATTTGGGATAGACAGGAAAATGGCAAGAGAAAATGAGGCTGTCTAGCAAAGAGGTGGATGGATTGTGTGAGAGAAGACCTGCAATAGTCAAGCATGAGGTCGAAAAAGGGAGATGGTGCCAGCTAACACAACACCATGTAGAAAATAGGAAAAAGAGGGTCGTTAATGATTATGAAGCCTAAACGCCAGAAGCCAAGAAAAATCATCTCCTGACTAAAAATGCTTAAACAATGGTTAATACCAGAAGTATTGAATATAGCATTATAGGAAGGTACCATACATTATCTGTCAGCTGTAGGGCATGAAGAATTCTGGACAAAACACCACAATGAAAAAATCTGTGAAAATGCAATCCTCAAGAGGTATATCAGCTACCTAAATAGTGACAAAGTAAGCTCTTTAACATCAAATAAATATGTTTAAATATTAATAATTTTGGAACAAATATTATACAATTGAACATTGGATAATACTATATTTGATGCCATACTTATAAATGGAACATATTTGTACTCCACATCCATGTTTATATAATATTTAATTATTACAAGTTTTGGTGCCATCATCTTTTATCTAATATCAAAATCAAACTTCATCACAAATATGTAATTTTAGCAATGCACACTACGATGTAGTAAACAGTATACTTACAGAAACATTTTGGATTTCTGTCCACAGCCAATATATATGATTTTTATGATACTGTTAACTTCTGCATTCTTGAATTATGTAGTGGTAAGATGCAAATATCTAGGTAAACCGAGCAAGACATACTTTGGTGGAATCAGAAATTTAATAAAATATACAGTAGAAAAAAGAGTTAATACTAAGCTTCCAGATATGACTCTAACAATAAAAAATCTAAAGTATAAAAACTACATAATTGTCTTATCAAATCCTCTATTCAGTTAGAGTAATAGTTGTACCTTCTATTTTCTGTTGCAGTCAGTATATCCTTAATTGTTTGACCAAAGGACCACCCAGAATACTTGCCTTAACATCATCTTAGAATGGCTGAGTTGGAAGTCACGGATTATAAATTGCAGTGAAGTGTCAATGCATATGCATCACAGGAACATATATTGGCATGATAATGTAGCTTATGTCTTGTGAACATTAGCTTGTTATGAGACACAGGAAACAAATGTGTTCCACATCTGTGGTAATGTACAATATCAGTAATGCAGTATGTGTAGTAAATCACCTTAACTGGTAGATTTGATTGTGTACTAAGTCTTTTCCCAAGACTTCCCAATGTCCTGAACACATTCTTGGATGAAGTATGGCAATCAAAGTCAATTTTGTTTTAGAGATATATATTAATATGTGCTATTAAATGTGTCAACATTAAAACATTCTTGCATTGATGTTGTCTGTCTTATTGTATTTACCCAGTCTGTCTACATTGGCTCTATGCATTACCTCTGTTTTCTCTGCAGCAGGATGCTCTCTCTCTCTCTCTCTATATATATATATATATATATATATATATATATATATATATATATATATATATATATATATATATATATATATATAAAAACTTCCATTGTACCTTAGTTAGACATTTGAAATGAAGCCACTGATTTAGAAATAGCCTAAGGTTCTTTAGCACTTAGAAGATTACTGGAATTGTAGGCCTTAAAAACTGTTCATTAAATTACCTCCTTCCCTAAGTCAGCCATGGGAAATTAGGGTATATAAACTACTAATAATGCTTCTCCTATGACTGATCAACACATTATTATTTAAAAAACATTGGCATTCACAATAGACTGAGAGCATGTTTCCCCTACAACCCACATATAAATATCAAAATAAACATTTGTGCAGTAGTTCAAGTGGCCCACCTATGTGTAGATCAGCCATCATATATAAAAGCTATGTTCATGCAGCAGTGGGGAAGGGAGAATCCCCCATTAAATTGCGCACCAGCTTTGAACAAATGATTCTTCAGTGCTTTGGATTCTCCATGTTTGAGATGCAGTGAAATGTGTTTTAATCAGTTGTGTATGGGCAGATCCATCCCAGGTACGTGTCTTAGATCACTTACAGGGAAACCACTCAACGTCAGTAACAGCATCAATGTCCAGATGGAAATTTGAGTCAAATAGCGGAACTCTTCAGAGGAAGATAAAACGAATGCAAATCATTTCATTTTTAGAGGAAGAAGGGACTTGTCAGAACTTCACAAAGAATCACTGGAAGCAGTAAGGTGTCCTACTGAACCTTTATCAGATGACATATGCTACATTAAAGTATGAAAGACCAATACATTTCAGCAGAAGCAGAAATAACTCTGAAAATAACCATTTCCTCAACTGTGAAAAGTTAATTTAAAACCATCAAGTGATATAGAGACTTCATTTTTTCCATAGCAACAGATGTTTGTTTATAGCTTTTATGTTTCACATTTTTGACAGGCTGCATCATAACATTTTTAGAAACATTCATATGTATTTTACCATTAAACCCAAATGTGGAAGGAATTTTCTTTTTTTTTTTTTTTTTCTACCTCTGTCTTTTCAAACATCTCCTTATGCTGTTTAGGTATTCCACACATTTTGTTTTGGTAGGTGTTTTTGATTGCTGTTTCTTAGAGGAACAAAATGTGTTATATAATAACAATGTCCTTAAGCCCTATAGAGTTTGTATGAAATTCTGAGTAAGAGTCCTATACTTTAACTGAATCAAAAAGAAAGAATTTCAAATATTGTGGTGTGCGGAAACATATCAGCTGGCGTGTGGTGTCTCACCACTGACTTTTTTTTCCAAACAAATTGAATTATCACTTGTGACACAGTCAAATTTACATCTGTATAAAAGTAATCTAACTATATTAACATAACAAGAATTAAACTGCACATATCTTGCTATATATCATATAAGCTAAGAAATATTACATAAATTATTCAGTTCCTGCTTTCTTTTAAACAAGATACATCTTTGTTAAACCATCGCTTACTACATAGGCAATCATACATTTATATAAAAGAAAACAAACCACACCAACAGGATCCTAGTCGCAAGCATTTTACATCATAAACCATAGTGACACACTCCCAGCTGCAAACATTATACATCACTAATAATCTACCCAATCATTCTCACTCAAACATTACATAGCTCATTTAAGTCCTGCCTCCTTTTAAACCTCATTCCTCCCTTGTATGTACAGCGTTGAGCACGTGTGACTCTTGACTCAAACTTTGTTTGTACACTGGGAAGACATTATGCTGTATTACTTCTAACCTTGACTTTCTGTGCTATGATGTCTGCTCATAAAGGGAATTGCTTATTTAAGCCTTTTACTGCTTAATTTTGTCGGCTTGTTACTGGTTAAGTACTCTCTGTATGCCTCTCTGAGTTAGAACTGAGCTAGTCTAACTGACGCTGAAAATAATTGTAGCTACTTGGTATTGCCCTACTCAAGGCTCAGATAGCCGTCGCCTTGTCTGTAATGTTAAATCCTCTGTACAGGTGCTTCTCTCTTACACATGGTAGACTTTACTCTTCATAGTTTTGCTCATTTTTGAGCTACTTACATCATATCATTGGCTTTTGAACTGTTTCCTAAGCTCCTGCAGTGTTTTCTAGGGTAAAGCATTAGCAAGTATTCCTGATTTTTTTTTACATTTTCCCTCCACGTATCCCAAGCATTCCTTTCTAACATGGTTCTAGTGCTATGGCAATTGCTGTACAGCTTTGTACAACTTTAAATTAGCGAATTCTGTGCATGGCATTGATATTTACTATATTTACACTGCCCTAGGTGTGCAGCTACTACAAACTAGCTTTCACACCTAGGATTTTAATTAATTGCACCTTTAGATGCATGGCACTGATATTTACTCTATATACATTGCCCTAGGGCCCACAGCATTATACTGACTGAGCTGACTAAAACTAATCCCTCCTTTAGCCTACACAAGTACAAAACAATCTGTTTCAGACTATGACATAGAGATATCCATAAGCTCTCTGTACTGTATGAGCTTAGCTTACATAGCGACTTACACCAGGACCTTTTCATACATTTAACTTATACAGTAATATATCCCTTGCAGGAATAGAGAGGTATGCCTTTCTTTTCATAATTACCCTGTTTAGCTAATAAACAAACCACATATTTTTTTCTTTTTGTTTAGTCAACATATCTCAGCACAGTTTACTGATATTTGATATATATATATATATATATATATATATATATATATATACTTAATCACACAGTGTAATTTAATTGATTGTTTGCTTATGGTGTTTTCCTATTTAAATTAGCAATTGCAACTCTGTTTTTACTCTAATTAGATGAATGTGATTGTAGCCTAGAGTGCATAAGAGCTTTGATACACCAACAATAATACTCTGAGACTGTGATATTGAATTAGAGTGCCTATGAGCTTTGTTACACCATCTAGAATTAATCTTTGTATGTTACATTGCATGCTAGATAACTTAGAATAGCCTTTACCTGATTTGCCTGCTGTACACCCAACAAGTGAATCTAATCTGCTGGATGCCACAGAAATAAACTCTAACTAACTCCTATAAGCCAGTGAAAGTATGTATCATTATAACTAAGTGTTGAATAATGTACAAGCTACTGCTAGGTTAGTCAAAGCTTCCTAGTCAAGGTAGCCAGCAGCCAACCTAATTAATCTCCTTGAAGTATTCCTTCTTGTAACTCCTTTCCTATCTTTTTCTATCTGGTCCATTTCCATCTTTTACTTAGCCTGCCATCACCTATAGTAGCCCTAGCTCTTGCAATTAACTTACTGGGGCCACTAGGGCATCACACTCTATAAGCTATTGTGTATTACATTTTGCTATACTCTTACTAATCCTACCCCTAGGTCATTGTCCCCAGCTTTTTCTCTGACCTTTTACCATCTCTCCTTGTTCTTTCCTGCTACTCTCTACCAAGCCTTAATCTCTTCCTACCAACTTCATTTTATCCTCTCCTCTCTCCCCTTAACTCCCATTCTTCCAAACTTACCTGCCTCACTCCGCTCCCCCTACCCTGCCCCTATTCCTGCCCCAGTGCTCCTACATTTATCCTCCCACAGACCACACCTCCAAACTCTGCACCTATCATACTAACCATATAGTTATTCTCTTTCTCTCATAACCCACTCAATCATACCATCTCTAATCACCCCTTCTCCTCTCTCCTATTCTATTACTAATGCTCAACAGTCCTTCTATCTCTTACCCTCCATTTTCTCTATTCAACTCACCATCCTAAGAATGTCTATCTCTATAATTCCCCACAACATTCATATTTTAATGTGGATTTTCTTATTACCACCTCTATCCACCACTTATCTCATTACCTCTTATGAATATTCTCTTAACAATACCCTACCATTACCATCCAAAGACACCTCATCTACTACAGAATTTTCTCCTTACTACCTCCTAAATATCATTTTCATAGATGGTGACATCCACCCAAACCCTGGAATAACTACCAAGACAATTTGATAACCTCTTCACCCTCTATAAAATGAGCTTCAAGTCAGTACACTTAATCTTACTTTACCCCCAAACACTGCAGAAATAATTTTTTTCAAACTTCAGCTTAATACAAGTAAAGCCATGGAACAATAGTAATACTGTAGAGTATATTTCAGCTGGCTTTCTAGTAAACATCCCTCAAGAAACCATAATTCCGGGACTTCAACATTGATTGGAATTCCTGTACAAATACCAACCCCACCACCCACATTAACCTTTTTGGGCTTTCTCAATGCTTTTCCCCCCCCATCAGAAAATAAAAAAAATAAACAACAAACCCACCTTGGATTGATACTTACCAACACTCCTCAGCAAAGCAACACAACAGGTATCCTTCAGATGACCCTCCTGACCACTCTAACATAATATATATAGACATAAAACCTAAAGCATTTTAACCCACAACTTTTCCAGCAGAGAACTCGAACAATGTAATACCCCATTAAAACTCTCCTCTAAACAATGCAGTGGAATACTTTAATTCTACATTCTTAGCCATCCTACAAAAGAATTATTATCTCCAACTACAGCAAACCTCTCTCAGACAACAAAAAAAATTCTGGACTAGTATTATCTCTCTCTAGGAGATTGATCACACACCAATCCTCAGGGTTCTAACCCCAATAACCCCAATACAAACTGCAAAATTCAAATTCCTTTCACATCTTTCTTCAAAAACTTTAGCCCACCACCTATCACCTGATATATCTACCTCATACTTCTTCTCCCTTCTCCAAAGTTAAAACTTTCCCCCCCATCAGCAGACCCTATTTCCATTCTAATAAATAGATCCATAAATGAAGGAGATGTCCATTAATCTCACTAAACTGCTAGGAATAACAATTGACAACAATCTAAACTTATATATACACATAAACACTACAATAACATTAATTCATAGAAACTGGGATCCTTTTTAGAATCAAACCCTTTCTTACTCATAGTAGCTAGGTCTGCTATAGCTAGAACTCGCTCAAACAACAACCTAAAAGAACTAACAACTTCCTATAAATATATTGCTAGATTTGCTACAGGGCTCCTTTCCAGAACACATCCTTAACCAGCTTCAATTTCACCAGCTCACAATAGCTCATAAGACTCCTATCTTCTCTCCTCATCACACCTTATTATAACAATCAAAAATCTATTCCTCAAACAAACTGGGAAAACCATGGAATCAACTTCTTCCAATATCACAGCTCAGACCCTCTTTTTTTTTTTAAAAAAAACTAAAACATATCTCTCAGTAATCACTGGCTATGCTCCTGTACTAACCCTGACTAATTCTCCCCCCCCTCCTCTCTCCTTCCCCACCTCTTCATACTATACCTATTACACAATATATATCCTATAGTACACAAATTTTATGTATATATATAAAGTTAAGTCAACAAATGCAAACTGTAAATGTAAATGCAGTATACTTTAACCAACTTAAGAGTAGGTTAGAATTTAAAAAAAAAAAAAAAAAAAATTTTTTCTTTCTCTTATTATTTTATATTTTTTTTTAAAATTATAAGCTTATGCTACTTTATTGCTTGCTTTTTATGGTACAATCATTGCTGTATAAATGTGTTTTGATGTTTTTCTCTTTATTATTTTTTTCCTTCGGTCAACAAATGTAAAATAAAATAAATAAATAAATGTATTGTTCCCACAATCCCATCTCTGACTTTGAATCATGTACAAGTCTTTTCCATGCTTACTTTGGGGGTGTCTCATTGTGCAGTTTTGAATGTATTTCTCTGTATCTACACCAAGCATGCTTATTCAGAATTCACTGCAATCACAGATTGTATGGTGTATGACACAGCCATGTGCACAAAGCTTCACATCACCTGCTAAATGAACAATTGACTCAGCTCAGAATGCACTGACATTAGCTACTGGTCTCTACCATGAAATGCCCCAGTAGCAGCAATATCTCACATCCTACCTCAAAAGAATTACATGTAGACTGTGGCTGCCAAGTCCATTCTCATCTTTCACCATACCTAGCCATTCAGCACTCCTGCCGCACATGCTTTCTCTCTTTCCTGATTGCTTGACATGGCATTAGTAGATATGACTAAAAAAAGCAACTTTCAGTGGTCATTTCCCCATCTACTCTCTAAGTTACAATCCATGATTAAATTCACATATAAAAAAGCTTTTTCTTGTCAGTTTACTGTAGTCATACATTTATTAAATACTATACTGAGAAAATGGTTTGCCAAAACTTATATTTTCTGCCATGAGGTTATAATGAAGTCAAGATGGACCTCCTGCATAGCCACAAAGCAAACAGTACCAGAATGACCCGTTCTAAAGACTTAAACCTTGCCTGTGATATAAATAGGACCTGCTGCAGAGATAGGTATGTATCGCAGAGACTACCCCATCTATGGAAAATGCTCCCCATCCATGTGAAGCAGAGCTCATCCCTAATCCAATTGAAGTGCAACTTGGACAATTGGATGGGTTTCTGGTTTGGCACCTATGTCTGTGATGCAGACAGGTAAGCTGTAAATGGTTTATCTCCCAGGCACATGCTTACACTTATCAAGGGTATCAGAAGTCATCACAGATTTGGGATGCATGACTAGGCTTAAAAAGGCCCTTGTGGTCATTAGCTTAGTAAACACCTAAGAGCCTATGAACTTATAAGATGGAATCCTTAAATTACTATATTAAGGCAACATGTTAAACCACGTGAGATGACATTGCCACCATCGTAGTTTGAATATTCATTAGGGAATTTGGGAGACAGTGCTTAGTCTGTTGTGGAAGAGTATGGCAGTATTCATATTTTTTTACCCTAAAATAAAGCATCTCAATTTGCAATGTTATTATGCTCATCTTCTATCTAATCTTCATCTTCTTATCATGTAATCACCAGGTTAACATTCAATACGGCTTTGTTAAATTCACTCAAGTGAGACTAGAATAAGTCAACAATATATTTAAAGACACTATACATCAATAATTACAAAGTAGCTGAACCTTAGGCTTGTTGTGTATTGCTGAAGTCTAACAAACTACATGCAGATCTTAATTTATTTTTGGTTTGCACACAGATAACACTTCGAAAACATCTTTAAAACATTCCTGTGTAATATACTGCAACAAAAATAGTAAACAGCTGTGTTTACCAACACTGACAGCAGCCAAATGCTATAGGAAGCTGCATGCTTGCAAGGAATGCTTCCAAATGCATGTTGTCTTTTATAACTTGTATGAGGTTTGCTGTTTGCTAATTGCAATCATAATGCGATTTGATGAACATCACTGCAGACAGACCACCCACATACAACCTTAAGTCGTATGAACATTATTAATTGCCGACAGGAGGTATTTGGGTTAGCAAAGTTTGTCTTTGTACAGTAAAGGGCAAGTTGGTAACATCTCGGCTCATCATCATCATTACTACTAGCCCATAAGAACAGAAACATGTCATGTGACAATAGGTAAGGACAACTATACACACATAAATGCTCAGTTCCACCAGCATTGGATTAACTACATATGACCTTAACAGTTCTTGTGTTTTCTCTGTTTCTCTCTCCCTTTTTGTCTCTTTTTTAAGGATGCCATATTCCTGTTTTGAACTCTTCATGAAGGATATTCCAATTACCATTAACCCTCTGTGAAATAATATTTCCCATGATTCCTATTAAATGTACAGTTAATACTTTGACCCTTGATTTCATGCAGCTTTTTTTCTAAAAGTGGTTCTCATTTGAACCAGCTCTACTAGCATATATGAGTAAAGCCTTAATTATGACCCAGACAATCCATGTTTAATTAGCATCTTAGCTACTAGATTAACTAGCCAGTAAAGATGCAGAATGATGAGGCATTCCATCTTTTGTTTGAGGAGTGCATGTTGGGAGTGCAAACTTTAGGTAGAATGCCTGGAAATCACTAAGGACACATCTTTTGAGGTGAGACATCTCAGAAAAGAGGATGGGTCAAGGGAGTGCATATCAGAATTCAGCACTACAGGTAGAATGCCTGGAAATCACTAACGGCACTTACCTTTTGAGGTGAGACATTTCAGGAAAAAGGATGGGTCAATGGAGTGCATATCAGGAATCAACACTTCAGGTAGTATGCCTGAAAATCACTAGAGGCATGAGATGGCATGTAATCTGAGGTGACATCTCACAGAAAGCAGAAAACACACCCATACCTTATACACATTGTTCAATACTCCTAGGGGACATGATGAACATATGTAGAGGGAATGGCTAGGGCTTAAGGAAAAACGCTGTCAGAGATTGATGACACAATGACTTCCACAATTTGACCCTTGCTTCCAGAGAGAAGCGAAGGGGCCATAGGTCTTTTACATCACAGATGAATAGGCCAAATGATCAAATCATCAGGAAGGCTATAAGCTCAAGCTAGTGTCAGAACAAATAGAGCAAAACCCATTGTATACACTTGAATTTCCTAAATAGTTGCATGTTTTGCTGCAAACTCCATCTACCTTTTTTCTTTCTTCTAAAGCATACTTTTCCCAGTGTCTTTATAAAGGATCTGGTGCTGAATGTACACCACCTTTGTTTTCTTCCTCAGCTGTGCCTCCAGACTGCCTCCATTCCAGATCTGTGCAGTAAAGCAGCTGTTGTCTTAATCACCTCTATTATGGGATAATGGTGGCTTGATTTTTATATAATGCTGTATTGGGTTTGCTTTACAACAGAAGAATAAGCCTACCTAGTTTGCTCCTTTAACTGCCTTACATGTCTACTTCCCCTACATCTCTACTTTTCCCTTATTTTCCCATGCCCTGTACCCTCTTGAGCATTTATGAGGATTCCCTGTCCACCACCTATTATAGGAGTCAGTTCCATTGGTTCACAGTCCTCTATCTGAGAAAGTACTTTTAAAGTTCCAAGAAGAACTTCTTCCCTACAATCTGTCTCTTTTACTCCTTCCTTCCCACTATGACCTTCATGTTCCAAATGACCTCTTTACATCCCCCTACCATTATCATACTCCCTTCCCAGTCTCTTTTGGTCTCCTTTGGGAGGAACTCTACCTTCCATAGGCCTGTGGTCATATTTCTTCCTCTCCAGTCAATAAATCATTCTGGAAGCCTTCCTCTGAGTTATTTCTAGTTGGCCGATGCCCTTTTCTTTATGTGGCCTCCAGAAAGGCATGTGGTCTTCACATTCTGTTGAATGGAGGCATTACCTCCTTACTTCTGGAATCTTTCTCCCTGAGGATGCTCCCCAGAATTCTGTTTGCTGTTGCCACTGACCTCACTCTCTGCTCCTGATGGTTTAATCCATCCATTTTGGATTTTTTTTCCTCTGCTGGCAAAATTTCCTCTCCTCATAGCTCATACTTCACACCATGATTATTGTGACCCTGCACTTTGCATTTGATTGCACAGAACCTCAACTGAACCTCAAATGGCACCTTTCTGCATACTTGTTTATTTTCAAATATTTCTAAACCATTTCCCACTCATTCACCATTGGCATTATTTTAACAGACTGAAGAGTACTGGATCCAGGACAGACACCCTATAGGTCTGTAGTAGTCACTCCCCATAACATTGTCCCTCTGTGTCCTGCCATCTTTTCTATTTCTGATAACTCTTCTGTAAATGTTTGCATTCCACCTCATGTTATGATCCTGCAGTGTCACACTGCTTGCTTACCTTAAGCTCATGGATATAACTGAGCATACACAAAGTTAGTCACAGCACGCATAGGTTTAGAATAATGTAATTATTTTTAAAGAAAAATTGAATATTTAATGTTGTGTTATTCTCTTAAATCCTGTATTGTATTACATAGCTATTTCTACAGAGTGCTTGACTGATTGAGACTGTGCATATGCCTGCATTTCAGAATTTCTTTTTCTTTATAATGAAAAAAGTGCTTTACTAAAAAACACATACTTTCTCAGTTAATGGAGCTACTCCTCTGGGAGTGCTGGATACACTCCTACTTTGCATCCCAAAAGCACCAGCTTTCTTTAGTGATTGCCACTACTATAGCATCCCAACAAGCACGCCATACATTGTTTTGCTAGGATTTTTGCCAGGATGTATTGCTGTAGTACTTTAAACTCAACTCAGATTATCACACACAGTTCATTTTACCTAAAACCCTACCTTAAACCCATTTATAGTCCTCCAAGCCTTTTTACACTAAATGCTATATTACAACAGTTTTAGGGAAAACTGTAAAATATCCGGCTTACAGTTCTGTCTAATCTACTTACTAAAGGTTAAAAAGGAAAAAAAAAGTTTATTTTTTAAGCTGCATACTCACTGGGCATACAACTACATTTTTCAAACAGAAGAAACTGAAGTGCTCTCTGCACATATTTTTTTTTGTCTTTTATTTTTCCAGCTTTCACTGAAAACGAATGATTTGATTCTGGTGTGTGTGTGTGTGTGTGTGTGTGTGTGTGTGTGTCTGTGTGTGTGTGTGTGTGTGTGTCTGTGTGTGTCTGTGTGTGTGTCTGTGTGGTTTAGACCAGATGGCTACCATATTACATCTTGTGCAGAATATAGTGACTGCATATGAGTATGACTGCATAACCCATAATCACTCCATACTAAATTTTAGTAGGGTGTTCTGGTCCTCTGTTTTTCAACAGGCACTTAAGCAAATTTACGAAATTGTATAATTGCTTTTTCACCACTTTTTTTCCAAGCTAAATGCTTCATTTATTCCAGTTTCTTTCTCTTCATGTTCTGGTTACATTCCTTAAATACATAAAACATGTATAAAAGTAATCCTGAATTTGACCTACCTCAACCAGCTTTTCTATATTGAACATTCCCCACCTCATCAGTGCATTATCTTACATAAGTATCTTAATTAAACTTTGGATGTGCCAGTTTGAAATACAAAAATAGAAAATGTAGCTCTCATTCCAGGCAAAGTGAACACTAAATAGTCACATCAAAAATAACTTGTATGAGGCCACCTTTTATGAAACATGTTCATTTATCCATTGATATTAATCAAAATGAAATTAGCTTCAGGACTGCACATGTGTATGCCTTTGTGTGGGTATGTTTATGTCTTTGTCTATTTATGCAACTGGGGAGTTTCAGCAATACTTGGAGAAGAGTAAAATGCATGAAATAAACTATTTATATGGACTGAAGTGTTGCCAGATATTTTTAATGCTTGCTCTGAATGAGTATAATTTCCTGATACACTTTAAAGTATGTGAGTTTTATTCTAAAACCGCATTTGAAGAAACATCCTCTGTGTATCTATTTTTCAATACTCTGGGACAACAATTTCAGTATATTATGTAAATAATCTTACCTCATTAACTGTGTTCCATTTAATATGCAAATCTCTCCTGAAAGGTGATTTAAAACTCTAACTTGACATTTAGACTCTGGCTTGGAATTGATCAGTAACACTATTGCAGTTCTTAAATCAGATCTTATGATGACCTGTACCTGTTTAGGCAAAATGATTAACATTTACCAGATTTATAAGATTACTATTACTTAGTGAATAGGCAGCTGTGCTTTACCAGATCTTATCATGTTTTAACTAAAAGTTAAAGATTCTGCTTGTAGAAATTGCCTCATAATCCAAGCCACTGTCTTTGCACATGAACATCATTAATAAGGATTACTTTTTAACAATCATTTTGTTTTCTGTTAGGTAATAAAACATCATGATAAACAAACAAAATGCAGGGCTGAAGTCAGTGCAGAGCATAATAATTGACACTGAGACTGAGACAGTTTCATTGTCATATTTGATGGGTAAATATAAATATAATTAGACAATAATGGCTCATTGCCATTCAGAAATGTGCATCCTTATTGGGCGGCCCCGCCAGTGTGCCCATTGTAAATCGAGCATATACCAACAGAAAAAAGTCTGGCCACTAAAATACCATTAAGCAGCCAGACTCTTCTACTGGAATATGCTACAGAGGGTAGAGCAAAATACAAAAAAAATCAAATACATTCTGAAAAAGAATCAAAAATGTACCTGATTTTCTTTGTATTTTTGCATTGTTCCTCCTTAAATCTCAGCTACTTTTGTGCCTCTCAACTGTCTGGATTGTGACAGAATATCCCGATTTTTGCCTCAGTTTTATTTGTTTCCACATAAAAAATAGTTTTCTATCTAGCCATTGGGGATTAAAGTCATTAGGTAAGGACAGACATTTGAAATTTAGCCTTCATATCCTTCAGAAAATGCACACCAACAGAAAGCCTCTTTTTCAAGGAACTTTTTAAGTCTGTAAAAGCAGCTGTGACCATCCCCCCCATTATGCTCAGCTTTGTTCTGGCATCTTGTATTTACTCTGGCAAGAAAAACATTAATAAATAAATAAAAAACTCTGTGTTGCTTTTTCTGAACACAACTGATGTACTATACAATCATGGAAACTTAAGTCCCATACGAAATCACAGCACATCAAAAAAGGCAAAAGAATGCAAAACAATGCAGAGGAACACTACAGCACCATTATACAAGGAAAGTATTTAAGAAAGATAAGCAATTTATTTCTTAAATAATGTCATAGTAGAATAACAGTAGCCCACTCCTCAGTGTGGGTAATGCTGGATTTACCCACGGTTAGCTTTGTTTAATCATAAGGGTGAAAAGCACACCAACCGTGGGTAAATCCAACATTACCCACACCGAGTTGTGGGTTATTGCTTAAACATAAAACAGTTTCAGAAATTAGGTTTAGTGCACATTTAAGTAAGGGTCAATATCCATTATCTCAAACATTTATATAATGGAGATAAATGTAGTAGAAATCTCATTAGTAGATAGTTATAGATGGCACCCCAGTAATGGACATTTCTTTTGGACCAAAGCACATTATTTTAAAGTCAACTGTTCTAAGAGCAGAGCTTATTTAAATTCTCCATAGGTCAGAAATTATCTGTGACCTGGGAAAATTTATGTACCTGTTTCTATGAAGTAAAGTAACTTAAGAGAAATTTCTGCTCTGTTGATCCTCTACTTGGTCACAAAGAAGTTATACAGAGTAAATATTTATGGTTGAATGCTAAGAAATAGCTATATAAACAAACAGATATAGCAGTTGCTAATTTTTATTTTTGGTAATTAAGAACATGTTGATATTGCTTAATAGAAAAGGCCATATAAGATGCTGGGTGATAGTTTTCCCAAAACAGCTAGCTTGTAGGGAGATAGGATGATATTGTATAGAAGCTCACGCTGTTAATGTATACATTTAGAATAAGGTACATTTTGTATTCTTTGTGCCAGATTGTTTACCAGGCTGAAAAAAATATTAATTTAATACTTATAACCAATAATGCAGATTATGAGCACCAAAGGAACACACAAAGTGTAATGCCGAGTTATACAGGGTTAAAAATAAATGACAGGTAATGTTTCCTTTTCAGGTTATTAAGGATTGATGAAACCAGGATAATATTCATTTTAATTAATTTCTTTTCTAAAGTATTGCCAAGTCCAGCTGTTAGAGAGGCACAGAAGAGAACAACATGCTGATGCTACAGCTTATGTATCTGCAACCTTGCCAGTCCCTTCAATTGGGGTTTTAATATTTCTGCATGTAGCCTTTTTGATTACATGTGATCTATATTTATGCAAAACAAGGAAGGTCCTATTGGCAACCTCCAGTCTTATGTCACCACTCCATTTAATGAGAGGCTATGCAATTCTGATGGCCCAGGTACCCCAGCCATCCATTTTAACATCATGAGAGCAACTCATCTAGAACCATTTGATACTACCATTAACTTCTTGCAAAAATGACTCAGATTGTGAAGACAGGTGAAGGCTGCCAGCCTAGCCAGATAGAATTTTGTAGATAATTCTGTCATTTGTAAATATTAATATAAGCCGCAGGCTTGTTCTCTTAAATGGTAAAAAATGGTGTTAAGTGTGGAACTGGAAAAATGTTACAACACTGTACTCTGCTGTAACAAAGCTAATAAGTCAAGTATTTGATGTCAGGGCTTGGAGCCGATATATCTTGAAGAAGGAATTATGGCTATTGTATTGAGACCAGAGTTAATTGCTAGTATTTGGATGTATAAATTCTTTTATTGTTCTGGCTTCCTGGCCAGCTACAACATCAAGGGCTATTAACCTCTGAGAATCTGGGAACCAGAAAGAAATGATGCAATCTTAAATGAATCAGTGGTACTGTGTTATCAATTTAAGGACAGAAAGAATTAGATCATCAGAGCATTTGTCTTGAGGACATCTAACATCACCAGCTCTGCCTGTGTCTAGATGTAAGTAGGATTTTAGAACTGTGTTTTCTCTTAGATATAGCTAGGAAATAGGAATATTAGACTAGTTTGCTTTTCTGTGATGTCAGAACTTTTCTACGGTATTATTTTAAGTATTTCTCTGTGATCCCTGAACTCTTGACTAGCAGTGTGTATTAAGAAGTATTATGTTGTGTTTTTATTATCTATTATTAAATATTTTTAAACCTTTCAACTGTGGCTGTTTTGTGTAGAGATAATTTAAGCTCTAAGAGTACATTGCATGTATATAGTGATACTGTACCAAGTCACCCCAAATAAGTCTTAACTGTTTGGTTGCACTTACCAGTTGGATAATAATATTGCACAGTAATAATTGGACACCCTTCATAAGGGCCTTTGAGTAGCTGATAAATATTAGCTGGGTGGTGGCAGTCATTTCTACCCATAGTGTGGGCAAAAGGGGCAAAGCTAGAGTACCTGTGCCAGCCTTCCCATGAGTGTCTGTGTGGTTGTATAAACTCTTATCTAAAAGTGTGTGTGTGTCAGCTACTTGGCAGGGGCATGAAGCACTGGTTGGACAGAGAGGGTGCTGGAGGTTTTAGCTTGCCCACTATGCTGAGATCTGGACCCTATAGCTGTGCCAGTGGGTAGCCTTATTGGCGGCCTGGAGAAAAAGGGAGAAACCAGCCCCAGACTGATTGTGATCTCTGTGTGTTCTTAAGGGAAATTGTACTTTACTGTATGTGTATTTATTATCCTTTCCCTATATTGATGCCCCTCACTGGTGTTAGTGGTGAGGAATGAGGCTCCTTGATTGCTGGGTCAGTGCCCGGGTGTCACAAAGATCATAACTGCCTGTCCCAATAAAAAATAATCATCTATGTATCTTCTATATAGTGACACATAATTAAAAAGAGGCAGTTTAACCAAGAAACAGATTTCCCTCCAACACTTGATCATGTTGGCAAAAGTTAGGACCCATTGTAAACTCTGCTACTTGCAGGAACATGCCTTCTTTGAAATAGAAATAATTGTTGCTTAGAACAATATCAAGCAACAAACAAATTGTGTTAATCTCATCACCATTAAAATCAGTATAATTGCTTAAAAATAGTCAACCAAAATCAACCCCATTTTCCCGATCAGTTGCTGTGTACAATGAGGTAACATAAGTAGTGTAGTACCAACAATTTGCTCATTACCCTGAAACTCGTACTTCTTTAGATGGTCAAGGAACAACCAAGAGTCCTTTAAATAAAAAGGACTTTTTTGCACTTTAGGATTCAATATGCTGTCCAGATAAAAAGCAATTGAAACAGTTTCACTGTTAGCAGCTGATACAATAGTTCTGAAAGGAGGTTCTCCTTGTTTTTGTGGATTTTGGGGATGCTGAGTTTCCTTCCAAGTTGTCATTGTTCTACAGGTAGGAATTCAAACAATTGCAACTTGATGTAACCCTGATGCAACAAATCTAACAACAGAAAACCAGCTAGCTTAAAACTGTTTCTAACAGCATCTCTAGAAACTTTCTTGTAACTTTTGGTGTCTGATAGTAATTTGAGCATGGCACTTCAGTAATCACAATAGTTCATTACAACCAACCCATTTCCTTTGTCTGCCTTCCGATATCTTAAATCTTGATAACCAGAAAGCCGTCTCAATGCTAGTTGTTCACTATAAGTCAAATTAAATCATTATTTTTGATTCCATTGTTGCCTTTGCCTTTACTAGCCATATTAAAAAATTCAGTCTCACACAACTTGGCAAAAACACTCAATGTGTTGGCCAATATGGGATTAACAGTACTTGTCCGTTTCAGAAATGTATTTTCTCTGTTAGAAGACACACAATCAAAAATGTACTTGAGATTCAACTTCCTAACAAATAGCTTGAAGTCAATAATTACATCTGTGACCATGGCTCTTCTGGTGGGAATAAATGTTAATCTTTTACAAAGCATGTTAAATTCAGTGTCCAAGAAAGTCCAGCTAGTAAGGTTAAAAACAGTCCGATCCGAAATCAGCGACGACTTCTTCTTCTACCTCATCTCTTCGCTTGAAATTATTCCCACCTCTAGAAACTGGAGCACAGCTGTTGCTTGAGCAATGGGGAAAAAGAAAAATAGAAGAAGAGGAGGGAGATCCGCTGACACTCGGTTGGGATATTGCAGCCGTACCTGTGGTAAAATATCTGCTAGCTGAATTAATTGACACCTTGCTTGTATTTCATTGACTAAAATGTTATGTGAATGGCCAGTACTTGTATCATTAGTAGGTGCAAATAGGTCTAGTTGATTTAAAGAATTACAAACACTGGCGTTGGACAAAGTAGACTGCTGTGTCCTTCTGAAACATTTAATATCATAAGCTTGATTGTTACAATAGGAACAACAGTCCCTTTCAAGTTTCTTCCTTTTCTTATTCACAGTAGTGGCCACGTACATCCGTAGTTTGGCAGAAATACTATCATATAAATGTTTAAATATATGAAACAAAGAATGCCTAACAACTTGATTGTCCAATAATTTAATTTCCTCCTTTAACACTTGTAATTTGTCAAAGTTCCAGTTGGAAAGAAGTTGAAGAACTTGTAACCCAGGCTTGTTGTACACTTGACTAAATCAAAATATATTTTGTCAGTTGGTTTAACACCATTGGGAAATTTATAGACCCTTTAACCAACAGGAACTTGTTATAACTCACAACATTTGGTTAAATAAAAGTTTTCAAGCTCCAGTGACTTAAATTTAGGAAGTTTCTTTTCTAAATTGTAAATCCAAAAGTTACAGTTTGATAAGGATGTAATGTTTTTTCTTTCCTCAGTTGCCACACCACTGTCAATTGAATTGGAAAATGGATTCTGCTCATCATTAATCAAAAAATTACTCACATAGTGGAAATGCTCAAAATTATCATTGTTGGCTACCAATGTACCGTTGTCAGAAGAAGATAAGCTATTGATACCTCTATGGAATGTGGCAACTTGTTGGAAATAAGCTCACCGAAACAATTATGTATTTGTTTTAAAACAGCTTGGGCTTTCCCAATAACCTCTTCCATAGTTTGAGTTAACAAATGTAACTCATCAGGTATTAAAATTCAAAATAGGGTCCCCTTCAAACTAAATCTCTGACTCGGAAAAAGATGTCTGTTGCTGAGTCCACACACACCATCAGCATTAAAACTTGAAGTCAAACCAGCCATGTTGCCACTCCTTCCACAAAACTAAATAACAAAAAACAAGACGTACCAAAGGGTAACCAGATAAATCCACTGGAACAAAACCCTTTGGCAGCATGGCTGTGTCTGCTGCTAAATGTTCGACAAACCAAAAGGGCAACTGAGTGTAAACTTTAAGTGCTTTCATTCTTTTAATCTTTAGAACTTCATCAGAAAATAAGACAATCACAGGCTAAAAGTTTAAATCTAAAATGGGAAATGACATTATGCTTCATCAGTCCAATCAGAAAATTACCATAATTCTTCTAAAAACAGGGCATTTGCCTTAATACATTGATTTCAAGGATGCTGAAAGATTCTAAAAATGCAGGAATAAATAATAAATAAAACACTTCAAAAATAATATATGAAATATATAAAAAGGAAAATAAAGTATGTTGCAAAACCTTATAAACCTTAAGTAAACTTTTAACAATGATGCTTTCATTAAGACCTGGATCATGATCTGCTTTCAACAGTACCTGCCACTTAAATTCCCTATATTCTAAATAGTTGTTGAACCTGTCAACAAACAGCGACTGGTCAAATTTTTCTATTACTAAAAATACAAACTTGCAAAAGACAGAACAGTACACACTGTGTTTGGCAATGGCATTGGTAAAGTCCCTATTTGTGATAGTCATCATATGTTCTCTGACTCTCTGAGAAAATATTCTAATAGTTTTGCCATTGTAGTAATGTTCACACCTGCAACATGAAGCCTAATAAATAATTCCATCACTGTTGCAGTCAAATCTACTTTTTTGGAATTAAACTGTAATCTAAATGTTTAAAAAAAGCATTGTTGGTAGTATTTACAAATCTACTTTGCTTGCAATTATGATGAGGAAACATCCAAAAGGGGTGACCCACAGATAAATTTCTAAATTAATTGGTCTGTTCTAACATTTGCTTCAAGTTACTACACTTTTTGTAAATAAACTGTGGTTTCTGACCAACAATTTTGACTAAGTCAGGGTTACCCAAAATCACTTTCCAATTGTCATTTATAATTTTTCTGATGCGAGAATCATCCAAACTCTTAGGAATCAGAAAGGCAGAATTCTTCTTAAGGTCAGAACCAGCATCAGTATCACTTCAAGGGACAAAGCCAATAAGAAGAATGAGAGGGACCTTGGTCATCCTAATTGCTATAAATATTTGAGAGATCCAATTTTAATTTGGCCTCAAGATAACCCCACAACTTGAACATCTCTGTAAGAGCATTTGCCTTCATAAACTTGGGGTGGTAACTGCTGAAATGCAAATAGTTGATGGTAAAAGTATCCTTTCTATATAGCTAGCTATCAAACCTCGTATTTTCTATGTCCAAGGTACACTGAATGTCCAAAAAACTAACAATTTTACCTTTACCACTGAGCACAAAATTAACCAGTTGATACTACCACTGACTTCTTCCAAACATGAGTCAAGCAGATCATTACTTCATGTCCAAACATAAAATAAATCATTTGTGTATCTTCTGTACAGTGACACATATTTAAAAAGAGGCAGTTTAATCAAGAAACACATTTCCCACCAACACATGACCGTGTTGGCAAAAGCTGGGGCCACTTTGGCTCCCATTGCAACCACCGCAACCTGCTAGAAAATGCATTTTTCAAAATAGAAATAATTGTTGCTTAGAACAATATCAAGCAATAAACAAATTGTGTTAATCTCAACACCATTCAAATCAGAAGAGTTGCTCAAAAATAGTTGAACAGAATCAACCCAATTTTCCTGATCAATTGCTGTGTACAAGGTAGCATAAACAGTACCAACAATTTGCTCATTACCCTGAAACTCTTACTCCTTCAGATGGTCAAGGAGCAACCAAGAGTCTTTACTGCAGTAGAGAAGAGTATATTTAATACATTCTGGATGTTCACAGGTAACTCAGATTCTATTTTCATAGAGCCAACTGTACAGAAAAGACACTCAGTAGTTTGTTTCTATTGTTTCTATTAGACAGGGCTCCAATGTTGCTTATTAAATCCTAGCCATATGACTTTTATATTGTTACTCATTAATTTATTCTAAGGTCAGCAGACTCGAAACTTTAAGCATAAAGTCCATTCCACAAGATCTATATTGGTGATATCTATGCAGTTGCCATGTTGTCTACACTTTACACCTTTTTTCAAAAATTATAAGTTGGACACCATTTCTAAAACCAGAGCTGCATTTGTAGATTAGGTTCTCAGTGTTATTGTGTCATGATTTTACATCCATGATCTCAAGTGTCTTGGAATTCTGTCCCACTTGTTGGATCTGACAGTACAGACTGATGAAGTAGTATGTGAAATGAATGTACTTACTATAATGCTGGGTCACTTTTATCCAAGTCCATCCAATACGACATCCCTTCCTTCTCCACCCCCCCCCCCATATAATTGTCATATTTTTGCAGTTCTCAGGATATCATTGATGTTATCCTAGTACATGTTGTCACTGGGCAGAAAACTCGATCTGAAGGGAAGGTTCACAGGAGATTATGGGGGCAGTTTTTAGGTGTGTGAAGGCACTACAGCACTAGGTAATGGCAAGATCAGATCAGAGGAGTGATTCAGTTCTCATTTGTCATACTGGACAGACTTGATTGAAAAGGATCCAAAATTATGGTAAGTACATAATGTCTACTTTTATATTTATAAGAAATTTTGAGTTATGTTGCTAATTAATGTGTTTCAGGAAAGAAAAGTGCTACTGCCTGAGTCATGGGAATCTTTTTTCAGTTTAAATAGTATATGTTCTACAGCTGTATATATATCTTTAGTTTAGAATAAATGTTGTGTGAGTCACTGTTATATGCGTGCTGTATCTTGAATGTTACTTTTATCATTGTACAAGCATTGTGTTCTTAGTTGTGTCTGAAAAATATTGAAGGGCCACCACACTTTCCCAGTTATCAAATGTAAAATAAATAATAATAAAAAAGGTACCAACAAGTTGCAAAAATAAACCCAAAAATCAGTTGCACAGTTTGATCCTCCCCCCATTTGCTTTCTGTGTGATGCTGTGCAAGTAACTTAAAGGAGACAGAACTGAGCCCATGCAGATCTGTGGTCTACCCTAGTTAGCAAATTATTGTTTTAATTCACTGTATCTAAGAGAGCTGTAGCATTTTGTATATGATCGGGTATTAAATGTCTGGCAGTAACTGTCAAATGGAGAAAGCTGACCACAAGATGCTTCTTACCAAACTACTAATATTACATTCAGCCTCAATGTCTCTCATCAGAAGATGAAAATGATACAGTGGGCCTTTATCCTTGTCTACGATCACTGGTTCAAGAATGTAATTATTATCAAGTGATCCTTGTCAAATCCAGAGAAAGACAGTCGCTGGGTAGAAGGCCAAGGAATATAAATGCTAACCTGTAATGAGCAGTCCAAAATACACTGTAAGGGATTGTACAACAAACAGCTGAAAGATGTGGCCATTTTGCACTCATCATAAACCACCCTTGATATTCATTCTTATCACTTAACATATTACAGAGAATCAGGCAAAGGTAATTTTTTTGACAGGGGTAGAGAAATCATGGGAGAAATTATTGGTTGACCATGGATTTCACAACACAAATTCAGAAAATATTGAGTAAACAAGAAAGTACAAATTGATTACAACCTGGATTATGAGCCTTAGGCTGGCCACATTTAAAATAATGTAAACTTTTATGCTTCCAAGATACTTCATAAATATTTGCAACCACCTAACAGTATTAAAATGTAACAAAAGAGCATCAGTTTTACTACTTTCTAATGGGTAATCAGAGAAAGTGGACAAGCAAGCACTCTGCCATATATATCCACTGAGCCAGAATAGAGGCCAGAATGGAAATAAAGTATCATTAGCATAAAGATGAATCCTATACAGGAATTGATTAATAAAACGCCAATACAAGCATAACTAGGTATGCATCATGTACACTGTGGTGTACTGTTGTACACTTTTCAAATATAATTTGCATATTTTTGTGCAACTGAATAGAGAGCTCTTACCCATTGTCTCCAACATAAGTCATCATGATATTCAGTTATCAGATAAATGCTGAAGGACCATCATTAGGCATTTAAGAGTGAAACAATTATTTGCTAATAACAAAACTGTTCTGTGTCTAATACGTAATGTAAAAACTGTCACTGAGATTAAACCAGCACCCTACAACAAACATCTACATTTACAGCATGGAACCATATTCAAAACTCATTTTACAAGCACTATATTGAGGTAGTATGGTGCATAACAATGAAGAAAAAAAGGAGAAAATGTACCATACTCTGTAACTAATGTTAACAAAAGCATCGCCAGGCATGATATTGTTGCTGTCTGTAAATTAGAATAAAAGATTAAGAATATGAGCTGTTAACAAGCTGTTTAATGTGTTCTATGGTTTGAGTCACTCATCCTTATATTTACATACTATGTAATTCTGGGTATGTTTCTTAATGAAACTGAAAATGGACATTGAGATAAATAGATAGATGAGAGCTAGATAGACTGATAGATAGATAGATTGATAGATATAGATAGATAGATAGATAGATAGATAGATAGATAGATAGATAGATAGATAGAGACTTAATTAAAATCTAGTGGGCTTACAGTGCTAGCAAAGAAGTACAATTGAAAGAATTATGACAATATCTTACCATGAAGGGTCATTTCTGTTCATAAATATGAAATGTTGTTTACACCTACATGCTGATTATAAGTTGAGCATAACCCATGGGAAGAAGTCCTGCTCAAGCGACCTGCTGTTCTACAGAAAAAAAAAGATATTGTGACCAGCATGTTTGTAACGCTGAGCAAAAAAGTTACGGTAATCATATATGCACAAAATTACAGACAGATGGACACAAATGCCCAAAATATTTGCTGACATCACCACTAAGGGTGAGTATATGAATCCTTTGGTAAACTGTGAGAAGTATGCAAACTTTACCTCTATACTCTTCTTACTTAAAAAAAAGACTACAGCAATAATAAATTATTGTGATTCATTTTAGCTTAGTTTAAAATGAGGTCATTCAGCGTCCCCCTCACACTGGAAGTACACAAACCATGAAAAGAACAGCACCAGCTAAAATGAAAAACAGTTTCTGAAGAAGTCCAGACATTGAGTGGACGAAAGCGCTAAATCTGTGACAGTAATAAATTCAGTGTTCCTTTACCCACAGTGGTTGTGTTTTTCGTTTCACACTGGAAGTATGTAAGTCAGATTTCTACATATTAACACCTTTATACCTTCACCTTACTTTTGCGATTCTCAGAAAGGTATAACGGTTGCCTATATAGTTGAATAGGATAGCATCAACATTCTGAACCTGTCACGTGATGCTTCTTTACATAACGCAGTCACGTAATCATGGTAGTGAAAAAGATGGAAGCAGTAGCATATTTTAGCTGTTCATATTCACACTAAGTGCAGGTATAAAATTCATTGTTTCTGCATCTTTAAATCAGTGAATTTAACACACTTCTTTTGAAATGAACAGAAGATAGTTGGCTCACTTCAGGAAGCAGCTGCTGCTGAGGCATTTCACACTTCATCTGCAACAGTGGTGGTTTGAATGAATTAAAGGCATCACTCGGTACACAAGAGGTTATCAAAGTTAATGTAATCAGTGCAAAGCAATAAGAGTAGCGTAGTCAAGTTAAATTTAAAATGGAGCTGATGGCACTTCTAATTTGTATAACCTTGCAAGTGGAATTTGCATTTCTTGTGAAGACAGAGTTGCACATAAATTCATAGAACAAGTTATCAGCATGAATGGGCTAACCAAAGCAGACAGTTGCATTCCTTTGCAGTTGACTAATTTTATTACATTCAAATTAAACACTAAAGCAGATTTTATGAATGTATATTGGTCTTCTTCTATAGGATTTATGAACTACCACCTCAGTATTTGAATTTACATAAACCTAAGTACCGGCTATCATCTTTGATTTGTAGAAACCTCACTGGCACATATTTATATTGATAGCAGCTACAGCAAGGGAGCTCAGGACCAAAATGAAGCACAGTCCAACACTGAGCATTACATTCCCCGCGTAACAAGTATTTAATAGAATATCTCCTTTTTGCTACACAGAAATGTGAGCAATCTCAGATCAACACTCAAAAGTGCTATCAAAAACGTATGAGTGGAGTATCTTGGAAACATCTGTTTACTCCAAGGTTCTCAAAGTTAGTATATATATATATATATATATATATATATATATATATATATATATATATATATATATGTGTGTGTGTGTGTGTGTGTAGCAGAGTGGGTACAGCCTTCACACTGTTTCCGTTATCGGAGTAAACATCTGTCATATGCAATTTAAAATGTTGCATTAAATTTAAATTTTTGTTGTTTTCATTTGTGTTCACTACATTGTAATTTCACTTTTGAGTGACAGTCTCAAGTTGATCACATTTCTGTTAGGTAATCCAATGGAAGGGCTAAATCACACGTTCTTTAACCTTAAGCTATTTTGTATTAGCATCAGGTGGCCTAGACTTAACAGCATGACCAGCACCACAAAAACATAATTTCATTGCACTTTACCATAAATCCTTATATAAAACCTTTAGATATGACTCTCTAGATCATTATGTTTATATCAAGAATATTAATTATCTGTCAATACTTCAAGTAAAATGGCAAAAAAAATGTATCTTGATTTCATACTACTCAGTCAATACTAATGCTGTTCTGCAACGAAATCTATTTATCCAACCATGGACTTAACAGCTTGTTGACCTACCAAAAAATAAACAAATTGTCTGTGGGGGGGTTGGGTATGGTTAGCCTGAAGGATCTCTTATCTCAGATGTTTTGTTTACTTGTTTTCATCACTAATAACCCCAAAAAGTGGACAACAGCAGAAAAAGAGTTATTAGTGGCCACCAAATATCAAGAACTGCTTGATGAGTTTAAAGCTGCATTCACAGAGCAGTGTTTGTTTTTTTATTTCGGCAGCTTTCACTCATGATTATGGATATGGAAATCCAACATCTATAGAAGCAATCATGAATATCTACACTGGAAGCTGAGTTAAGCAATCTTAAAACTACCTTAAAGCAACTACAAGCGACCACTTAGACTAACTCATTGACTTGTATTAGCCTAACTGAGGAATTGACCACTCAAGTACAAAAACTGGATGGTGTTATAAACTGCACTCGGTGGATCAATGTCCATAGTACAGGAATGCCAGCTATAGTTTTTGACCATGAACTTAAGTTATTCTTGGAATATTTGTTCAGTAAAGTTGTTCCAGTACCTGCTTTTCTAAATCATGATATTGAATGAGTTCACAGAGAGGGTAGAGAGCACAGGCACAATGCCTGTGGTCAACATGTATTAATTGCTATGCAGTCAACAAGACAAGGGACTGCATATTACAGTATAATTAGAAGAATAAGGCTATCAGCTGGATGAACTGTACACTGTAGCTGTTAGTGGACTACTCTCAGTGTATGTGTCGTTACATCAAGCACTGATGCCTTTCCAGAAGGAGCTGACAGTTTCCATACTGATTGTGGAGCAGCACAGTGCTTGAGTAATTTTGCAGGATACCTTGGACACCTCAGCATATGTTGGCAGTGTCAAAACTCCATTGACAGTTGTGGAAGGAGAGGATGAGGCAGAGTACCAGACAGATCAAGAAATGCAGGGGGAGGTAGAGTGGAAAAAGAGGCAGTGGCCTGCTACACCCTCCAAGTCCCCTGTGCCCAACTTGCTGAAGCAGCCACATGGAGCTGGAATGTCGTCTGGGAAATGCAGTCTTACCAAATACTGTTGCACATTCTCCCTTGGGAAACATAAATGCTTTTCCAACTAACAATATCCATGCCTCCCAGCCTCATACTCCATCTATTAAAAGGAGTACTTAGGGTTCTTGCTGCCATTATCCAGAGACCAAATGCCAAGATGCACAGGCCTGCAGTCAGCAGCCTGCCCACAAGCCGCTAGAAGGGTCATTGCATTCTAATGTTTCCAAAGAGGTACAGGTGAGTGCAAAAGATAGATCTTGGTTGGAAATTTTCTTGGGGTCCTCCAACTCTGCTGACAAACATTGCTGGAAAGGTAATAGGTGAAGAAACTCAACAAGAGTGTTTCAGAAGGCTTGTGGCTATCCCTCAATCACTTGTAGTCTCTCTTGCTGCCGTCCCTTACTGGATTAGCATGCACCCTTCTGAGAACTCTGTTAGAAACTAATCATATATATCTGAAACTGAAATTCAAGTTTTTTTTTATAAATGTTTATGTTTTGATTGTATCATAATCATTTAGTTAATGTAGTACCTCATGCATTATGTCCTTTTCTGGTACTGGTGGTGGAACTTTCTCTTTTATTGGAATGTGATGCCAGGCCTGACAAATAATATGGCTTTTCTTATGTTTCCATTAAATGTGAAGTGCCACCAAACATTGCCATAAGAAGGAGGACCCTTGCAGGGTAAGTGCTACTTATATTTTTGTTTTATGCCTTCTAGAAATGCATTATTCTTGTAACCCTCCTTGGAATACCCTCATTCACGTCTAAATAAGTTTAGGTGGAATTGTGTTAACTTCCATGGTCTGTTTCCGAGTTTTTCTTTTATTGATTTTCTGCTGTTTGGATGTACAGAGGATTTTTGTTCTAGTATTACATGTTTTCCTTTAGCATCATGACTTGTATTCTTCAGTATGGCAGTTAATGTTACTGTGTCTGGAACTAAGGTAAAAGGGAGAGTGGATTTAGTTTCCCTATTCCTCCTGCTTCCAAATAACTGCCAGTGGTGTAGGTGCCACATAAACACCCAAAGGAATCATTTTATTCCTACCCCAGAAAGGTCCCTGTAATGTACTTCTCTTACCATTCTTATCCAGTGCAGCATGGTTATTGTTACAAATGAAGATTCCTCCCTAGAAGGTGCAGCTATACAATCAGGGGAGAGTGTTAAGCTGCTTTCCAGGAATATAGGTGGGAGAGCACACTTCATCTGCCGGGTCAGGATTATACAGAGACTCCAGCAGAAAAAGGCCCATATTGTATGCCTGTAGGAAGCTAAACTTAAAGTCAAGGAGGTTAATAAATTCAGGTCCATGCAGATCCCCTTGGTAGTAGCAGACCCCAAGGCCATGGGCGGTAAGAGAGGAATTCTCTTAATTTTTCACAGTTCTTTGGAAGTACAGATAACTAAACTGAGATTCAGTTGCAGGGGTAGGTGGATGTTATTGGGAAGGGAGCATCAATAAAGAGGAATGGGAGGTTTGCAATGTTTATCCCCCTAATGTTGAGGACTGAAGGTTTTATTCAGGACTTCTTTGGCACATGGCAAAAAGTGGTGACCACATGAACTTTAGCTTTTTTTACAGAGGGCTTTAATGTAGCTTTTGATGAGAAGCTAGATGGGTTATATTAGGGTGAGAGCACCATACGTGGCATCAAACATTTTAAAATTTTTCAATATTGAGAGAAAATGGTTGGCTATATGGCTAGAGTTTTATCCTACAGAGATTACCCCCTCTCTCTCACAGGGCTTGACAAATCAGGGTAGCTAAGTAAATTATATTCTCATTCCAGACTATTTTAGGGTACATTCTCCAATGATTTATCCAATCCATTTATCTGATCATGCCCTTTTATCTTCATAACTGTCTTGAAACTGCAAGGGCCAAAATTAAAGGGCTTGAAGATGGGTGCTCTTTCTCTGGTCTTCAGTCAGAGATAAGGAACTCTTAAGGTTCGTGTTGTCAAACATTATTCAGTGTAATCTACTATGGTGAGGAAGCTGCAAGGCAGCCTAAAGAGGGGAACTTCTGAATGCAGAAGGGTGGAGGAAAAAACAATATAATATGTTATTAGAGCTCAAGATGAGGGATTTAGGGATGGTCCAGAGATGCTCAGTGAAGGAAAAAGACAAAGAGGCCCTATGAGACTGTCAAATGGCCCTCACTATGGAACTAACACATTAGAATTATGCAAAGTAGAAGCTGAACACTTCCACAAAGGGTACCATTGGTGGTTAAAGGGTGAGACTAACCCAAAGTATTTACCATGGTTTAACCAGCATTTGTTGTCTACCGACTCACTTGTTATAGTGGAGTCTGAGCAAGGTGAGATAATTAGAGTTGATATGTAACTAAGGGAGGGCTTTAGGAGGTATTAAAAGTAGTATACCTTTCTTTACAGCTCAGAATTTCTTGATATTGACGTGCAATGGACATTCTCTGCATTACAAGTAGGTTAGCTTACTTTGGAAGAGCAACAAATGTTAGGCTGTCCCCTGTGTCCCATAGAAATAGAAATGGCTATCTCCAAACTCAATCTGAGCAAAGCACAGGGGATGGACAATTTTCCAGCTGAGTTTTCTAAGTGGAGGAAAAGTAAGCTGAGCGAGGTACTTGCTCAGGTATTTAATGCACTTGATTGCTCTCACCTTAACATCCCAGCCCATAATCAGGAAATTATTATTCCTCTGATCCCAAAGCTCAAAACAAAAGTGCCAAGTTGGGAAACATTATGCTCAACTCTCTCATTAATATTGATCTAAAGATATTTTCAAAAGTGCTGGCTAGCAGACTTGAAGCACTGTTTCCACCCCTGACATCTAGGGGACAGAATGGATTTGTTAGAGATAAGGAAGGGTGGAATTGTGTTTAATTGATAGGTGATAACTGGTGTCATTTTTATATCACCATGAGAATTCCAGTGATGAGTTAGTAACAGTATTGATATAAGGAAAACATTTGACACAGTGGAATGGGACTTTCTTTCTCAAGTGCTCCACTATAGGAATTGTGGTGTGGCTTTTGTGTGAATGGTTATGTGGTTGTACACTACCCTGCCCTTTAAAGTACTTGATAAGGAATTGTGGTGTGGCTTTTGTGTGAATGGTTATGTGGTTGTACACTACCCTGCCCTTTAAAGTACTTGATAATAGAGGCTTGAATAATGGTAGAGATACAAGATAAGTGTAACTGCTGTCCCCTAGTTTCTTCCTTTTAGATATGGAACAGTTAGCCTACCAGGTGAAAAAAGTTCTGAAAGGCCACTGTAAGATAGATGGTTCCCATTACTTCTTTTTGCTTTTTGAAGAAGATGGTGTCCTGCTGAGAACTGAGATAGTAGCAGTATTGAATGACATCTTTTTTTTTTTTGTTTGTTTTTCTTTTTTAACTTTTGGAAAGGTTTCAGACCTTAAGTGTAATCCTTCTAAATCTGTAGTAGTAAACTGCAGCAGGGACCTCATAGAAGACAATAATAAATGCCCTTTGCCTGTAACCAAGGAAGCATCTTACTTAGGTCTAAAGCTGAGGACCTCCTTCCTTGTTTCATAGTTTCATAGTATAGTACTAGGCTATCTGCCCTAGGGCATTTATAAGCCTAGCCAAAGTGTATGTGGCTTTCGCCACCCCATGTAATGATACAAAAGTGTACAATTTAAATTAAATTTAGTTTACTGTGCCTCTATCTAGCAATGACACAGAGATGACCCCTGGGGTAAACCTACGATCACCCATCCATTCGTCCAGATTTCTCTTGAAGAGAGTTAGTGAGGGGCTCTGCCTAACATGGACAGGTATCCTGTTCCAGAGTGCGGGAAGCCTCTGGGTTATGAATCTGTCCCTCCAGCATGTCCTATTCATATTTGTGCTGAGGTTTAGATCTTTAGCTCTCATGGCTCTGATGGATTTGGATTTTTTGAGGTGGAGCATGTCCATTAAATCTGAATTGGACATGGCCTTGTACGGAAGGCACAGATCACCTCACAGCAAGCGGTATGCTACTGAATAGAGCTGGAGCTTTTTCAGTCTGGCAGCATATGACATATGCTGGAGACCCTTGATCCTCTTGGTAAGGTACTTTTGGGGTCTCTCCAGCTGCTGCAGGTGCCGGGTGAGGTACATACCAAATGGGTCATTGTACTCAATCATAGGCCTGATAAGGGAGGACTATAAGGGTACAATGACATCCTTTGATCTGGATGTGAATCCCTTCATGATAAGGTGGGCAAGGTAGAAGGTCTTTCTAACCACTTTGGCGATGTGGGTATCAAATGAGAGGTCACTGTCAACTTGGGTCCCCAGGTCTCTGATTACTTTTTCCGTACTTAATGGATTACCACCTATGTGGTAATTTGTGGGTACTTTGTTTTTTCCAAAGGGGATGACTATACATTTGTTGGCATTTAGTTTAAGGCCATGCCTCTGGCACCAGTCGTCTGTTTCTGTGAGGCCCTTCTGGAGGATGCATGTGTCAGCTGGTGTGTCGACTATGGCGCCTAGTTTGCAGTCATCTGCGAACTTTGTCAGCCACAACCCCCCCTATGTTTGCCGGAACATCTGAGAAATAAATGCCGAACAAGAGGGGTCCCAAGACAAAGCCCTGTGGGACTCCACTTGTGACTGGCTTAGAGTCTGACATAGCTCCAGCTATTCTGACTTTGTGGGTTCTGTCCTTTAGCCAGCTTGCAACCCATCTTGTGACAAACAGGTTTACATTTAAGCTGTTGAGCTTGTCTATGATGCCTGAGTGGGGTATTGTGTTGAAGGCTTTTGCCAGATCCAGGTAGGCTGTATGAACTGCTTTGCCTTCATTGATGGCTCTAGTGACTGTTTCAAAAAAGTCCACCAGGTTTAAAAGACAGGATCTGCCTTTTACAAAGCCGAACTGGGTAGGGTCAATTGTCTGTAGGTCCCCGATGTCTTTGTTTATGAGTTCCATAATGATCCTTTCCATAGCTTTGCAGACCAGGCTGGTCAAGCTTATGGGGCGGTAGTTTCCAGGGTCTGTAGAGGTGCCACCTTTGTGGAGTGGGACCACTGTAGCTGTACGCCAGTGTTCAGGGATGTATCCTGTAGCAAGGCTAAGATTAAACAGCATTCTTATGTGCAGGTTTAGCTCCTCTAGGAGTTCACGTAGCACGCAACCCAGGACACTGTCAGGTCCCATGGATGCTGTATTTTTAGCTTTGCTGAGGGCAGCTCTCACCTAGACATCTGAGATTTCAGGGAGGTTGCATTCAGCTGAGATATTTATTTCATCTTTTGGGGGAGAGGGAGGGGAGAAATTTGCACTGAACCTGTCTGCCAGTATGTTGGCAATATCTGTGGGTTCAGTGTATTTTTTGCCATTATGAACTAACTCTGCGAATATCTGAGGGTCTCTGCCCAGGTTTCTAACATAACTGAAGAAGGCCTTGTGATTATCTTTAGTGTCCTTAGCGATTTTTCTCTCGAAGTTGGCCTTTGATGATTTTATTAGCGAACATAGTTTTTTGCTAGTGCTGATCAGGGATGCCTTCCCTTTATGGGATTTTGCTCTGTCTTGCAGTAGCTTCCTTCTCTTGTTATAAAGTTTGTTTATGGCTGGGGTCCACCAGATAGGATGCCTGCCTTTGGTGGAAAGGGTCTTGGTTTTATTTGGGATTGCATGATCCATGCATTCTTGGAGATGCCCGTAGAAAGCATTTGTGAAGGATTCAGCAGTGTGGGATGTGGTTTCCACTGGCCCCGGGGGCTTGAAGGATACCATCTCAGTCCTAAGGAGTGTAAAGTCATTTTTTGAGAAGTTTCTCACTGTGGTCTTTTGTGCTGGGGGTGGAGGTGGGATATGAATATCTAGGGTTATTAGTTTATGGTCTGATCTCACTAGTGAGGGGTATACTTCCGGTGTTGAGCATTTTGTCCCCATGTTTGTGATGATCAGGTCAAGTATATTATTTCCCCTTGTGGGGGAGATGACTAGTTGTTCCATCGCATTTAAGTTGATGAATTCCAGGAACCTTTGGGCTAGGGTGTTGGGGCTTGAGTAATGTACCTAGTCTATGTTTGGGTAGTTGAAGTCTCCCAATATGATGGTATTTGGTGAGACATTCATATCCTCCAGTGTCTTCAGGAAGGCTGAATGGAGTTCCTGAGATTGCGAGGGTGGTCTGTAGCATGCTACAAGTTGTAAAGCAGTTTTGCCTATGGTTAGTTGCACATGGATGGTCTCCGATGCTTCGTGCATTGCCACTAACCTGGAGGTGTGGGTGTCTTTAATGAATATGGACACTCCCCCCTCCTTTTGTGGTTCAGCCCAGGTTTTGGGGCCGAAATGCATGATACGAGGTATAACCTGGTAGGGCTGGGGTGCTCTCAGGAGCCTTGAACCAGGTTTCAGTTACTGCACAGACATCAATGCTCTCCATACTGAGGAGTGCTTCGAGAGCCTGCATCTTGAGATTTAGACTTCTGGCATTGAGCAGCATTACCCTTAGTTTTTTTCCTTTATTGTTTTCTAAGGTGGTGGGTTTGTCTTTTGAGCCTTGCCTAAAAAAGGCACTATGGGGGTGGCAAGAGCCTTAGCCAATATCCGGAAGCCCAGTGGTGACAGGTGCAAGCCATCCCTTGCGAAGCAGCGTGGCTTGTCCAGCATGTCATCCCAAGCAGACAGACATTGGATCCCCCTAGAATGACACCAGTAATTGAGCCAATTATTAAAGCTGATCATCTTGTCTTTGTATTGTGGCATCATTCTTGGTGAGGGCAAGATGCTGCTCAGGGTCAGGGTCATACCGGCCTGGGCTACATAATCAGAGAGCTCCTCTATGTCTCTTTTCATGTAGTCCAAGGAGGTACGTCTCAGGTCATTCACGCCGACATGGACAATGATGGAGTCATATTTGTACTTGCTTTGGAGTGACCTGAGTGCTTGTGTTATGTGGCGGATCCTAGCTCCCGACAGGCAGTTCACCGTTACCCTCTCTTTGTTCAGCCTGGTAAGCGGGACATCAGTGTGTCTGACTATAGAGTCACCTATTACTAGTGTATCAGGCATGGTGTTTCGCCTTAAGGGCTGTGATTGTTTGGCACACTGACTTTGTGTACTATGTGTTGCTTGTACAGAGTTTTGAGGTGGTGTTTTCTTGGATGTCTGTTTTGGGAGCCTCTGTTGTTTCAGTAAGTTTTTTATTAGAGCCTCCAAGTATGTCTTTGTGTTACTATGTGTTTGGTTTGCAGTTGTGGTTGGTTTATGTGAGACTGGGTTTGTTGTGTGTGTGGTTACCTTCTCCTCCTGTCTGGTCTTGCTAGTCCTGTGTTGAGAGAGTTCAGCCTCCAGTTTGGCTATATAGTTGCATCTCTCACATGTGTTTGTGTTTGTTGGGAGGAGGAGAGGGTTGTCTGTGTACATGAGACTATTGTAACATTGTCTCAGGATTCCCAGATTAACCAGCTGAACTGGAGAGGACATCAGTAATATACCACTCGACATGCCAGAATAGTATAAGGGGGTGATGTGTAACTGGGTCAGGGAGACGACTTTGAAGGGAAGTGGGTATTAGCACGGGTTGTAGGCGGATGTAGGGTGCTTCACTTAAAAGAAAGGTTTTAGGAGCAAGTGCTAGGCTTATGATAAAGCGAATAGACTGATTTTGTTGAAAGTAGAGCTTTCTTAAGGGAAAAATTGAAGTGCAGACTTGGCGGAGCCAGGAATAGTTTAAGCCTGTTTAACCGGTGCTGCGCTATGCGCACAATCGCACAAAGCCACGCAAATGCGGATTTTAAACATGGAACTTCAAAAGAGCTGGAAATGGTCCAAAATGACCAATTACTACAAGCTCTTGTGCTGAGGTCACTCCTTCAGGGACAGATAGGCTGCTCAAGGCTCCCCACTCCCACTGGTGAGCAAAGAAACTTCCTTCTATCCAAGTAAGGCAATGGACAACACAGGAACTACACCACAGTCCAGAATACAGCAAAGCCTGTATACTGGTCTAAACTAGTCGAGAAAGGCGGGAAAACAAGGATTTTTTTTGTTTTTTAGGTTAAAAAGTACACAGAAATGCAGGAAAAACAGTAATAAATCACTTACACAGGCTAGCTCACTTTAGTGGGTAGCCTCAACAGTTAAATTTAACAACAAACTTTCGACCAAATGTAACTTTAAGTGCAGATAATGTACAATGCAAAAAACAGGTAATAAAGCAGTTTAAACTTGTTCAAAGTAAGAAAAGGAAGGTCTCTCAGGTAAAAACAGCAAAAAAATACTTAGATCAGGAAAGTAGTCACTTTTCTCAGTTCTCTGCTGTTACAACTGAAAATAATTTAATTGCACTAGCATCTAATGTGCAAGATTTAGTTCCCATGTTGTCTAACTTTAGGTCGATTATGGACAAAGTCCAAGATAACCAGACCATGATATGCTGAATGTTCCATATGTGGTATGTAATCTGCCCCTCTCTTAACAACACCAGCTTTGAAGCAAATTAAGTAATGGATAGATGGGGCCATACTAGGGGAATCTGGAAAAAGTATTTCTGCATACCTTGCTAGGCTTCCCATGTGTTATGGGGAAGGGGTGGGCATTCCACACATCACTAGTTATGTCCTAGCATTTCATCTTCACCACTTTATTAAAATTAATGTGGAATGGAAAATGGGGAGTGATGAAGCGGAACATATGGAAGGAGTGAGGATTGAGCAATTACCTCCTGTGTGGCTGTTACAGTTGTATAAAGAAGAATTACTTGCAGGGGGTATGTTTTAGTCAACAGACATTATCTGGCATCATCCCGAGATTATGTTCTGTGTTGGGGAGAAAGAGTGGAGGCTGTGGAAATCAAAAGGGGTCCAAAGCTGGACACAAATAGCAGTTTCCTCCCCTGGAAAGCCCCTTAAAACCTTAAAAGTGCTGTGTGAGGAATTTAACCTATTTTTCTGACAATGGTTTACACATTGTCAAATAAACGAGATATGGGATAACAGGATGTTCTTTAGGGGAAGGAAGGTATCAGCCTTGTCCAAGGAGAAATAGTGGAGAATCAACCACAGTAGGGCCAAACTAATTTATAAAGATTTGCTTTTGGGTCAAAGGCAGCAGGTGTGATATGCCTTGGAAAAGCTTAAAAGGTAGCCCATGTACTACAATCAATGGTTATGGATCATGTACAGTTGGTATATGACACAAGGGTCTATATTATATCATCGAACGCTTAAAAAAGCGAACGCTGATTGATCGACCTAATTTAAGCGAAAGCTTACAATCTCGAACTGTCAGATTTGGGAAAAAAATCGCTGATCCAAAACACATATACACAACACAAGCACACCAAACAAACAGAAATCCACACGCATACACCTAAAATCTGATACCTAACCCTACACTAAACTATGCACACACCACTAACTACCCACTTACCTTAACCCAAACCCTAACCCTAAGGTCCGTCACTTTCGCACACTCACCTCACCCGCACCCTATCCCTAACTCACTTAAATCCGCCCTAACCCTCATGTCCACTCAATCGCACACACACCTAACCCGAGCCCTAACCCTAACTCACCTAAATCACCCTAACACTCGCATCCACACAATCGCACACTTACCTGAATCTGACCGGTCACTTTCCACCATAACACTGAAAATACCGAAGCAACAGAAACGGACAACCAAATTCTTTCCCTAGGAAAAAATTTGAGTTTCTGCCGCTTCGATATTTTGCAGTTTCGCAAAAATAAGTTCGATTAATCAGCATTCGCTTTTTTAAGCATTCAAGGATATAATATAGACCCATGACACAAGGCAGGCTAAGAAGAGTTGGTCACTCTCATTTTGATAATTGCTGGAGATGTGGTCAAAATGAGTCGGATAATCTGCATATGTTTTGGTACTGCCTCATTGTTAATACTTATTGGACTTTTTAGCAAGTAGGTTAAATCAGGTGTATGGGGAGGTCTTTTGAGCTAGACTGGACCTTCTGGATTTACGGGATTCAGACCACAGTTGCCCCATTGAACTACTCTATTCTGGAGCCATACTGGGTCCTAGCTAGTGGGATTAAACTTTTTAATGCAAAACACTGATGGGTGTGTATCCCTGCAAATGAACTTGAAAATATTTTGTTCCACCAGTTGGGTAAAATTGTATACTCTTACAAAGTAACAGGTACATCATATGCTATCCCCCAAAATGTGGCAGTGTTTGTTGGACAATTATAAAAACAATTTTTAATGTAGTTTTTTGTATTGCATGTATAATCTTATTTTTTAGAATGTTATAATGTTTTCTCTAAAGGACAAGTATTTTGTTATATGTTCTAGCAGTTTAATAGCTGTTGATTGTATGGTGTAATCAGGCTGTACTGTGTGTGGTTTTAATTCAACCTGGATAATATTCTTTTGTTTTAATCTTTTATTGTAAACCAAATACAGTTTATAGAAAACTGCATAAACAGATAAGTAAGAACAGGATTGACTCAAATATGCAGCTAATGGGCTGCAGGTGCTTAAGTTTGCCTCTGGTCAAGGCCATTGAAAGTTACACTATTTGCAGTAATGATTCTGTCAACAAACATAAATTTTCCACATCTGAAATCTTTTCTCTTTCCCATCTTCACCCTCAGCTCAGTAGTCTATAATGCAACAGGCAGAAGAGAACTGGATGACTAGTACATAACCAAGAGTTTGCATCTAGGTGATTGGCAGCTTCCCTTTGAACTGGACTTCAGAATTCACATTATTTATTAATTGCTACTATTCATCCACTAATGATAAGTATTAGCTGTTGTAGTGTGAAACATAAGTAAGGTAATCTATCCAGTGAACAGGCAAGTATTTAAGCCTAAGAGAGAACTTAGAAGTGGAATTTGGTGTCTCAAGGACACCTGCAATAGTCATCAGTTATATCATCAGTTTAAGACATAGTCCCTCAAATAATGAGCATTATGTATTTAACTCAGACTGCTAGACATTGTCTGTTCTTTTTGTTTTTCCTGTCCTCTATGTTGGAGAAAGGTGTGGTAATATATTTCAGTGTGCCATTTGGATGGATGACCAAGGAACAGTGTGGGCAATTGAAAAGTGGTAAAGAGACAGTGAGTGGAATTATTGTTATTTTTTTATATTACATTTGTTGGCCGGGTTAGTCTGATGGAGCTAAGTAGCTCTTTTTTAGCAGAGGTCCAGGGAGAAAAGCTCCACAGTTTTACAATTTTAGTGTTAACAGTGTCAGCGGGTTACAATGTATACATACAATGGAATATATTTTCTCAGAAAAATAATAGTGGGAAAAAAACATAATAAGCATACATAAGAGAAATTATTCAATAGAAATATTTTCAATAAACAGTGAAAACAATTCATAGTGTATGTAGTTATTTCATGAGATAAGTCACATTAGAAATGGAGGTAAGAGGTGGCGAAGAAGGGTGATATTTTGAAGAGGTTTACGAGCTGAAAAGTTTGGAAGTTTTGGTGATTACATATGAGTTAATGGGCTAGATTAGGGAAGATGAGTGGAGAAGCAGGACTAGTGAGTTCAGAGGTATTCTCTAGTGGCAGTTTTGAATTGATTTGGATGTTTGAGGGACCTGATTTCTAGTGGTAATTTGTTCCGTTTCATGGTAGGATTGTAGTTGCAGAGGTTGCAGCTGATTTTAGTCTTAGGTTTGTATATTTGTAGTAGGTTAAGGTCAGAGCTATGGACCTAGTGGGGGAATATTGAGAGATGAAGGGAGATAGACTAGAGCAGAAGGATTTCAGGAATAGTACAGAGTGAATTATTTGTAGTTGAGAGAGTAGAAGCTGGCGAGGTAATTCAAGTCAGTTTAGGTATCAGTGAAAGACGATGCGATTTATAAGTTTAGTGAGCAGAGAATCTGGCAGCCTTGTTGTAGGCAGACCCTAGTTTAGTTAGTAGTGTGGAGTTAAGATTGGTAAGAATGTGGGAGCTTTATAGAAGGCTAGCTAGGAGGTATGCATGAGAGAGGGTTATTTTGCTTTGATAGTTAGAAACTTTTTGTTTTGATAAAGAAGGCCAAGTTTTTGGTGTGTCTTTTTTATGCAGTTGTTTGCATGTAGATCAATCGTTACTCCTAGTAGTTTTGTACCAGGTTCGACATTAATGGGGGTGCTATTGAGGGACAGTACTGAAAATGTAGATTTAAGGTGGGTGAAGTTCTTTGGGAAAGTAGTAAGAGTTTTGTCTTTTTAGGGTTAAAAATTAGCTGGTTGTCTCTGTGTTAAAGGATGCTTGAGTTGCAGAGATAAGGACAAAGGGAGTATCTGCGATGGTGATGATGGTGGAGTCATCTGCACATTGTACAATGGATGACTGTGGACAGGAGGTGTAGAGTAGATTAGTGAATATGGTGAAGAGTAATGGGACAAGGATAGATCTGTGGGGGACTCCCATTTTAACAAGAAGAAGAGGGGAGAGAGATGAGAGCCATCTTACTGATTGTAGATGGTCAGTGAAATAGCTGGAAAACCAGGTAGTAGTAGAGGCAGAGAAGTTTAGGTTAGTCAGTTTGTTCAACAGGAGAGGGTGCGAGACCATATCAAATGCTTTTGAAAGGTCAAGGAATAGGCAGGAGACCAACTTATTATTGTCTCTGGCTAGAGAAATAGTATTAATGAAGGATATAAGGGCAGTTGTGGTGCTAGGTTTAGGGCAAAAGTCATGCTGTGTAGGAGTAAACAACTTTTCCTGTAGAAGGTATTTCATGATTTTCTTGTGTATGCATTTTCCAGTATTTTTGAGAGTGATGAGAGGATCATGATGGGTCTGAAGTAATGTTACTGGAGTTACCTCCGTTGTGAATGGGTATGGTGTTGAATTCTTATCAGATAGATGGGACCTTAGATTCTGAGATGGAGAGATTTACTAGGATTGATACAGGGAGGGCAACGGATTCAGCAGCAATTTGTAGAAAATAGGGAGGCAGGCTGTCAGCAGAAGCAGAGCAGGGTTTGTGTCTTGAGAGCATGGATTTTATATAGTTAGTTGGTTCAGTTGTAAGAGAGAAAGTGGTAGACGAGTTGAGAGTAGGAGAGGATTTGAAAATATTACTTGAGTTGGTAGTAGAGGCGAAGGAATGTATCAGCTTAGATATGGATTCAATGAAACAGGAATTGAATGAGTTAGCTGTTTCTTCTGGTGAGTTGTTTAGGCAGGGGTTGGGAGAGGAAGGGTTACCAGGGTGCAGGATATGGTTTATAGAGTTCCAAAATTTCATGGCATCTGTTTTTTGGGCAGTTGGGGGGGGTTAAAATAGAAGTTCATTTTGTCTTTCTGGATGTGTTTTTTTTGCCTGATTTCTTAGTTCCTTATATTTTTGCAAATGGGAAGGAAGCTTAGTTTTTACCCACCTTTTCCATGCCCTGTCTCTAGCTTTCATTAGGGTGCAGGTGGCAATGGTAAGCCAAGGGTATCTATTAGGTTTGAAGCAAACAGTGTGGGGTGGAGCAAGAAAGTTAAGGATGTTAAGTAAAGTAGAGCTGAAAGAATGGGTAGCTTCATCGAGTGAGAGATAGATTAGATGTGTCCAGTTTATCCTGCAGAGGGAGGCATAAAAAGTCTCAGGATAGAAGGTGGATAGTTTGCAGCAGGTTATTAATCTGTGAGGCCTAGTGAAATGAAGAGTGTATCTAAGAACTTTCACAGGAAAGTAATCACTTTGGGAGTTGGGTAGGGTCTCAGGGTTATGGTATTTGTGGGGATCTGTGACTCAAATCCAATCAACAAGAGAGCTGGGGTATGTAATCTGTTTGCATGGGTGGGGGTTGAGATAAGCTGTTCCAAGCCATGTAAGTTGATGCATGAAGTAGTGTTTGGGGACTGAAGAGTTAGCCAGTTAATATTTACATCCCCAAGAAGAATAGTTTCATTGTGGATGTTTTGAGAAAGGTAAGAGAATGTTTTCTAGAAGGGTAATGTTATCTCTGGGGAGAATGTAGATAGTTATGACTGTAATAGTGGTGTAATTGGTATGTTTAAAGTTAGCTGTCAGGAGTTGGTGAGAAGGAGGGAGGGGGTTGGTTTAGACTTGAAGGAGTAAGATGGTTTGAATATACAATGGCCACTCCATCCCCCTTTTATCTTTTCTCTGTCAAGTGTACGAATATTATATCCAGGGAGGAGGATATCACTGTCATGGTTTTGTGGCTTCAGCCAGGTTTTAGTCAGGGTGACTATATCAGGGGTGTGGTTAGCCATCCAAGCATGGAATTCACTAATTTTGTTTAGGATGCTTCTAAGATTCATGGTGTAAAAAGATACTTGCTTTTTTGCAGGAGTAGTGTAGAATTGGTTAGGGGAGTTAGCATTATTGACTAGGGGGAGGGTTTGGGCCAGGGCTTGGGTGAATGTCACCTAATAGTAGTAGAGACTTAGGGAGAAGATGTTGTTTATATAGTAGGTGCTTTATTTTCTAAAGAAGTGGCAGGGGAAGGGGGTATTTTGATCTTGGGGGGATAGTATTTAGAGAAAAGATAGATGAGGAGATAGGGAAACATTGCAGAGGATGTGTGAAGACATTGGCATTAGAATTTGCAGGATGAAAGTAAGTTGGAGTTAGGTGAGAGTTCTATGAGATAACAGTGAATAGGAGGAGAAGGGGAGGCAATAGAAGAAAGGCTTGGATTAAAAAAGACATGTCAGTAAGGAGGGTCAGTAGTTAAGAAGGGAGGTAAATGTTGGGCCTAGAATAAAGGTTGTGGGAAAATTAGGGCTAGGTAACCAGTAGGTGGAGTCAGTACACAGAAAGGAGAAAGTTGTGGTTAGTGTCAAGGATTTGCAGAAGGAGACAAAAGAGGTATCCAGGAGTAGATATGATGCACTGAGCAAACTAGAAAAGCAATACCATTGGTAGAGTGACCATCCACTTCTCTCCCTTTGCCAGAAGAATCATATGTAACAAACTGGTTTAGAGAAGCTATGCTGATCTGCAACATGCAACAGTGGTATGTTACCACAGAATGCTAAAAGCATTCTCTTATACCAACCCATCCTGTAAACATTTCACGTAAAGAAGGGCCACAAGGTGGTCTGGCAGCACTGTATTAGGGATGTGGTTGAATGCAATATTTTCTCAGTGCATTGTAATAGTGTCTTACTCATGCAGGACAAAGAATCTTTCCAATACAGTAAAGACATGACTTTTGTTTTTTTGTTAATGTTCAGAGATTGGGTTTGGGCACACCTTTTGCCCGATTTCCTTTATTAAATAAGAAAATCCCAGTATTCTTTGCAAAAATGATTAAATTCCTGCCCCTTTTTCAAACAAGAAGCATCTTTATTAAACCATCGCTTACAACATAAGCAAGCATACATTTATATAAATGAAAACAAAACACATTGGCACAATCCTCGTTGTAAGAATTTTACACAACAAACAATATTGACACCCTCTCAGTTTCAAACATTATACATCACTTATATCTACCCAAAAAATTGCCTATGTCACAAATGATAATTTAATAAAGGTGTGTTTAAAAAAAAAAAAGTTATGCCAAGCCTGCAGTTTGCAGGCTACAGAGTATGTAACTGCATTATTAGTGTACATTTGCCCTGAATCAGGAAAAATTATCTCACTCCTGATTGAAACTATTCAGTATCATTTTAGAGGTTACTGCATATCAAAAAAAAAAAAAAAAAAAAAGAAACAAAACATACGTTTTGTTCCTGTGGAATGGACAGCAGTAACAGTTATTCCCCTCCACATAGGTGGTCTAGCAATAGCCTTGGGGAATTACAGACCCATAAGCCTGACAAGCCTCATCTGTAAGGCCATGGAATGTATCATTATGAGCAAAGACATAGGTGACCTCCAATCTCTGGATCCTACCCAGTTAGACTTCATCAAGGGTAGATCCTGCCTGTTAAATCTGGTGGACTGCTTTGAAAATGGACCCGAGCCATTGACGAGGGGAAATCTGTACACACAGCATACCTTGACTTGGTAAAGGCTTTCAACACAATTCCACATTCAGGCATCACCAATAAACTTAGCAAACTGAATATAAACCCCTTCATTGTAAGATGGTTTGCCAACTGGCTCACAAACCAGACACACACTATCAAAGTAGATAACTCCACATCAACCAGAAGACCTGTTACCAGTAGGGTGCCACAGGCATCAGTTCTGGACCCCCTACGGTTTGAAATATACTTCTCAGAAGTTCAGGTCAAAACAAAGGGGATGTGGCTGACCAAGTTTGCAGATGCATGCAAACTAGGTGCAATCACTGAATCCCCAAAATATATCAGTATACAGCAAGAGGGTCTCAAACAGACCAACAACTGGTGTATTAATCATGGTCTGAAACTGAATGCAAACAATGTGCCTTCACACTATCAAATCAATAACAATACCCTCCCTAAGTGTCTACAAACTATTAAGGGATCTGGGATCACAAGTTGATTGCAAACTTAACTGCGACCACTATGTGTCTATTGTAGTAAAGAAGGCTATTCGGCCTGAATACTCTTCATAGTTGTTTGTGATTTCTATGTAACACACTTGATAGGTAAAGGCATTGCCTCAAGATCAAAAGAGGTTATAACTCCTCTATACTTGGTACTAATCTAGACCATAAGTGAGAATAACACCCTGTTTGGGATGTACCGTACAAAGCACCTGCAGCAACTAGAGAGACCTCAGAGGTTTCTAACAAAGAAAATCAAGGGGCTCCATCATGTGCCTTACCCAGACCAGCTAAAGTCCCTGTCACCATAGTCTGTGTGCCCGGCCTAGAGAGCAATCCAAGACCCAGACCTAATGAACTTGCTGCGTATTAGTAAATCAGATGGGACTAGGGCTACCCATTCCAGGGATCTAAATATGGCCTGCAACTTAAATAGGATAAATTGGAGGGACAGATTTATCTCCAAGCAACCACCACACATTTGGAACAGGCTACCAATTCATGGTAAACAGAGAACCTGTATGACACTGTTCAAGAGGAACATGGCCGAGTGGATGGAGCACCATAAATTCTTACTGGGATAGCACCCAGAACCCTCCTGGACATGGACAGTCATCACTAAATGCAATCTTGGGTACTGACTAGCATTTCATGGTATTACAGTGGGATGAAAAGGCTAGGCTTAAAATGACCTCTAGGTCTATAGCCTAGTAATCTCCCATGATCTTATGATAAAAACAGCAGAAGCTGAGTTACAGATGTTTTAAATATTTTAAGCACTTTCATCTTAATAAGTAAGCAACACTTCTTCAGAAAAAATGTGAAAGATCAGAAAGTTTAAATACTCAAAATCTAATCATATGATTTCTTACATCATTTAAACAAGCATTGCCAACCAGTAGTTTTTTTTTTGTAAAATATCTTTGCTTACCTTATAGTCATTTCAGAACATGCTTGACACTAATATTGTCACTCAAATTTGATTCATGGTTTCCATTTAAAATTAATTGCTAGGATAATTATTTGCACTCAAAACATCAAAATCAGTGTTGCTGTCTTTAGCTCTCATTGCATCTAAACATTAAGATTAAGTCTGCTGATTCTTTGATATAAAAGGCACTACAAATAGAACATATACAACCTGAAAATCTACTATTGCAAGTGTAACATTCAGTATTAACAAAATACTTATTCAAATAGGATAGCATGTGGAAAACAATGCTTAGGACCCTTATTCATAAATCATTGATAACAACATGTCCTATTTAAACATGGCGATCAGTTTAGTTGCAATGACAGAAATGTGTTCCACCTCAGTAAAATCCTTTAAGAAGCATCCTTTCTTATTAACAAATGTAGGAGTGTTGTAACACTTTTTGTTAAATTGCTGTTACCCAAAACACACATCCAATTATTTGAAACTACTTTTTGATATTTGTGATATCACCAATGTATGATAAACACAAAGTTAATGTGTACTTTTGTCTTATGTGTTGGGAGTAAATAGTTGTAGGGATTCCCCCATCTGTTAGTATAGAACTGAATTTAGAATGCCTCTTCCTTATTATTTATATGTTCACTGGTAATTTGCAATAAGGATTCCTTAAACCTTCTTTACTTAAACATGCTAATCAGATTATTACCTTCAGCCTCAAAATCAACGTCATTTGTAGTCGTTGATTTCTAACAACATTTTTTCCAAACACCTTTATTGGATTATCAATTGTGACACAGGCAAATTTACATCCATAATAAAGTAATCAAACTATATTAACATACAGACATTATACTTCACATACATTGCTACATATCATATAACCTAAGCAATATGACATAAATTGTTCAATTCCTGCTTTTTTTTTGTTTTAAACAAGAAGCATCTTCATTAAACCACCACTTACTACATAGTTGATCATATATTTAGACACATGAAAACAAACCACACCGGCACAATCCTAGTTGCAAGCATTTTAAATCACAAAGCATACTGATACACCCACAGTTGCAAACATTGTACATCACTTATAATCTACCCAATCTTTTTCACTCAAACATTTACATAGTTCATTTAAGTCCTGTCACCTTTCAGACCTCATTCCTCCCTTGTATGTATTGTTCCTTCAATTCCCATTTTTTCATATGTAGTTTGCTCCAACCCTTTTCTAAAGATCTCAATTCCAGTTGTTTTATCTCTGTTACTATATTCATTACTTCCAGTATAGTTGGTTAAGATTTTGATTTCCATTTTCTAGTAATTGCTTTTTTGGCAGCCACCGTAATTAGACACAGCAAGGCCTTACCGTGTCTAGGCAATTCTGATTCTGTACCATAGCTCAAAAAAATGATCTCCCTTGTCACACCAGTCTGCCCACCCAGCATCTCCAACAGTGCATCCCGCAGGGAATCCTTAAAGTCCATCAACTCACTGCACTTCCAGAAAATATTCCCATTCACTTCTTTCTTCCTCTTCACCTCCAGCATTTACTGCTTCCTGAGGAAAAATTCTCTGGAGTCTACACGTGGTATAAAATATATATGTAAACAGGCAAAAATCCTAAATCTTCTAGATTTTGTTGCATATTTGGGAGATGTACATCAATCCTGCTATTGTTTCTTTGTGAATTGTTTATCCAGTCTCTCTTCCCAACCCATTCTAACCTCCTGTTATTGATTTGTATTGTTATCGTGCAATATTTTATATGACCTACTACTTATTCATTTTGTAATGGCAGCTTCTGTTCTGGATTCTATTAAAAACTCTATTAGTACTGTTCTTTTGTAGGACCCCCTTATTTTCTTCTCACTCTGAATAATCTAATAAATTGATTTTAAGACCATTTAAACATACAAAAGCTATAAACTCTGAAATGCAAATAAGTATTTAGAATTGTTATTTTCCTAAAATTCTCAAAGAAAATTTTATATGACCTACATCAAAATCAGTCATCAGATCTAAATCTCAGAACTCTGGCCAGTGATGTTGTATATAAAGTTCAAAAACTCAGTGCAAAATGTCATATGTCAAATGAAAGATTCAATGTTTTTTCGACTAAGAAGTAACACCAAAACTATTCAGATGTCAAGGAAATAGCCAATATCATAGCATTTAAATTTAGCTTCAGTTTTAACATGCCCACTCATTCAGTTAATCACCCATTTTGCCAAACCTTCCCCTTAAAATTGCCATAGACCAAGTTCTATTGGCCCTATCCAAAACTATAAACTCAACCTGTAAATGTGCTCTTAATATCTCAGTTTACTTACTTATTAGCATTAAATATGGTGCGGCTTAAGCCTCTTCTTTTTTTTAATCTCACCCTTTTCACAGGATGCACACCTAATGTATGGAGAACTGCCAGTATGACACATTACTCAAAAAAAGCCACTATCACCAGATGAGGCAATTGCAGACTTCATAATTACACCAGTCTTATGCTTTAGTTGTGTTTATGGAGTGCATCATATATAAGCCTGTTAATGCAGATATATGAAATGCATTGGCTACTGACCAAAGCAGTTTGTCATTGCCAAGAGTAGATCTTCTCTCCTAAACCTTATAAAATTCTTCAGAAGGTCACTAAAGTTGTGTCAATGGTCATCCGTTTAGACTGCTTATCTTTACCATGCAATACCTTTGATACAATTTCAAATGCAGGTATTATTGAATACCTTACAAATCATAATCTAATTGCTTGACTGACAAAATACATGTAGTGAAAGTTTTATGAATTTCCTCAGAGGATAAAACAATATCAATTGTCTCCAAAAAGATTAGAATTGGTCACCCTGTATTTTGACATCTGTTTCTCTAATATCCAGTCTAATGTTACCAGCTAATGAATGTCTGAGTTTGTTGATAACAGCAATCAGAGCACACTTGTTGGCTCACCTTTTGACATCTACATTGGCAAGGTCTTGATTTTGCCATGTTTGGGGTAGTTACAGTGCTCTATGCTAAGAACTGTAGAATGGTTTTATTTAAACAAAATTTTCCCAACTCCTTTTATATGAAAAACATATCCCTCTAAAATGGCACCAGCATCAGGAACTTGGACACCTATGTTGATAACTCACTCTTATTTGATGACTATATTTCAAATTAATCCCCAAATCCTTTTACCTAGGACATCTAATTCCCAGAGGCATCCTGTCTTGAGCTAAGAAAAGTCTTAGTCCCATTGTACTCATCCCCTATAAGGCCTATCATAGAATACAATGCTGCTTTCATCATGCGTCTTTCAGACCAGATAGTTCACCTTGAGATTCCTCAGGGATACTTAACTGGAAAGATTACTGATCTGAAGGTGCTTAGTTGTCCAGACTGACTGGCTGCTCTCTCCAGAAAAGGCAGTGCTGTCATTCAGCACCTTTGCAAAACCATCATCTCCACAAATTCCTGTACAAAGTTCTCAAACTAAATCAGCAAATAAATAAGACTTATGGCAAGATAAGTACATAATCCAATGCATTCAACATCTGTACCCCCCCCCACACACACACAGAGACGCACACCTTGATCAAAGTACTAATCTGTGCACTTTAAACTTAAACCTCCATAATTGGAAAAGTCATAAATTCTTCATTCCCTTCAACCCAAAGCCAGATAATGGTCCAGTGTGGCCCTAGGCAGGGTAATATATCAGGGCCTTCCCCACAGCAGTAACCACCCCCCAGCAGCACCCTCACACCCATTCCAGTGTCTTATAACTTGGCTTCCCCAGGTATGATAAATACTGTCACACCTGTCGGTGTACATACTGTTCTCTTCTTTACTTCTACAATAATTAGAGATATTTAAAACTTTTAATTCAGATTTGACAGCACAAACACTGATATCCATTTGCTTAGCAAAACAATACAGTCACAATTAAAACAGACTTAGCATGAACAGTAAGGTGGATTAAGTTTATCTTTGGGCTGATTTTAAACCATAGGTCCCTTGCACACATTGTTTTTTTGGACCATGCATACATGCATGTGTTCTTTGATGCACCAGTCTGATTGTATAATTTATATTCCTTGTAATACAGCACCAGTAAGCAATGAAACAAAACACATGAACAAATAAGGATAAAACTACCCATTACAGAACATTTTAACCACAAAAAGCAACTCACACTTCTTTCATTGCAATCAACCACTCTGCAGAAGTAAAAGTCATTTGAATAATTCCACACTAAAGAAATCTATAACTAATGAAGAAGATGCTGCTGGCAAACAACTTTACATTTCAGTATTTCAAGTAAAATTCAGAGCCTGATGCCCTTGAAAAATAACCTGCCCATGTTACATTTTAAAAAAAAAAATGGTAAGCTGGTAATATGGCTATAAGGAATGGCTGTCAAACTAGCACCAGGTTCATAGTTACTAGGAATCTTATCTAAAGCAGGACACACTAAGGAGTAGAGCACCCCCATCCTTCCAAAAGGTGGCACTGCAATATCAGCACTTCATGTACATGGTGTGGGAATAGAACCCAAAGCCTTTTACCCCAAAGGCAAGTATGCTACCTGTTGTGCTACTAACACTGCTTTTAAAATGTATAGCACAAACACTGATGATGGCCATCTGCTAAACAAAACAGTTACAAATTGAAAACAGGACTTAGCATGAGCAACAGTAAGCTTATCTTTCCTTGAAACTCAACATTCCTTGAAATGCATAGAAAGTTAACATTCCTTGAAAATACACAGAAATTCAAAATTCCTTGAAAATCCACAGAAGCTCAACAGCCTTTTAAAAATGCACAGACGCTTACCAGTCTTTGAAATATACAGAAACTCATCAGTCTTTGCAAATGCACTGGAACTCAATATTGTTTGAAATACACTGCAATTTGACAGTTGATGTAGAGGGCTAAGGCTCTAGGGTCTCGTATTGAAGGTACAGGGTTTGAGCATGAATGAGTTAACCTACCTAACTGGGGCATTTATCACACACACACACACACACACACACACACACACACACACACACACACAGACACAGACAGACACACACACACACACACACACACACACACACACACACACACACACACACACACCTCTCTACAAACCCGCTATTTCACAAATGGGTCCTCTGTGTTCATCCAGAATGGCAAAAGCATCCAAATCCATGCTTGTTTAAATTGCCTGCTCTGTTTCAGTTTAAATGTGTGTGCATGCCAAGCGTGTGCCATACTAAGGATGCACTCTGCATGCATTATTAAAGAACAAATGTAATGCATGCAGAGTGTGTTCTTAAAGAAGAAATTTAAGTTTCTGTGTCAGCCCTCCAGTAAGTGGGACCCTCACTGGCTAGTGGTGCCTCCTAAAGCCAGTGGGCCCTAGGCAACTGCCTAGGTCATCTACTACTAGATTTGGCTCTGCTCCTTTCCCCGGATTATCCTGCACAACCCTTCTACACAAAGTGTGCATGTACTCTTTAATTATATAGTAATTCAAGGGGCTTATTTTGCTAGCTCTTAATGGTCTTAGTGACTGTTTGACTAGTATCAACCTATAAATGTATGAACATGAAACTAACCCAGTCACTTTATTTATTGAAAACTTGTCACTTTGCAGCTCCACATTTGTTGCAATAGTATGCTTATTCGTATTTTGTTGCTGATCATGTCAAAACTAGAGGAACATAAACGTTAAAACAATTCATAATTTCTTGCACCTCAGTTTCTTATTGTACAATTAGGTTATACATACTCTTTGGAAAAAAATCTTAGGTAACACCTAGAAATGCATCTTTATTAGTTTCCCACAAATGTTAATAAATTAAGTAGTTAAATAAGTAAATATTTTTGTATATATATATAATGTATTTTTTTAATGCAGGATCCCTGAAATTTTCTACCAGAATGTAAAGTTCTGACAGGATTTATAGAGAGCATCCTAGATGTAATGTGATGTGATATGTTTTGGTGTCTTTCTTATTTACTACATGTTTGGCAACTTCATAACTTTGCCCTTTTTTATAGAATATGAGCCAGTCCAACTGGTCCTACATTGTGCTGGGCTGTATTAATACTGGCTATAGAATACAAAATGTTATCTTTTTTTTTTTTTTTTTTTTTGCTCCCAGTGTTCTAAATGATTTCCCTATTAGCAAAAATTCCATTCCTTTAGGCAGCTTTAACTATTCTTCAATAAACTAGGACACCCGTACTTCCAGAGTAGGATATCCCCAAAAAACTCCTAGGTTTTAAGAAGGAAAAACTCTCTTGACCAGTTGATAACCAACCTGCTAGAGGACAAAGCATTCTTGACCTGATGGCAGCCTCTTTCTCTACTCCTCTGGTATCTCCAGTGAAGTCTGACCACAAACTTTTGACCTTCTCCTTTAAATTCCCAAAAGCCCTTACATCAAATTCCACTGCATTTAAGAACTGTAAACATGCGAACCTCAACCTACTCTATAATGAAGTATCAGAAAATTCACCTATAACTGGACCACCCTAACCATTATAGAGCAATTAACTTTATCAAGCAATTTTGTACCCATTTAGAAAAATGGCTAGCAGTCCCTAATGTACCAAAGTATCATCGGAATTCCAGCAGTAAACCACAGTGGTGATCTACCACCCTAAATAGACTCTACAGTTCTACAACAAAAGAAGAAAGAATTTTCATAAATTATATAGAAGATCCAAAACCCATCTTCTAAAGTAAAACATTAAAAGCAGCATGTAAACAAAAGAAACTTTAATAAAACAAACTAAAAAAATGCAATAATTAGATCCATAAAAAAGCATTTGAACTTAGGTTGGCCTCTAAAGCCAAAGATAGTTATAAAACCTCTTTTAACTATGTTAGAAAACTAAGAAACAATGCCATACATTGCTCTGGACCTATTTATAATGACACACCCTATTATAACCCCATAGACATTACCAATATCCTTTCAAACAAGTTAAATGCAACATCACCCCCAAGGCATCTACGGTATCTAAAGCCCTGAAATACCCAAATGCCTTAATCCCCCAATTACATATAAACATAATTTAATGAAAGTGCAAACCAAGACGAAAAATACTTCCTCCATGGGGCCTGACATTATACATGATTACCTAATTAATAGTGTTAAACATGTCTTTGCATTCCCAGTTCTTGAACTGTTTAACTTATGCTTAGCTGCTGGTTTCATCCCTGATCAGAGTTGTACTGCAGTGGTGGTATCCCTCTACAAAGATGGCCTTAAAATGGACCCAGGTAACTGGAAAAGAGAAATCAGGCAGTATACGTTTTTGGTTATTATTGACTCAGGTAATGATAGACCTATCACTCTTACAAGGCTCCTCTGATAAGTCATGACACATATTATAATTGACCTGATAAACCAGATATCAAGAATATTATTAGACTTGATCCCTAACAGTTTGGCTTTGTGATTGTTAGATGCTGTCTAGTGAATTAGGAAAACTTTTTTGAAAAGGTAACGGAGGCTGTAGATGGAGGTTATGCAGTACACATGCTGTATCTTGACCTAGCCAATGCCGTCAAAATAAATTCCTTATGCTGACATTATATAGAAGTTAAATACCTTCAGATATCAGTCCATATATGGTAAGATGGATAGCAAACTGGCTGAGAGACAGAACTTCCACACTGAGAGCTGCAGACACTTCATCAGTAAGTATAAAAGTGACCAGCAGTGTACTTCAGGGGTTGGTGAGGGGCTTCTTCTTTTTTGGTCTTTACATCTCAGCTCTCCAAGCAGAGAGTCAAGATGTTTAGCTAAATAAGTTTTCAGATGGAAAAAAAAGAAATAAAATCACAGCAGCTAATCCCAAATAAAGCCAAGTTGAATAAAAAATATCCAACAGTGAATATTACAAAACCAGGCATCATAGAACTTAAATTTAATATAACACAATCACGTATAGAGCAAATACGTTTGCACAACTGCTTCATCAGGTTCATACAATTCCAGTTACATCATCCTCTAAATACACATGATTAAATCATGTGACTCTTTCAAGTACACTCATTGGGCTCAGATTTAATGCTAAGTAGACAACCTATTCCCTCATCACACTGTATGGAAAACATATTATTACAAACCATACCATTACAAAAGATTGTCATTACAAAAAACATCACTAAAAATGAATGTAGTCACAGAACTATGAATTTAGGTGCATATTCTGTCTTTTTCATGACCATCATGTGACAGTGGCTGCAAGTACATCCTTTTGCCAAAGGAATATGATAAATGTTTGAAGAGGTAATCACTCCGTTATACTCAGCATTGATTAGACCAGTTATTGAGTAAAATGCAGCTTCAGGATATATCTCACTGCACATATCAAACAGGTCGAAAGGCCCCAAAGTTTCTTAAACAAAAAGTTCACAGGGATAAATTCTTGAGCTATTAAGAGAAGCTGGAAGCTCCTTTGATTTATTCAGTGTCTTACAGACTTTTGTGGGGAGAGATCTGTCTCGCTCACCATGCCATTAGAGACCTGGTTGTCCTGGATCTCCTGCATGCCTGTAAGTCCAATTAGTCCACAAATATTAGAAACACAGACCTAAATCTTTACCAACCAATAAATAAAACATAATGGAGGGACAAGTTTATAATCTGATGGCTTCTTTATCTCTGAAATAAACTTCGACTACATTTTAAACAGTGCAACTCACTGTCTGCCTGTATGCATAATTTAGATGACTAGATTGGTTTCCAGGAATTTACTCTGGGATTCACTGGTATGGCCCTCCTGGTGAAGGGAGATATAGCCTGATGGAGGGTGGGTACTAGCAGGGCATAAATGGTCATAAACCTCACTAGCCTTATAATATCTAGTAAGGTAAACTGGTCAATTCTGTCAGATAAAGGCACTTCCATGATGCAGAGGAATGGGACCCGTACTGCAGCCCCAATGACTTGGGGTTGAAAAATGAGTCTAAGTGATGAAGGAGCTGCATACAGTTGGACAGGACAAATGATGGGTGCTGAGGACAATTCACCAATCTACTCTGCAATGGGAGCAGGCAATTCATTGTGCAATGGCTGGGTAACATAGGAGGAATAGTTGAGGACAGGTGCTTTGTCTAGCACAGTAGTGAGTAATGATACTGCCCAAATTCTATGTGCATATATATGTGTGAGCAAGCACCCCCCCCACACACACACACACAACCTTGGTGTTGGTACAGTCATAACGTTGCTGTTCTATGGTACTTATAAGGTTTAAACTGTCTGCAAATGCCTGTGTTAAGAGAGAGAATTATTTCTCCTTTTTGTGCTCAGTTTTCATTCCTGACCTTTGATGTCCCACATTCTAACTCATTGTTTCAGCCCTTTTTCTGTACCTCTTCTATTGCAACATTTCTGAAGCCACATGGGGTAAACATTCTGTCTCCTAGTTTGTCATAACAGCTTGCTTCCTTTTAGTCTAACTCCGTCATTGTACAGTCCAACTGATGGCAAGGACTCATGATACAGAACTATGTTGCTAGACTAATAAATGTATATGAAAGCTTGGCAATGTCCTGCTTGCAAACATTATGCTTTGCAGTACATGTCATTTAAGAGAGCCCTGAGGACAGACTTACTGTGATGCCAGGAACGTGTCTCCCACTCTCTCTGCTTCAGACATGCTTTTTTTTCCCTTTGAATAGACTAGTTGGCAGGTTAACAGTAAACAGAATGATGGGATGATTGGATGACATGGAGAAAAAAAGCAGCCATGTTTGTATTGCTGATAATATGAGCTAGACAGAAACCGTTAGCTCTGGCACAGCTTGTGAAGTGGTGATGTGAAGTGTAAAGGCAAGTGTGTTCGGCGAAGAGTTCAATCAGTCTGCTGCTGTAGGAGCAAGGCAGGTCGGCTGTGACTGCAGGAATTCACACCTAAACACGCATTTCATGGCACTTCCCCAAATGGCATTTCAGTACTCAACTCCCCCTTGAAATCTGGGCAATTAGCAGATCTGATTGTGCTATTATTGGATGCAGGAATGAAACGTAGGATGAAAAGTTCCTGGAATGAGTGGTGGGCTATGAATGCTAGTTTCTGTGGCATGACAGCCTGCTAATTTAGGATTTGTTATCATCTACGTTGTTCTATACTGCAGCTTTTGATAGACTCTAACAGCTAGAACAGTTTTTGTTCCTGTAACGCTGGAAGATACGAAGCAAGAGTAAAATGTTTAGATGTAACTGTGAAATAAATAAAGCAATGTACGAAGCAATATACTAGAACACAATTTAAAAATGATATGCGAGTTTCCATTTCTGTGTCCACATTCAGTCAGTTATAAATTTAGTATGTGTGCTTACACAGACCAGAAACTATTTTTTCCATATTTTTTGGAAACATTGCTCCAACAAGTATACAAAAACAGACACATTAAATTACTAATACTGAGATGTATTTGAGGTATGTAACTCAAAAAAGCTTATTTATTATTTTTTGTGAAAATAAATGGTTTTCTAAGTATGCTATAAAAGTTACAGTTGTACAATTAAAGTAAAATAAAACATGAGACAGCTGTTTTGGAATAAGCTGAAACTGCATCTCTTTCTTTGTATTCTAAACTGCAGGAAGGGAACTTTTATTGAAAATTCAGCCTTTGAGTATATAAGTTCATAAATCATTACAATCATACTGTAGCTTCCCAGTTTATAAAGTAGTGAATGTCTGACCCCAAGCATTAATTAAGTGCACAACCCAAAGATCACACCTTTATACGTAAATGTAAACATGATAAAATCATATCCATTTAGTGTAGTATTCAGTGGTATACAAATAAGCAAAGAGGTTACAGGGAAATGGAATGCAGAATCAGCTCTTAAACAGAAATAATATGGATGACAGGATTTGTTCAATTCTCAGCTAGAGTACCCTGTATGCAGAGTCTGCATGTCCTCCCTAGGTTTGCATTTGTTTTCTCCATGTGGTCTGGTTTTCTCTCACCTCCCGTGCGTGTGTGTGTGTGTGTGTGTGTGTGTGTGTGTGTGTGTGTGTGTGTGTGTGTGTGTGTGTGTGTGTGTGTGTATGTGTGTGTGTGATACAACAATGCCATGTCCAGAATATGCTTAAAGACGTGTGCCCGCCTGCTGCCGTCATGGACTGTGGAATTCCCGCAAACCTATAAAAGTGGTTATCATAAAACGGAAGAATTGGTTTGTATCATTATCTTCTTTCGGCTGCTCCCATTAGGGGTCGCCACAGCAGATCACCTGTTTCCATTTCTTCCTGCCCTCTGCATCTTGCTCTGTCACACCACCACACCCATAAACCTTATCTTAGGCCTTCCTCTTTTCCTGTTACCTGGTAGCTTCATCCTTAGCATCTTTTTCCCAATATACCCAGCATCCCTCCTCAGCACATGTCCAAACCAACGTAATCTTGCCTCTCTGGCTTTGTCTCCAAACCTTCCAACCTGGGCTGACCCTCTAATATAATTATTCCTAATCCTGTCCACCCTCATCACACCCAGTGCAAATCTTAACATCTTTAACTCTGCCACATCCAGCTCTGACTCCTGCCTTTTTGTCAATGCCACTGTCTCCAACCCATATAACATAGCTGGTCTCACAACGCTCTTGCCTACCTTTCCTTTCACTCTTACAGGTACTCGTCTGTCACAAATCACTCCTGACACACTTCTCCACACACTCCATCCTGCCTGTACTCTCTTCTTCACCTCTCTTCCACACTCACCGTTACTCTGAACTATTGACCCCAAGTATTTAAACTCATCCACCTTCGCTACCTCTACTCCTTGCATCCTCACCATTCCTCTATCATCCCTCTCATTCACACACATATATTCCATCTTAGTCCTGCTGACCTTCATTCCTCTTCTCTCTAGAGCATATCTCCATCTCTCCAGGGTCTCTTCCACCTGTTCCCTACTCTCATTACAGATCACAATGTCATCTGCAGACATCATAGTCCACTGGGACTCCTGTCTGATCTCGTCTGTCAACCTGTCCATCACCATTGCAAATAAGAAAGGGCTCAGAGCTGATCCTTGATGTAACCCCACCTCCACCTTAAACGCATACGTCACTCCCACCACAGACCTCACCGCTGTCACACTACCCTCGTACATATCCTGTACCACTCTTACATACTTTTCTGACACTCCTGACTTCCTCATACAATACCACAACTCCTCTCTAGACACCCTGTCATATGCTTTCTCTAAGTCTACAAAAAACACAATGCAACTCCTTCCGACATTCTCTGTACTTGGTTTGTATGCATTACATAATTACTTTGACATTTTACTCTTACTGGATTTCTATATTTTTCTTAACAAAAAACAAGCACAAACTAAATAAAATAAGAAGGGCAAATGTAGCTCAGTCTCCACAGCTAAAGACCAGGAATCCAACAGTTCCAAAAGACACTTTATTAATAAAAATAAATCACTGTGTTAGCGCTTTCATTTAAAACCATGATAAACTTCATCAGACATTTTAAAAATTGTTACATGACATCCTTTTGTAATGCCACTTCATTTTTCATTAGACCCTCAGTATGATTGACATGCATATGTAATAACCTAATAAATATTAAATAGATGTATTAAGTATTTTTAAAAATATATATTACAAATAGTAAAATATGTTGGATTTACTCATATGTCCCTAAAAGTGTTATAAATATATCAAATAATAAATATGACTATAAATGGAAAGTTAAAATATCATTATAAATATGTCAGATAAATACATCATAAATTAATGTAAAAAATTAATGTAAAAAATCATAAAATTACATAGACAATGTATAGGAAGTGCGTACATTAGAAAAATAAGACAAAAAAAGGAATTACACCTTAATTAATTAATTTTCTTCCTTTGTAGGGTCTTCAGTTTTAAAACTGGTGCAATATAGCTACGTTCATTGATTCCAGGCCAATTATCTACCAGTACTCTGATTTGCCATTTTAATTCTTTTACTTCTAACGGCACTCCCCATGGTTGTTTTTCTTCAACATTCACATGATCAATGGCCATATAAGAAAAATGGTGACTATTACATTCACAAATGTGCTTTGCTAAAGCATTATTTGGATTATTTTTCTTTATAGCATACTCATGTTCATATATTCTTTGGGCAAGGTGTCTCACAGTTTTTCCAATAAATACTGGACATGAGTTGCACACAGCTAAATACACAACTGCCTTAGAACTGCAGTTATATTTGCCTTTCAAAGAATATTTTATATTTCTTAGATAAAAATTGTCACCAGTGTTTACTTTATGGCACCAATGACATGCCCTACACCTTGTCATACCTAAATTCAATTGAGCAGGCATATAGGTGGCTTGTTTAAAAATATCCTTAAAACTCTTGCCTTTCTGGTACACAATATTGGGTTTCTCATTCATGTGGTTCCTTATATAGGAATCTTCTGTTAAAATAGACCACTTTATTTGCAAATACATCTTTGATTAACTTATGATCCTGAGTAAATGTAATAAGTAGGGCTTTGGTAAAGTCAGTCTTATTATGTATTCCACAATTTTGCTCATACTGCACAACAGACACATCACTATAAATCAGACTGATGACGTCATGGGTGATCTTGGATTGATCCAAGATAGGTTTAAAATGACCATTCAATCTTTTACTGGTTACTTCCTGAATCAATGCACCTACAAATTACTAGGATATTCCCTATTAAGAAACATAGTACGCAGAGTAAGACATTCCTCCTAAAATTCCTCATATTTCGTTACTATATGGGCTGCCCTAACAAGTTGTCCTTTGACAACAGATCTTTTTTGGTGCTCTGGATGTCACCTACTATAATGTAAGAAACAATTGGAATAGGTTGCTTTCCTATGGATGACAGCTGTGTACATCTCATTAACCCTGTCTTTTTCTAGGTGAACATCCAAATAATTCATATATTCAGCACTGATATCCCAAGTTAACTGCAAAAACTCAGTAGTGCCATTTATATATACAAGAAATTCATTCAGTAACTCCTGTGCCCCTGTCCATATAATACTGATGTCATCCTGAAATCTATGGTAAGACTTAAACTTGGAATTGAATATAAAATTCCTTTCCCAATAGGCCATCACCATGTTTGCATAGGCTCACCCACAAGGTGACCCCATGGTGATCCCTTTTTTTCTGCAGGAAATGCTTCTTGTTGAAAGTAACAAAATTATTGCTTAACACCATTTCTAGTAGTTTCATAATAAAGTTAGTTGTCTCATCTCCAACATTATGATGGATAAGCATCTCATTAACCTAGTCTAAACCCTATGGTCTGTGGAATACTGCATAAAGATCACATACATCTATTGTTACCAAGATGTCATTATGGTCAAATTGAATATCATTCATATGTTGTAAAAATAACCACGAATCTTTGCATATTTATGATTCTTTTCATAAGATGTTCTTGAGCTCATAATCTATATATTTCGCACATGCAGAAGTAAAGGAATCCAGTCCATCCACTAATGGATGCATGGGGGGGATCAAATATACGTTTGTGGATTTTTGGGGTTCCATAAAAGACAGGAATTCTTGGGGTAGTTATATTCAAATAGTTATACAAGTCCAAGTTAATCAGTCTTTCCAAAAAATATCATTTAATTGTTCGTACATTTTTCTATAAGCCCCAGTTAACTCAAGAGAAACTTCAACATAAGTATCTGTGTTTAAAATATTACTCAGTTTCATATTATAAGTATGTTGACTCATAATAACTGCTCCTCCCCCCATGTTGGGTTTCATAATCCTTATATCTGCACGTTTTAATTTTTTTACAATATTTTGTTCTCTTTCATTCAAGTTTGATGTAAAATGTGCACTCTTATTTAATCTATTTATACACTTCAACTCAGTTTCACATATTTTTTCATATGTGATTAATCTAGGGTGCAAGGGGGGATTGTATATACTGCTAATACTAAATTTATTTCTCTCATTGTCTATGTTGTTTTGATATAATAAACTGAAATTCAGTTTCCTTAAAAATGCTTTCAAATCAATCATGGTATTGGTGAAATCAAAGGGACTTGTTGGTACAAATGTTGTGCCTTTAGATAATACATCAGCCACACGCTTATCTATGTGTATGTTTGACAAGTTATACACTTTAAAAACTCATTAGTATTCACATTTTCATTAGTATTATC